>NC_133617.1:192222816-192580316 GCF_048593235.1 Sminthopsis crassicaudata
AACTATAAATCTTGCTTGTACATAGTTGTTTGTGTGCTATCTGACCCATTAAATTGTGAATCACTTGACAGCGGCGGGGAAGTGTGTGTTTTTGCCTTTTTTTGTGTCTCCCATTGTAGCATTTAACATAATGCCTGCTACACAGTGGGCAATTAATAAATGCTTGTGGCCTGACTGATATAATTGTAATGAATTCTTAGAAGCAAATACTTGGTCATATCAATCTTTTTATTTTCTTTTAAATCTGGGATCAATGAAATAAGATCTATGTATGCCACATATTTTTGGAATCAAACAATATATTCAAAATTTCTGACAGGCACTTATACTCACCCACTGAATGTGTGTGTGTGTGTGTGTGTGTGTGTGTGTGTGTATTTTTCTGAAGCCAGATAAGGAAGACATCAGTGATTTAATTACTTTAGGGTGCTCCCAATTGCAGAAATTTTTTCAATGAAGGTTAGCACCCCAGACCTACAGTACTTAACTTTATTCATGTTATGGATCCTTTTGAAAGACAGGTGAAGCCTATGGACCTCCACATTCTTAGAATAATCTTTTTGAACATATAAAACAAAATATATAAAATACCAAAGGAAGTCAATCATAGTTAGCAACACATAGTTACATAATCAGATAAAATGTTATCAAAATATCAAAAACAAACAAATTCACAAACTAAGGTTAAGAACTCTTGACTTAAGAACTGCCAATACCACTGGGAGGTTAAATGACTTGCCTAGGGTCCCATAGAGATAACCCAGAGACAGAATTTGAACCCAGCTCCTCATTTCAAGATTAGTTCTTCATTCAATACTACATGCTACTTCAACAGTAGGATATTAAAAATCAGGCAAATGTTTAATTTGAGGTACCCAGTTCTAAAAAGCAAAGCCTCACAAATAAACTCATCATCCAAAACCTTATATTAATTATATCATTCATGCTAAACATTTCTTGTAACATTTTTAAGTGAAAAAAGGGAAGGAAATATATGAAACATTTCTGATCATCAGATTTATCTTAATATACACTGCAGGTAAGCTAATTTTTCTCCTATTTCTTTTCAAAATAAGTATGACATAATGGTAGGAAAATGGCACTATAATGACTAGAATTTAAATGAACCAAATCTAAAAAGACTATTTTAAGTACCTATAATACACTGAAACACATACCATTTTTTCATCTTCCTGTCACAATTACAATAGCCTTCAAGGAAGCTAAACACTTGTTCTACTATTGCTCTTATAAATTCACTTTTTATTGATTCTTTAGGTTACTTTTATGAGAATAATCTGTGTATGTGTGTCCCTGAACATTCTCACAATTCTTATTAGCATAAAATGTGAGTGCTTGACATAATGATCTTGGGTTTGCTTTAGTGTATATCTAAAACAAAATATTTGTTTCAGTTTTAATGTACAGGACCACTAATTAAATAATGAAAAATATTGCAAGGAGAAGAAATGTTTCTACTTGTTTTAAAAAAAAGATGAACATATTTTGATTTATTCCCCCTCCCACCAATGGTGATGACTTTGATATGACCCAACCATATACTGGTTTTAAAATTTAAAATTTTTATTTATTTTATCAAATATCTCTCAATCACAGTTTAATTTGGTTCAGCCCTGGTAGCACTGGTGAATGAATATTTGTCACATCTGATGTAGAGGGACTACCAAAATGATTTCAGGTTGGTAAAATCAACAAAATGTATACTCTTAAATATCTTATTTAGGACCAATGCTCTGAATATGCAAAATGTCAGATTAGAATTAGAAGTATGATTTAAACAAAGATGAGCAAAGTTAATTCTAAAAAGTTGACAAATAACATACTGCTTGAAGCTTTTTTTGGGGGGGGAGGTGAAATTAGTTCTTATACAAACTTCTTTGGAAAGTCAGGTAGGTGAGGACAAAAAGAACTATAGTGCATTGTCCCCCTTTTAAAGTAGATATTATTAGTTCGTGAATACTGTATAACATCTAGAACACCTTTTAGGAAAAACACTACAAAAAATTAATAAATTAATGTTAGAAAATTTAAATTTATTTAATTAAACTAAAAGGTTAGTTCTAATTCTCTGGCCAAAAATCCTAAAATAACAAATTCTAACAGATGTCCATACTACTTTGTTGCAGTAGTAAAACTTAGAAATAAAATGCTGCTGATATCTATTTTCTTTTTATTGAATTAGAAACAAGAATTCTGAAGTGAAGAAAGGAGTGACATATACTATGTCTTCCGTGGCTAAATTCCTGTTTTGAATCTAGCACACCTACCTGTGACCTAGTTCAACCAATTTACTACTTTCTCTCCTTTCCCCAATTTCTTGCTCTGGGAATAGGAGTCAAATAAGCACTGCCATTCCTGGAAAAGGACATGCCAATTGCTTATCTGATGACTATAATATCCAAGTGATTTCCCAGATGAAGACATGCATCCTTGACCTCTCCTGCATCTGCAGATGACTCTAGATTTAGATAACATGCCTCAGCTACAGTTTTATCCTAGAACATTTTAGTTTCTGAGATTTCCACACACTGAAATATCCACTAGCAATGCTGATCACTGATGGGTTCCTCCAGGACCCTCCATTCTGGTGAAGGAACACAGGCTGATAAATAATTCTCCTGATTCTGCTTTTAACTTTTTAGCTTCACTTCTGATGCCCTAGCCAGGAACATTCCAAAGCCTAGAAGCTTTTCAGTTCCTTCTATTTGCTTTCCCCCAATTAGAATATACATTTCTTGAAGAGAGACTTTTTTATTGCTTTTATTTATATCCCCCAAATTGAGCTCAATGCCTAACACTTGTAGGTAGTTAATAAATGCTTATTAACTGGTCTTGTCATGGCTATATATGTGTATTCAGTCATTTTTCAGTAGTGTTCAATTCTTCATAACCCCAATGAGTTTTTCTTGGCAAATATACTGGAATAGTTTGACATTTCCTGCTCCATCTCATTTTAGAAATGAGGCAGCTAAGGTAAACAGGGTTATTTCATTTCCATACTTAATATTTCTGAGGCTATGTATGAATCCAGAAAGAGGAGACTTCTTGACTCAAGGCCCAGTATTATATCCCTTTCACCATTTAACATAAACTCATTTTACAAAGTAGTCTTTTAAGCTTTGGATGGGTTGAAGTGATCTGGTCCAAATGACTTTATATAGCATAAACATGTCTATAAAGAGATGAGACAGAGAAACATACACACGGGCAGAGGAAAACAGGGTAATTCTATGAACTAAGATAGGATACTTCAGATTAAATCTCTGATAAAATGTCTTCAATACAAATGTGGAAATAGGTGAGAAATATATCAACAAGCCCAGACTCATGCCTTTAATTCATGAATCCTGAGAAAATCATGAGAGAATCATAAGAAAAAAAAAGGTGTTAAACAAGATCATACACACACACACACACACACACACACACACACACTCTCACTCACTCATAAATTTAATTATGTTTTTAACATAAGGAAAAGGAAAAGATTCATTATTAATGGCATATTATCCTATCAGTCTTCAGGTAGAAACTATATGACCATTAATTAATATGTTGTGGACAGGATATATATTTTTTTAACCTATGGGTTAGATTGAATAATCTTTGGGGTCACTTCCAAGTAGTATTCTGGATGACTTCTGTATCTGAATGGCTGTTTTTTTTTTTTTTTTTTTTTTTTAAAGTCTCTGTATTCTCAACATTTAGCACAATATCTGGCAGACAGTACTATGGCTTATAAAAATGTTTGTTAAATAAACAAGCAAATGAAATGAACCACATTATAAATTCCATTATAAATTGTCATTCATAAGACTTTGAGGGAACAAATCAAAAGTTGTTCCTTTTCCAGATTACAGAGATCCATTTAAAATTTTCAACATCCTTGACAACTACTAAAAATGACCAGTGACTTTACTTATTATGAAAACAACTTTACAAAAGTCAATGATACTATTTTAGCTGTAATTTAAACCTCGCCTCAAAGATGACATGGAAAGAGAGGGTTATAGAACTTTGAGGGATGGGTCAGATCAACCTTTTACTATAGGAGGTTTGAAAGCGAGAAAGAGAGAGAATTTTGTTAAGAATTAGTTATTTAGAAAACAAGTCTCCCTACTGTAATGGGGATGGTATAGAAGAAGCCCAGATCAGCTGCATGGGCTGTTATATGCTACTCTTATCTTTGGGGGGGAGGGGAGGAAGAAGAAATAGAAAGAGCTGGAAAATATTAGGTTTGTCCAAACTAACTCATCATAAATGTAGTTGCCTCTGCTTCAGATTAAACCTCTATTAAAAAAAATAATACTAGAAATGATCTTCTAACTTACCTGGAGGCAATTTTTCAGTGTGCCTAAAATGCAGGAGTAGATATAGGCAATGAAAAATAATGACTGGTCCTGTGTCTGTAGGTAGCACAAGGGTCCCCTGTAAATCTCTTTCTGATTGGCTGCATATCTCGCTTGGGAGCTCCCAGAGCTGCTGCTGCTTCTGTTGCCACTACCTAATTCTATTATTAGTGTTGTCCATGTGTGCTCAAGACCAGCCTCAATCTCCATATCATAGTTCTCTTTACAAATGCCTAAATTGTCTTGGATTGGAAGAATGTCTCACTTTGTATTAGTTCTGCCATTCCAGAATTTGATTTCCAGTATTATCTTAAAGTTATATAGAGGGGATTTTTGAAAGAACACAGCTAAGTAATTTGCCATCGTGGCTCTATTCCTGGAAGCTCCCCAATGAAAAAAAAGTTCTTTCCTAATATCTTGGATGGAATACTTCCAAGTTCTCCCTTGATCACTATCACTCAGTATTCACTCTCCTCTTTTTGAGTTCACTCTATTTACATCTACCATCCAATCAAAATTTTGGTTAACAGCTATTTATCAACTTCCAGAACATACCCCCTTCTTTCCTCAATTTATTCAGAGCCCTTTTCAGGTGAAAATCTTACTCTTATTTTACTGAAAAAGATTGAGACTATTTGTTGAAAACTCCTTTTTCTTCCCTCATCCTTATGTCACATCACACCAGTGGTTTTTAATACTATCTCTTCCTCTGCCCTATATCATATAGAGTTAGCCCTTTTGCTCAAATGTCCACATACAAAAATAATCCCATTCCATCCCAACATTCCTAGCAGATTGCTCTTCTCACCTCCATTTTCTCATTTTCCTTCCATCTCTCCTTGACTAATAAATGCTTCTCTCCTGTCTATAAACATATTCTCCCTAATATTTGAAAAACCTTCCCTTGAATCATCCATTCATGTTAACTGTATTTCCTCCTAAATTCCTTGAGAAGGTTGTCTTTTGACCTCTGAATTACCAAATCTAACAGCCTTTTTTTCAATCTTTATCCTTTTTGAAAAAATTTCAGCAGACTGTCTCTTTCAATCATCTGTTCTGGATACTAATTTTTCTGGGTTTTCTCTTTTACATGAACAGATGCTGAATGAAGTGAGCAGATACAGGAAAACATTGTATACAGTAACAGCAAGATTATGTGATAATCCACAATAACAGACTTAGCTCTTTTCAGCAAAACACTGGTCCAAAACAATTCCAACAGACTTGCATTTGTATCCAGAGAAAGAACTATGGAAACTCAATGTGGATCAAACATAACATTTCCACTTCTTTTGTTTGTTTGTTTGTTTGCATTTTTCTTGGGTTTTTTTCCTTTTTGTTCTGATTTTTCTTTCACAGCATGACTAATATGGAAATAGGTTTAAAATAACTGTACATGTATAACATCAAAATGCTTAGTCTGAGAAAAGGGGAAGGAAAGGGAAGAAAGGAAGAACAAAATTTGAAACTCAAAATCTTACAAAATTGTTAAAAACTATCTTCTTGTTCCAACCCACATGACTACTTTGCTATCTTTTTTTTATTTTTTATTATATATATTTTTATAATATTATCCCTTGTATTCATTTTTCCAAATTATCCCCCCCTCCCTTCACTCCCTCCCCCCGATGACAGGCAATCCCATACATTTTACATGTGTTACAATATAACCTAGATACAATACATGTGTGTAAATACCATTTTCTTGTTGCACAATAAGCATTAGATTCCGAAGGTACATGTAACCTGGGCAGACAGATATTAGTGCTAACAATTTACATTCACTTCCCAGTGTTTCTTCTCTGGGTGTAGCTACCTCTGTCCATCATTGATCAACTGGAAGTGAGTTGGCTCTTCATTATGTTGAAGATTTCCACTTCCATCAGAATATATCCTCATACAACTACTTTGCTATCTTTACTAAATTTTTTGAAAATAATAAATATGTATCTTCAGAGGCAACTTTTAATGAAATGAAAAGAGGTAAACTTTCCCAAATGATAACTATAAAAGACCATCTATTTACAATCTCACAACTGATTAAAAAAGTGTAGTGAATACAAAATGATCTCACTGTTGTTATTTTTTGTTTAGTAGAATAAAATGTTGCCTTAAAAACTCATGTTCATATCAAAAATATACTGTTTCAAGTAAAAATTAACAAGGTAACTAAGGCAATTCTCTGAGTTATCTTGCTTGGAATTGGAAATTGGAATTGTAAAAATAAAATATTATTGTAATTTTTTTAAAAATCAAAATTGAAAGGTTTAGAAAAAAAAGACAGGGTTTTTTCTTTAGTCCGCTATTCATCCCTCTTTATACTGATTTATTTAGTGATCTCATCAAGTCCCATAAATTCAATGATCATTCCTATACTGATGATTCTCAAATTACTTATCCCAACTATAATCTATCTCCTGACTTACAGTCTTACATCTTCAATTAGCTATTTAATATCTCTAAGTGACTATCTTGTAGAAACTACACATGTCTAAAATGGAATTATCTTCCCTTCCAAAAATTTTCACTTCAGAACTTCCATTATCCTTCAAGTCACTCAGACTCCAAACCTAGGTGTTATCTAAAACTTCTGTCTCATTATGTAAGCCTTCATATCAAACTTTTTGTTTTTGTTTTTTTGTGAGTCAACTGGGGTTAAGTGAGTTGTCTATGGTCATACAGAGCTAATAAGTATCTAAGGCCATATTTGAACTTGGGTCCTCCTAACTCCAGGGCCAGTGCTTTCTTCACTGCACCATCTAGCTGCCCCTTCATATCAAACTTTTTGCCAAAGACTATAGATTTTATCTTCATAAGATTTTTTTTTGGTGGGGATGAAAGTCTCCTGCTCTTATCTGATAGGGTAGCTATGTGGCAGTGAATAGAGTGCTGGGCCTGAAGTCAGGAAGGCTCATCTTTCTGAATTCAAATCTGGCATTTATTAGCTGTGTGACCTTGAGCAACACAATGAAATACTGTTTGCCTCAGTTTCCTCATCTGTAAAATGACCTGAAGAAGTAAATGGCAAAACATTCCATTATTTTTGCCAAGAAAACTCCAAACAGGCTCGTGAGAAGTTGGATATGACTAAAAGGATTGAATCACAACTCATCTGCTATTGCAACCATTCTAGTACAGGCTCTCATCACTATATATCTAGACTATTCTAACAGCTTGCTGGTTTGTTTTTTCTATCTCAAATATCTCTTCTGGTCTAGTCCATTCTCCCCTTAACAATCAACCAATCTTCCTAAGCTCAATTGACAGTCCCTTCCCCTATTCACTTCCAGGATCAAATATAAAACCATCTGTTTGACCTTAAAGCTTTCCATATTTCGTTATCTGATTCCTTCCTACTTTTCCAGTCTTCTTATACCTTACTTCTACTCCCCAAGCTCTCTGTTCAATTCCTAGCCTCTTGACTGCTCATCACATAGTCACTGCATATGTAAATTCTGAACAGCTTCACTCTCTTATCTCATTCTCCATCTCCTTTCTTGGAGCCTTAGTTTTTTTCAAATTTCAAATAAAATTCCACCTTTTGTAAGAAACCCTTCATAGGACTCCCTTAATTTTAATGCCTTCCCTGTGAGATAATCTCCAATTTATCTGATATATCTTGTTTGCAAATCATTATTTGCAAATCTTTCCCATTAGACTGTGAGCTTTAAAAGAACAGGGCCTGTCTTATTTTTTTTTAATTATTATTCTATCTGGAATTTAGTAGGTGTTTAATATGTGCCTGTTGACTTGCCTTGAAATGACCTTTAATACTTTAACAATTCTATCTAGGACAACAGGTTTAAGATAAAACTATCCAAACAAGATTGATTACTGATTAAATAAATCACCAAGAACACAATTTAGTCTGATTTTTTTCAAGTCTGGAATACATTTTATAGTAATCTGATTTGACTGTCAAATGAGGCAGAATGCACAAAATCATCTCACTATAAGATATGATGTCACTATATCATCTGCATGTATCTAAAGTATGGAACAAATATATCATTTTAGACTGAAATTAAACCTTGCTAGAAATAATTTTTCTTTATATTGTTTGGAATAAAAAACATTAAATTGATCAATTAAGAATATTCTGTTCTACTGTGTGTTTCAGAGAATGTCTGTGTCTTAAGGCAATGAAACAATTTTTGTAATTGTAATAAAAAACCAAATTGTTGACTTTAACTTAAGGAAATTGTTGACTCGATGACTGAATACTCTAGCAAAATAAAATAAATCCTTCTCTAAATTGTATTATATATAAATTGCATTATGTACAGGTAGCTAAGTTTCATATAAGGAAGTATAATACCTCTTTAATTTTTATTTCTATATGTTGAAGGGGATAAAATTCACATATATCTTTAGATCAAGAATCATATTAGAACATATTAGTGTCAATCATCATTAAAATGTTTCTGATATGTTAGTATGAATTACCTAAGTTAATAAGTCACTGGTTTAGAATCCAGAAAGTTACTAGTCATTGCTCTTAGAGGTCTTTAACAGATTTTTTTTTTTACTAGCCTTAAAACAAATCATCTAATTTAAAAGTAAACCAAACTATAACCCATCTCCTTTTACTGCTGGGGGAGGAGATGCTTCTAAAGCACAAAAATAATAAGCAAATCAAATGTCTATCATACATAAAATATTGAAAGATGTGGTAAATTTTTGTTTATTACATGGCTTCTCCTTGATTTTTAAGTACTTTGAGGTAGTGACCAATTCTAATCACTAACATATAACAATTGCCACACATCTAATTTACTTAGCTTAACTATCTATTATTTATTACTGAGCTCCACAAAGGCAGGTACATACAGTCTTTTGTAATTCTTTGGTACCCTAGCCCTTACTATAGTGCTTGGCATGTAGTAGGCTCTTAAATGTTAAAAGTGACTGAATTGGGCAGTGAGTTTTTATCAAGCTGCACATTTGTTTGGTATTCATCTCTTTATTATTCAATGAACAAAGTATTTATTAACTTCTTAAGAAATAAAAAATACTGTAATAAGTACTGGGGATAAAAAGAAAAAAAAAAGAGAAAGAGCTTAAGAAGGAAAAATCACAGAGAGATTTCAGCTTTAAGTCATATGAAAAGGTTCCATGGTCCTTAGGGGTATAGTGACAAAACAGATTAGGTTCTTCTTGAACATTATTTCCAACTGGTAAAAAAAAAGCCTATAAATTTCTGGTATTGAACCACTCGACAAAGACAAGAACTTTGATGACTTCCTTTTGTCTATCTATAGTAGCTTTGATTTCAGCACCTACAGCAGCAGCTTGCCAGGCTGCTCCACAGGAGGTTCCCTTCCAGGATGTTAGCTGAGGGTACCAACCTAGAAACATCACTCTTCTCAAAGCTCTTGAGCTCAGTCATCCCCAGGTTGTTATCAATAGAGTTTGAGAGATGTCAGCATAGACGGACTGCTATGGGCCAGAACTCTGTACTTGAAACACGGATTCTTACAAGGTATTAACTAAGTAGAATTGATAATACAATGGTTATCTAGTTTAGCATGGTGATTAATGGTTGTCTAGTTCCTTATGATTGAATTAATCTTACAACAAATAATGGGTCCCTAGTGATATAATGATTGGATGTTACTTAGTATACTTCATATAAACTGGGACAAACTCAGCCAAAGACAGACTCGGAGGGGCCAGAGACAGACTCAGAAGGGCACTGGAATAGACTGGGGGAAGACAGTAGCTGGAGGCTGAAGCACAAGCTCTCGGACTGAGACAGACCTCAAGACAGATACCAGTCATACTGGTGGTCCTCCTGCCTCCCCCACAGAAACCAAGACATATTCTGGAGGACCTCAAGAAAGCTAGTCCAGGCTCCAGGCAAAGGAACAAGACTGTGAAGGAGATAATAAAGAATTTGGACTTTAGCCTGGCTAGTCTCATGGTGATTACTCTACTGAGAGTAGAGTAATGGTCCAGAGACCTCCAGAAAGCCAACCAGAACACTACAACTGATCAAGGAACTTTCTGTCTCTTTTCTCCTTCAAAATAATACAGTGAAGTTTCAGTTAGGCTGCCCTCTCCCCACTCCTGAACCACAACACTTTTTCACAGAGTTGCCTCTCTGGAAGAGAGCTACAGAAAGACTGGAAGACCCATAAAAGAGCCTGCCCTCATCTGCCTGCTACTGGCAGTTGCTCAGCAGTTGTAAGGAACAGAAAGTTTTGTCTGTGAATGACAAATCTCATGGCCTTTGCTGTGCTAAAAGTCCTTCTTTTCCTCTGATGCTGATCTTCAATTTTCTTTTTTCTTCAATCTCTTGAAACTGAGAAACTTATTAACAAATACTATGCCACCGGAGGTCAAATTCTATTCCACTAAAATGGAAAAAAAAACAATAGAGTCAAAGAAATTGACAGAAAAAAATAACAGAAGTTCAGTCTCTTTTGCTATCCTCTTTCATTTTCTTTTTCTGTATTTGTTAAAGATTATTAAATTCCCACAATCAATATTTTTTATTAATTTATATAGCTGTTTTGCTATGGCCAGAGAAAAGGTTCTAAGTATATATTATACATACACATATATACTATATGTGCATATACATTCCTAGGGTGAAGACTACCTGAAAAAATTTATATTTTAAAAAATTTTATTTATTTAGAAATTATTCTAAATTTTATTATATGGGAATATTTAAATTATTTTTTATATTTTATATTGTCCGATCCTGGACCCTAGCCAAATAAAAATTATTAAATGATATTTTCCCTCACAGAAAACTGCATGTTAACATTAACTTTAAGACATATTATAAATAGTAAGATTTTAAATGATGGTTAAAGAAGGAAAAATCAGGATGGAAAAAAAAAATTTTTATTATGAAACATGAAAGAAAAATTTGTAGTTTGGAGGTGGAGGAAATATCAGCCAAAAAAAAAAATTCCCTTCATTTTAAAGTTTCAATTTTATGAGAAGCTTTTTATGTTTCAGTATGATATGGAAAAATATGTTGGGGACACCATCATCTTTCACACTGACTCTTGCAAGAGCTCTCTAACTGGATTCCCTGCCTCATATCTCTACTCACTCACCAAAAACCACGTTCTACAAAACTACCAAATAAATTTTCTTCAAGCAATTTAATTCTCATCATGTCAACAAACTACTGTAATACCCTACTGTTACCATTGGGATCAAATACAAACTCAGTTTCACATGAAAAACTTCTCACAATTACATCCTTTCTTATTTAAAAAAAATTAATAAATGTAGTAGAACAAACAATATATATACAGAATTTAGGTATATTTGATTATTAAACTACATTTTTCTAACTAATTTTGAAATAATTTCACTATAAAATACCAATTAATCTAAAGCCTAAATTAAGACAAACATAAAAAATTATTTTTTAAATAAAAAAGAAAAAAATTTAGTTAATATAAATGTAATTTAAAGATTATTCAGTGGTGGAAAAAAGTTTAAAATGAGACCAACAAATACCATAAAATTTTATTTTTAAGACTTAGTACTAAATTACAAAACAATCACCACTACATATGCTATGTTCCTAGCTCTTTCTACTTCAAAGAGAACGTGATTAAATTATGCTGCCTAATATGTATTTAATATTATATACCTATAAATACAGTTCTCAGACTATTCATTTAAGATTTTCATGTCACTTCTTGAGCACAGCTTCTTGGTAACATTATTCAAGCTTATTTATACATGCCATTTCTTTCCACTATGGATGTCACTATCAAAAAGTACATTTGTAGTGTACATCCAAGGCAAATATATTAATGAATTATATTAATGAGCTCTCTAACTCCAAGTTTAAGTCTGGTCAAGGGGCCTTCATCTATATGGCATTGTTTTCTTTTTTAGTGTAGATTATGAGGCTGAACCTATTAGAATGACTATGGCTCTTACTACGAGGCCTTGATGGCATTTTATTTCTTAATGCAATTTGCATATATCTGCAAACGAGCATTTTTAGGATGTCAGCATCAATACAGTATCTCTCTTCCATTAAACTTCTGCAGATGGACATCCACAATACAGAAGCAAATACCTTTGGTAAGCATAAATCCAAATTAGGCAAATTAAGTTGGCATTTCTATACAGAAGTCTCTAATCTCTACATATCAATCCCTAATTTTTCTTTTGAATTCCCGTCTTTTATTACCAACTACCTAGGTAGATCTAGATGTCTGTTAAACATTGCAAACTTAAACATGTATGAAACATTACCATCTTTCACCAAAAATCTTTCAAATTTCCCTATTTCGGTCAAGGATATTACCAAATTATGTTAGCCAGGTATGTTTCATTTTTGACTCCTCACTCTTACTTATCCCTCATATTGAATTATTTGCCAAATCATGTCATTTCAACCCCCCAATACTGAGTGCTGTATATCAAAAAACTAGCTCAACTTCCCATTTTTCTCTCTCTCATACATAACTTTTCATCTTCCATCTCTGTATCTTTGTACTAGCTGCCCTCTATCAATGCTGTATCTCTCCTCATCACTCCTTCCACATGGAATCTCTCTCCCTCTTCACCTCTACTTTCCTTTAAGATTCAGGTAATATCTACTTCGATAGGAAGCCTTGCTGATCTCCTCACTGGCTACTGCCTTTCTACTTCCAAATTATTAACTCTCTTTTTTGTATACAACTATAAAATATACATGCTGTCTCCCATAGCTAGACACTGACTTAATCAAAGATTTTTACTTTTGTATTTATATCCCCAGTACTTAACATGAAATCTGTCACATGGCAGGTGCTTAAAAGATGTTTATGAATTGCCAGATTAATCTCCTTTTCTACTTTCTCAGTTGATAGTTATAAGATCACTTAACAAAATTAATTCCGTTATTATCAAGGAATCTTATATTATTAACTTAGTGCATCCATAGAAAGTATCCTATTGAAGGATAGCAGATAAAGATGCTTTGGGGTCTACTAAATCAAATGCTTTTAAAAATAAACAACAAACTTTTAACATATCTTGCATTCTTCATATTTGGAAGTCAATTACGTAGTTAGGAAAATCTAGTCCAGGGGTTCTCAAACTACGGCCTGCAGGCCAGATGCTGCCTGCTAAGGACCTTTATGCAGCCCGCCTGGTTATGGCAAATGGGCTGAGGGGCGGAGACAGAGTGTGAGGTTTTGTTTTTACTATAGTCCAGCCCTCCAACAGTCTGAGGGACAGTGAACTGGCCCCCTATTTAAAAAGTTTGAGGACCACTGATCTAGTCCATTGGAGTAGCCAATGAGATAATACTGGGAAAAATATTTAGAAAAATGCCTAATACATAGTAGTTATTACATAAAATGCTTCCTCCCCTTCCTAATTAAGAAAATTAATGCTTTTACAAGACTGGGAAAATTAGGCCATTGGTAAGATATTAGTGATAATTTTAATACTTTATTAGTAATACCTTCGATTTTTAAAAACTAATTGGGCTCTTTCCTACTTCTTCAAGTAATCAACGTCTTATTGGACAAACCTACCAAAGCCCAGGATATTTTTATTTGAAAGTTTCACTTGTTCTCCCTTATTCACAAAGTGATATTATATATCTTTTTTTTTGTTTTTTAAACTGCATCACCAGTTACAAATCAAAGCACTGATAATCAGTGCTGATTTATTAAAATTCTTAGATTTATAGAAGAAATTAATGAAATATTAATAAGTACAATGAAGTGACATCATCTGCACATTTAACTTAGTATAGTTAAACTGGGCTTATATCCCAATAAATTAGGGAAAGGGATCTGTATGTGCAAAAATGTTTGTGGCAGCCCTTTTAGTAGTGGCTGGAAACTGGAAGATGAATGGATGCCCATCAATTGGAGAATGGCTGAATAAGTTGTGATATATGAATGTAATACAATATTATTGTTCTGTAAGAAATGACCAGCAGGATGATTTCAGAAAGGCCTGGAGAGACTTACATGAACTGATATTGAGTGAAATGAGCAGGAGCAGGAGATCATTTTATACTTCAACAACAATACTATATGATCAATTCTGATGGACAAGGCTCTCTTCAACAATGAGATGAACCAAATCAGTTCCATCTGTTCAATAATGAAGAGAACCAGCTACACCAAGCGAAAGAATTGTGGGAAATGAGTGTGAACCACAACATAGCATTTCCCCTCCTTCTGTTTTTGTCCACTTGCATTTTTTTTTCCCTCAGGTTATTTTTACCTTATTTCTAAATCCATTTTTTTCTTATACAGCAAAATAACTATATGGATATGTATACAAATATTGTGTTTAACATATACTTTAGCAAATTAAACATGTAGTGGTCTACCTGCCCTCTAGGGAAGGGGGTGGGGAGAAGGAGGAGAAAAGTTGGAACAGAAAGTTTTACAAGGGTCAATGTTGAAAAATTAACTATACACATATCTTGTAAATAAAAAGCTATAATAAAAAATATAAAAAAAAATAACTGAGTAAGTTAAACTATATAAGCTCAACAACCATCAAAATAGAGGTAGGAAAATATTTTATAAAGTGCCAGTGATTTGGCTTCCTATACTACTAAATAAGTGTACATGCCACAGAGTGTCAGATGAAGAATGTATATAATCTGTTGTATCCTCAGATGGTTTTAGTTCTCTCATGTTTCTTAAAGGGTATAGATTTTGCCTTCTCAGTGCGATTCTTGAATTCATCATACCCAAAGAAGAAATCTGAAGGATTATATTTCTTAGCCTTTCTAACATTCAGGATCAGCAAGAAGACTACTATTGGAGTCCCCCTTTAATTTCCATGTATCCTTCCATGCATTGTAGTGAATAGAAGAAACATTTACATAGTGACATAACTATTCTCTAGTAAAATCATTATGTGTATGGACTTTTGATAGCATTTTCCCCTAATCAACAATTTAATTGCCAGATAAATAATTGTTTGTGTATTTTACTACTTGAACAAGAAGTACTTGTGCTTTCTTTTGTCTAGATAAATAGCACAGCTGAATGTTATGAAAAATAAAATTTATTTTAGTCTCCATAACAACCATGTCAGCTCTATTTGATGATACAAACTGCCTTTTCTTAAAGTAACTCTAAACCTTTTCTAGCTCCTACTCTTTAAAGATTAGTATCTTTGCACCATAGTTCAGGAGATATAGATTTAATAAGGATAAATTTAAAAGATTGTAATTATTTACTTTTCACTGACTTTAGAATTTAACTAGATGTGACTCCATAACAATAATTTTAGCTAGTTCTAAGTATTTGCTCTGAAATGAGAAAATCTGGGTTTTAATCTCTTCTTGGAGTAGTTAAAATAATGCAGGAGATAAAGCATTGGACCTAGGATAAATGTAAGTTCAAATTCAGTCTGAGATACTCTCTATGTGACCTCAGGCAAGTCACTTAATTAACTGCTGCCTGCCCCAGTTTCCTCAATTGTAAAGTGAGATAATATTGAGGCTCCAATGAAATATTTATAAAGCATTTAGAATAATGCTGGCATACAGTAGGCCCCACTTCTGATATGTACGATTTGTGTCCTCATCTTGGGCAAGTCACTTGACATCCTTTAGCTCTTGTTTTTTTCACCTGTAAAAACTGAGAGTGATGGACTAGATATATTGAAGTTTCTTTTGGGTTTTGCGCTAAAATAAAATGAACTGAAGGCAAATAATGAAGGCATATTATAGCCCATTCTAGACTGGCATTTCCCTTTAAAAACAGTATTATTTTATGTTAAATTATATGAGTGGAGACATAGTTGCTAGTGAGCATACAACCTTTTTTTTAAGTTCTAATGAGACAATATTCAACTCTATAACAAAGATCATTAAGATTTTATTCTTGATATTTAAAAAAATGTTACTTTTGATTACATTTTTAAAATTCCATTAGGAATATTCTTAGTATTTGAAAACTGCACCTGTGGGGGAAACCCCTGACAATTTTATCTTATTATGGTTGTAAAACTGAAAAATGTGCTTCATATATTTTTAATGTTCTGCAAAAGGTAATTATTAGTTGCCAATGCTAATTACATGGAGAAAATGAAAGCTGCTTAATTTTATATTAAATTTATCATGCATATGTTTTATTGAATGTAATGTTTGAAAATACAAGCTTAGTGTGATTATTACATTTTGACTATAATGGAATTTGAGTTAATGAATTATAGACTTCAACAGGTATTTTCAGATATCTGAAATGTATATAAAGTCAATCTATGTTAAGTTTTCTGTTTTAGAGAATAATTACATGGTTTGTTTTTTTTTTAATTCTTAATTAAGAGAAGTGATCACAGAAAGAGGAACATGAAAATTTTCTAAAGAATAATAATCTGAAAATTAAAAGAAATCTTGGCTTTTGAATTGTTTTATTTGCTCTTATGCTATTTAAAGATGTGTTGAAGAAGATTTAATGGTAGACTCGATCAGTACATTTCAGATTATGTTTATAACTGTTCCAGAATTGTCTTATCAACACAAATAACACCCAATTAAGAAGTAATGCTAATATTAATTCCTGGATGATTGATCTGGAACTGCAAAGGACAATCTAAGTAATCTAATTTAGCCTTTCATTTTACAGATGAGGAGAATGAGCCCCAAAGAGGTTAAGTGATTTGACCAGTGTGACCTTGAGAGAAAAGCAAAAATCTGAACTCAGGTGCCAGGATTCCCTCTTTTCCCTACAATATGCTGGGCAGGCAGGATTTTATCCTTTTGTATTATTTTGGGGAAACCTCATGAATTAGGATAAAAATTTTATTCAAGTTGTTGATTTATAATATGCACTCATTATAAGCTTAAAATATGAGCCAGATGGTTCAGAAAGCAAAATAAGGAAAATTTCTTTAAAATTCTAATGAGCATCACAATTCTTCCTTGAAAAATATCTTCTCTCATTATCAATGAATGCTCACTATAAAGGACAATGAGATAACAATATTTAATTATCAAATACTTTAACAAAGTTAAACACATAAATATAATGCTATAATCAGGAAGATTTTATTTTTATTCAGAATTTCATACTAAAAAGAATGAAAAGTTATAATTTAGCAAAGAACTTACACATCAAAGAATAAAAGACATTTTTCAACTGAAAGCACCTGCTTTCCAAACTCTAAATCAGATGCATACTTAAATGGAATTTAAAGACTCAATTTAAATTTTTTTTAGTTTAGATATTTTCAACAATACTATGATATAACAATATATCCCAGATGTTATAATTAGGAATGTGTTTTTTGTTTCAACATTTAACATTTTGCCTCTTAACTGCTGCCTGAAATTATAAGTTTATTTATGTTCACATTTCAGATGAAAGAGCACAACTTTTAATTGTTAGCAGCTGTAATATCAAAGTGTGCTGATTATACAAGCGAAGGCGGTATGTGTATTGTCATAATCCTAAGAACCATACTGTGGCTTGTCTATATGCTACTGAATTATTTTATTGTAGGTTTGCTTTTTGAGTTAATCCTTTCTCGATGAGGCTCTGAAACACTGTGATTTGTTAATATTAATAATAGTTGTTCAAAAATGCTCAAAAGTTTTTTTTAATCCAAGAAGATTGACTGCAATACTATTTTTTAAACATGTAGTCCTGTTATAAAACATAAGCTCAAATTTTTAAACAAGTATTTAAATCCAAAAATATTATACCATTTTATAAAGCAACTACTAAAAAAAACAGCAGGGTGATATGAATATATATATATATATAAAGCCCAATAAAAATCTGCTCTTCTATTTTCTTAAATATAAATTTTCAGATAAAGCATACATACATTAAATAAATTGTTTTTCAAGACAAGGAATGTACTCTCTAATACTATGTTAATTTTTCTCCACAATAAGTAAGCACTGTAACTGTGCTGATTCTATTTTGTTCTATTATTTTAAAATGCCTTTACAAAGATTCAGATAATAAGAGGCCATTTTAATTCACATAATGGCATATATCACTTGTCTCTTTGTCAATGAGACATTTGAAAGCATCTTTTTATTAGAAACACAAATCAATATACCCAAGGGATTGCAATAACTGCTTCAGGCAATTTGTATTATCATTTCATCCTTGATGTTCCTGCTCTGAGCAACTTATTATTATGAATGGCGTGAAAATGGCAACCTGTCACAATTGATTTTTCCTAACCTTTTATAAGAATTTTTCCCCTTTTTAAATGTAATCAAGTATCATTCTATTAAATATGTCTAAGGCTAGCTTATAAGAAATAGTCCATAATTCCTGCTGCAACCCTTATAATTTAAATTTTCACAAAATTCTATGGTAAAGATGATTATATAAGAATAAAAACTTTCTATTTGCATAAAGTTTTAAAAGAAAATCCCTTATAGCTCTAAGAACATAGTTTTCAAACCTTTAAATATGGACTTAGCATTAAAATGTTTAAACACTGATTCAAGCATCAGTTTTGTGAAGGGGCTGTGAACAAAAAAATATTCTGTAGATGGAGATGAAATTCAAGCATTTATTTTCTCCTGTGAATTTATATTCTATCCAGTTAGGAAAATCAAAGAAATGTATTTTTAGTTTCCATATCCAGGCAAAGATTACTACACAAATATAGTTTCTATCCAAACTGACAGTTTAGGAATAGTTAAATGCTATTAACACTCTCAAGTTGTTCATAAAGAATTTCAAAGACTTAAAAGATTTCTCATGCTCATTGAATTATCAATATTGAAATTAGACATTTTGGAATCTGGTAAGATTGTAGGATCTAGACCACCTAAATGGATGAAATGCTGAAATGCATGAAACATTTAAGCAATATGGTTTCTCTTAAAAACAACCACAACAACATAAATCAACTATTATCCTTGGTAGATGTTACAAGTTTTACTCTTTCCAGAAACATATAGAAAATATCTTTGTTCAAAATGACATATTTTTTGAGAAGTTAATAAAAGAAATTAAAAAGAAAATTAGGAGAAAATTAATGTTGAAGGGATTCTGTATCATTGAAACTTCCAAGACAGACATTGAGGAGATGGGGAAAAACAGATGGAATGACTGGGAGGGGTGGGGGTAAGATAGTGGCAAAGAAGAATGAGAATTTAGGCTTTTACTCATATAAAGGTTTTACTCATATTTTACTCACATAAAGTCAGGAAATATTTGCAAAATACATTTTTTGTGCCAGACACAAGAAAAGCATAAGAAGTTCTTGCCCTCAAGAAATTTATAATCTAATAAGGGAAATGACAGGGACACAAATGAGATATGCACAGGGTAAAGAGGAGGGCGCTTCATATGGAAAGCACTAGCACTAGGGCGGATCAAAAGGTAGAACTTAAGTTGAGACCTGAAGGATTTATATACCTTTTAAGTGCCTAATGGGGGATACAAAAGAAAATAATACTTTCTACTAATTTTGTAAAAGAATACCCTGAGTGTTAGGAAATTTCAACTAAAAGTTAGGAGACCCAGATTTTATTCCTTGCTTCACCACAATTTAGTTTTCCTAGTCCTGTCCTAGCTATTCTCTTCTATCATTAAAATAATATGAATTTCTTCAGTATCCTTTTCCCTCTGGGCCATTCTATTAAGGTAACAGCTATCCAATCTTATCATTGGTAACATGTTATCAGATGCTCATTAACTTTCAGGTAAAAGATGTAAAATGCAACAAGGCCCTTCTTCCTTTTGCCTGAAAAGACAGGATTTTAGACAGACTGAAAAGATTTTGTGGCACTCAAGCTTTATCACAACCTTTACAACCAAAATCTACAACCAAAATCACCATATTCATAATATCTATGAGTTACAAACCTGAATGATATATTTATTCATTTTTCTAAACTATTAAGTTTCACTTCATTTGGATCACAATTTTTTGTACAGAAGCCTTCTCTCTTTCCTCTCCTTTGATTGTTTCAATTTTATTTCTAAGGTGAGTTATATAGATTATGTACACTAACCCACGTGGTATTCAATCTATGCAATGTTTTTTACTCAAATATGTTCTATACAGTTTTCCAAATTTTTACTTTCCAATAATTCGTTAATTTTCTTAGTTGTAGACAGGGGTTCTCAAACTACGGCCCGCAGGCCAGATGCTGCCTGCTGAGGACGTTTATGCAGCCTGCCAGGTTATGGCAAATGGGCTGAGGGGCGGAGACAAAGTGTGAGTTTTTGTTTTTACTATAGTCCGGCCCTCTCACAGTCTGAGGGACAGTGAACTGGCCCTCTGTTTAAAAAGTTTGAGGACGACTGGTTGTATTATACAATCTTCAGGAAAACTCTCTAAGCAGACAGGTCTCTTGGATCTCCTCCCTGTTTAAGTTACAGTGACCTAACTCTTAAAAATACTTTATAAAAAATGACCAGCGGGATGATTTCAGAGGGGCCTGGAGAGATCAGCTGATGCTGAGTGAAACAAGCGGGACCAAGAGATCACTGTATACTTCAAAAACAATACTATATGATGATCAATTCTGGTGGATGTGGCCCTCTTCAACAATGAGAGGATATATATCAGTTCCAATAGAGCAGTAATCAACTAAATCAGCTACACCCAGCAAAAGAACTCTGGGAGATGACTATGAACCACTACATAGAATTCCCAATACCTGTTTTTGTCCGCCCGCATTTTGGATTTCCTTCACAGGCTAATTGTATACTAATTCAAAGTCTGATTCTTTTTGTACTATTTGGACATGTATACATATATTGTATTCAATTTATACTTTAACATATTTAACATGTATTGGTCAACCTGCCATCTGAGGCAAGGGGGGTGGGGGGATGTGAAAAATTAGAACAAAAGGTTTGGCAATTGTCAATGCTGTAAAATTACCCATGTATATATCTGGTAAATAAAAACTATAAAAAAAAATACTTCATAAAAAACTGTATCGCTCATTTGTCTTTTTCTGAGGATTGTGTGCATAAAGTGGGGGAACCGGTTACCCAATTCCTTAGTCATTTAGGAGGGAAAAACCAAAGTTAGCAGAAGTATAGAAAAGAAACAAGAGAGAAATCATGGAAAGCACTTAAGTGCTTAAAGAAAATCAGTTGATCCAATTCAGAAAATAAACTAAACACAATAATCTGGCTAAATTCTAAAATGATTTATCTTTTCATGTCCAGAAATTGCAATCATTAATCATGAGCCCAACTGGAATGGATGAAAAGAAAGACTAGTAGAGAAGAGGAAATAGAATGATAACTCTGGAGAAAAATTATCAGAAAAATATCAATGAGGAGGAAAAATAAAGAATAAGAATAATAGGATGAAAAGAACAATATTATAGGGTAAAAGAAATGTATGGAGAAATACATTAGGAGACAGTTTAAAAGGTATAGTTTCTCCTCAAAATATCATCAAATACAACTCGTTACTCATCTCTGACCCCTTACTTTAAAAAAAATTTAAATGTAAAAAATGAGAATAAAGACTTAAGTTAAATGCCTGCTATTATCTAAATCTGTTTTATCCGAAAAAAAAAAAAAAGAAATAAAATTCCTTCATTTTTGCTTTGTAATAGAATTATACTAAGTGTACATGATTTCATTCCTATCAATTAACTTTTTAAGATATCAATTTTCAATAAAGAGACTATTCAAAAGAACTTTAATAAAGCTTAAAAAAAAAGAATCAGAAGGCTTTTGTTTCTAAAGGACTATTTTCTATGAAATTTACATGTAAATACCAATAAGAAAATGTTCTTGACATTAGTATTTCAGAAATATATAATAAACACAGATATATTGAGATGGTTTCCCATCAAGTGCAGAAAATTTAAGCATGCAAATTCCATTAGAGATAATTGGAGTTAACCACATAATTCTCTTATGTTTTGGTGTGAGAAGAGTATCTTGATTTATGCTCTGAAGAAAAGGTATTAATAGAAACTTTGAGTGTAGGCATAATAGTGTTACAGAGGTACTATAGTTAAAGGTTTGCTGCCATTTTCCTAACTTTTAAAGATTAGTTCAATTTAAAGAAATAAATTTTAAAAGATTTTTTGAATACAATGTTTTTATAACACTATGTTATACAATTCTAAATACTGTCTTTCAAGTTATCTAAACACAACATGTACTCTATAAAATGATATTTTAATATCAAGTTAAAATCCATTAAATGATATAAGTTAACATTAAGTTGCATATATAACTGCAGCATAAAATTTTTGAGCTGGCTTAAATATCAATATCTTAAAATAATTTTCTTAAAATTACCCCTCAAAAGTTCACCATTTAAGTAACTACATTCAACAATCCTCTATATACACAAATAAGGTTGATATAGCTCATAGAGTTAATAGTCTACCATAATTCTTCTAAAATGTTAATGACTCTGAAAATACTGTTATCAATATAAATATCACTGAAGCAAATAAAATATTTTTGAAACATTATTAAAAATTTGTATGACAAATTTATTTGAAAATAATGAATAATGAATGCTAAAACTGAAATGTGAAAAATGAGCCATTACATTGTGATCTTAGCAAATTATTTCAGAGGCCCACAATTATCTATATAATGTATTTTGGATATTGTTTAAATTAAGATTTTGTTTTTTTTAAGTGAAAGGTGCTCAATGTACACTGATAAGCTGCTGGAAACAAACAATTAAAAATTTATTTTAGCAGACTGAGAATTATAGCACTATTACACAGTAATACTATGTCAAAACATCAAGTAAATTAAGACTGCTAATCCTTGTTTAAATGTTTTTTTTATAATAAACTAAAAATGTACAAACTTTACTGAACTATATGAACTTTAAGATCCTTGAAATGAAAAATGAAATTAATTAAAGTAGCCACTTTTTTTTTTTTTTTAATCTAGCCTACCTTGTTTTTTGGATTGGATGTATTCATTACACTTCGAGTTTCTTTTCCAGTGTAAATAACAACACCTATTACAGTTCCTATAAAAATATAAAGATAGTCCTTTTAAACAAAATTGTTCATCAACTGAGAAACAAAAATTAAAATTAAAAGCTAACAAATTATTTTACTAGGAAATAATTACATTAAATTGACACTACAAAGTCTAGTTTAAGACCAGTGGCTAGTTTAAGACGACTTTTTGAACTTAAAATATATATATATATATATATATATATATATATATATATATATTTGAGGGAGGCAAAAGAGGGATTCAGACAATATTTCAGCAGAAAAAAAAAGAGAATATTCAATATTCAAATGATCACTCATGTAATCTAAATATGTCTTTTGTTTACACATAAATCATAGAAGAAAATTAAATGGCTAAACCTTGTCATCAGCATCACAAAGTGGTAATAGTCTTTCATTAGCATCCATGAAAGTGATAATATCCTTTCACTGACGTCAGTGAAAGTAATAGTACCCTTCCATTACTGTCACTTAAAGGAGATGCTAAATCATTAACTGTCCAAAATATTAACAGTTGAATGTAAAAATTTTAAAAACAAAAATAAGGTGTTAGGAAAGTAACAAAATATTTTTTTAAAAGCAAATTTCCACCTAACTCATAAAAACATGAAGGACATAAATATGCATATGGCTTTTTCTAGTATATTTATATTTAAAAGGGTATAAAATAGTCTTTTTTATTAACTTCTTTACCACTGCTAGTCATATTATTTATTTTTACAGAATGCAAAATAGATATGTGGGAAAACAACTGGATACTACTCTTAAGTAAGATCAGTAGACTAAAAGGGCATATGTTACTGCATGACTTTTAAAGTTTAATAATTTGAAACCTCTGACAGTCTACAGAATAGTGCTGTTTTAAATACACATTATTTTTCATCAATTTCATAAACATGCAGAAAATTTTGAAAGACAATTAAGAGAAGGTTAGGGAACTCATATTTCTTAATAAGAAAGTTCTCAATATGATTAACTACAATAGTTATAATGACAGTCTTTTAAACTATTGTAAATGGATCTGGTCTGTCTTCATTTTGTATTAAAATTAAAAATGCAGGACAAGAACAAAGAGGCTAAAGGAATATTATACTGTGAGATACTCAGATGACAGGTAATTGATAGTAATTAATATATCAGAATATAGTCATACACACAGTAAAGAAATTACAATAAGTGCTAATTAGAAATATTTGTACTTAGAATCTAAGTGACCAATATTGCCTTAAAAATAGTCATACATATTTCCTATGTTTAGTAACTGATCTAGACATTAAAATAAATGCTATATTTTAAATATTTGAAAATTTAAAATATATATGTTCTAATACCAACAGCGGTCTTCATGCAAATGCAAAAGTCAGACAATAAGTATCTTAACTTTAAATGAAATATAGAATTTAGTCAATATATCTTGTCTGTGTCAACTACTTTTAAATGGTTTAAAAATGTTTTTTAAAAATTTCAAAATACATAATTTTAAATATTCACCCTTGCAAAACTTTGTGTTCCATTTTCTCCCTTCCTTCCCTCCACCCCCTTCAATATATTAAACATGTGCAATTTTCTATACATATTTCCACAATTATCATGCTAAAAAAGAATCAGATCAAAATGGAAAGAAAATAAAAAGCAAGAAACATCAAAAAAGGTCTCACCCATTTCTTGTCTATTTCATTCAAAACATGAATGCACCATTAGAATTAGGGAAACATGATGTCAGAACATGGCTATTTATGACTTTTACTACATCATAGTTATAATCAGAATCATCAAGTTTAGAAAAATAATCAATACTATTGTCTAAAAAGGAAAAAAGACCCATCAGTAATAAACACATAAATGATAATTGAGGATTAATATTACAATTAAAATAATTTCTTAAAAATGCAGTTTAGACAAATAAAATGATCAATATTTTTATGATATACTATATATAATAAGCATTTACCCCACTAATTCAAGTACTATTTTTATAGTTAAGTCATTCATACACAAATAAACTAAACCTTAAAATATAGATGGGAGGGATGGGATAATGGCAAAGTAATTAAAATAAACTTCTACAAATGATAAAAATATATAAACTTTAAAATTAACAAAACTCAGTTTGTGGATAGAAAGCTTACAATGTGCTTTTCTCACAAAACCTTTGAGAAGCAGATAGCTAAATATTATCCCACAAATAAAGGCATTGAAAGGTTAAGTAATATGCCCACAGTCACATGTTTAATAAGTAAGAAAGATTTAAATAAGCCTGGACCTCAAGACCCAAGGTATATTGCTCTTTTTAGTTCACCAATCTTGCTCTTAATTATGTTTGAGTACTTTAAAAAAAAAAAAAAAAAAAAAGGAAAAAAAAGGCAACAAAAGCCCCAAAACATAACAACCTCTACTCCCAAACTCAAAACATAAAAATATAAATTCAGGTTAAAATACATTAAAAAAAATATTATTTCCAAAATTAGCAATCTTCTGTTTGAACTGGGTACATGAAAATTAAAATTTCATTTTGTGTCAAATTAAATTATTTTCCTTGTTCTGAAAAGATTTTTCCCCTAAAATAAAATGAATATTCAAGTGTACTTTTGTTTATTTTAAATAAGAATTTCAAAATAATCTCCAAGGATAAAAGGCATATAGTTTATACTTTAAAAACAATATAAAACATCCATTCTAATCTGTGAAGTAATACTGAATACTTACAAATTACATACATTAGCTCTTATAAGGTCTAATAGGAAACATAATACTTTGCTTGAAATACTTAATTATTTTAAAATAAATTTCTTTTTATTTTTGTATAATTTCATATATGAAGCATACATAGATGAATACTTATGTAATAAGAAATGCTGATAAATCAAATTTTGAACTCAATTTAAAAAATCCTTAATAATTTTTATTTTTTACACTAAACATCCATTCATATGCTCTGTCTCAAATAACTCCATTATAATTAAGTAAATTTAGCTAAGCAAAACCAACTAAGAAAACCACCAAATCTGATGTTAAGGAATATCCTGTAACCACAGTCCCCAATGTCTTTAATAAGTAGAAAAATATTTCATCTTATGTAGGAATAAGATGTGTCATTGATTACATCTCAACTCAGTTCTTTTTAAATGTTTTAGTTTATATTTATATTGTTGTAGTTATATGTATACATATATATGTCACACAATACAATACACAAATATATGTTGTTTCTACATACACAGACACATGACAATTCTGCATTATTTGCTTTTTATCAGCTCATTCTAGAGCTCCCACATTTCTCTGAATTCCAATTCCTTTTCTCTGTAGTTATAAAGATCCAATAATCAAAGATGTTCCACTAATATTTCATTACATTTATATACCACAATTTCATTGGCTACTACCCAATAAATGGAGATAAGTGAAATTAGCAAAAAAGGACAGAAATGTTTTGTATTTAGGTAAGCTTAATCTTAAATATGACCAAAATTATTTATAAATTCTAGCATAGCACCTCAATATCTATACTTTTTATTTGGAATATATGTATAACATTATTTTTACAATTTAAAAATTCATTGTATGGGTCATTTCTGTTATTTCAAAATTTCCTATATAATTTCAAATATTCACTACAATGACATTTATACAATTATTAAATTGCTTCCTTAATTTTATGAATATAAAATACTTTAAAATTCTACACTATCACATAGAAAAAAATAACAAAAAAAATATTCTTCTGGAAGAACAAAAGGTCAAGAATTTCAAGGAAACTAATGAAAAAAAAATCAAATGAAGGTGGTCTGGCTGTACATAATCTAAAACTATATTATAAAGCAGAGGTCATCAAAATCATTTGGTATTGGCTAAAAAAAATACTAGCTGATCAGTGGAATACGTTAGGTTCACAGGACAAAATAGTCAATAAACATAGCAATCTAATGTTTGACAAACCCAAAGATCCCAGTTTTGGGGATAAGAATTCACTATTTGACAAAAACTGCAGGGAAAACTGGAAATTAGCAGAAACTAGGCATTGATCCACATTTAACATAGTACACCAAGATAAGATCAAAATGGGTTCATGATCTAGGCTTAAAGAATGAGATTATAAATAAATGAGAAGAACATAGGATAGTTTACCTCTCAGAGCTATGGAGGAAGAAGGAATATGTGACCAAAGAAGAACTAGAGATCATTATTGATCACAAAATAGAAAATTTTGATATCTAGTTTGATTATATCAAGTATAAAAAGCTTTTGTGTGAACAAAATTAATGCAGACAAGATTAGAAGGTAAGCAATAAACTGGGAAAACATTTTTACAGTTAAAGGTTCTGATAAAGACCTTATTTCCAAAATATATAAAGAATTGATTCTAATTTATAAGAAATCAAGCCACTCTCCAATTGATATATGGTTAAAGGATATGAACAGACAATTTTCAGATGATGAAACCGAAAGTATTTATAGTCATATGAAAAAGAGTTCCAAATCCATTATTGATCAGAGAAATTCAAATTAAGACAAGTCTGATATATTACTACACACCTCTCGGATTGGCTAGAATGCCAGGCAAAGATAATGCAGAATGTTGGAGGGGATGTGGGAAAACTGGGGACACTGAAACATTGTTGGTAGAATTGTGAATACATCCAGCCATTCTAGAGAATGATTTGGAACTATGCCCAAAAAATTATTAAACTGTGTATATACCCTTTGATCCAGCAGTGTTACTACTGGGCTTATATCCCAAAGAGATTTTAAAGAAGGGAAAGGGGACCTGTATGTGCAAGAATGTTTATGCCAGCCCTCTTTGTAGTGACCAGAAACTGCAAACTGAGTGGGTGCCCATCAACTGGAGAATGGCTGAATAAATTGTGATATATGAATATTATGCAATATTATTGTTCTATAAGAAATTACCAGCAGGATGATTCAGAAAGGCCTGGGACTGATGCTGAGTGAAATGAGCAGGACCAGGAGATCATTGTACACTTCAACAAGAATACTATATGAGGATCAATTCTGATGGACGTGACCATCTTCAACAATGAGAGGATCCATATCAATTCCAAAAGAGCAGTAATGAACTAAACCAGCTATACCCAGCAAAAGAACTCTGACTATGAAACCACTACATAGAATTCCCAATACCTCTATTTTAATCCGCCTGCATTTTTGATTTCCTTCACAGGCTAATAGTACAATATTTCAAAGTCCGATTCTTTTTGTACAGCAAAATAACTGTTTGGACATGTATACATATATTGCATTTAACTTATACTTTAACATACTTAACATGTATTGGTCAACCTGCCATCTGGGGCAAGCGGTGGGGGGAAGGATGGGAAAAGTTGGAACAAAAGGTTTTGCAATTGTCAATGCTGAAAAATTACCCCCATGCATATATCTTGTAAATAAAAAGCTTTAATTAAATAAAAAGAACTATACTCAAAAAGTTATCAAACTGCACGTACCCTTTGATCCAACAGTGTTACTACTGGGCTTATATCAGAAAGAGATATTAAAGAAGGGAAAGGGGACCTGTAGCAGCCCCTTTCTTAGTGGCTAGAAACTGGAAAATGAATGGATGCCCACTAATTGGAGAATGGCTGAGTAAATTGTGGTATATGAATGTTATAGAATATTATTGTTCTGTAAGAAATGATCAGCAAGATGATTTCAGAAAGGCCTGGAGAGACATTCATGAACTGATGCCTGAGTGAAATGAGCAGAACCAGGAGATCATTATACACTTCAACAACAATACTATATGATGATCAATTCTGATGGAAGTGGCTCTCTTCAACAATGAGATGAACCAAATCAGTTCCAATAGAGCAATAATGAACAGAACCAGCTACACCAAGAGGAGGAAAAACTGGGAAATGAGTGTGAACCACAACATATCATTTCCACTCTTTTTGTTATTGTTTACTTGTATTTTTGTTTTTCGGAGGTTATTTTAACCTTCTTTCTAAATCTGATTTTTCTTGTGCAGCAAGGTAATTATATAAATATGTATACATATATTGTATTTAACATATATTTTAACATATTTAACATTTATGGCACTACCTCCCATCTAGGGTAGCGGGTGGAGGGAAGGAGGGGAAAAGTTGGAACAGAAGTTTTTGCAAGGGTCAATGTTGAAAAATTACTCATGCATATGTTTTGTCCATAAAAAAGCTATAACAAAAAATAAATAAAATTTTAGACTGTCAATCTTATTTTGATGCCCTGATTAACTAGCTTCAGTACCGAGTTCTGACAAATTCTCTTCATCAAGCTTGCAACCTCTCCATGTTTTTTAATTCACACCAATACATTCTTAGGCATTTCTTTTTCATGCATTTTTCGCACAGAAGTCTTGCTAAATTATGATGGGCGTCCTCTTTCCTCATTGGTATCAATGAAGCAATTAGTTGATTCATCTATAATCTCTTGTCCTTAATTAAATTAAATGAGATGATATTTATTAAATGATTAGTTCATAGTCTAGAACACAGAAGGTATTAAATGCTTGTTCCTCCTTTCCCTTTTCCCATTCTAATTATACAGATATGTTTTTTCCCCCCCTCAACCATTAATCTTCTTAATATTATCAAATTTTGCACACAATTAATTACTAGTACTATTCTGCGATACACAATACTTTTTTCCCCTATTGATTTAATTGAAATTTTGATTCCCCTAAGATCTTATGTTTCCAAGACTTACAGTCATATAGAAACACCAATAGCTATGAATTTTAAAAATATCTCATGTAATTACAGCTTGAAATATTTTGGAAAATTTTGTCTTTTACAGAATTTCCAATTGTAAAACTTATCTGTTTGAACACTCCAATTCTGTTCTGAATTCATTGTTAAATTAAATATTAAATACATTTTAAATACTTTTTTCTTCTATATACATCTCTTTCATGATGTTATAGATTTTACAAAGGAGCTTTATGCTTTCAGGATATGATGAAAATTAGTACAATGCCATCATTGAATAAAAGCATTTTTAGAACTTGTTATCAATACAGAATTCTGTAAAAGACAATTTTCATGATATTGCTATAACACTGAGTAAATATAAGCCTCACTATTTTTATACTTAAAAAATCATTTAGAAATTTATTTTTTGTAGTTTTCATACAATGTTTTAAATTAAATTAACACATTTTGATAGTCAATGACTTCTAAGCAAATGTGGGAAGAATTAAAGATAATAAGAAATACATTGGAAAAATCAAGATCAGAAAAAAGAAATGAGAAAAGCCCATGATTGGTAAAAATATTTCACACTGATGTATTAGGAATATTTTCTTCATGAAAATAAATTACATTGAAAATGGTAAATAATAATAACATTAGAAATTAAATTGATTATATTTTAAGAGAGGAAAATACCCATTACTAAGATGAGAATTATTTTTTGAATCAGACAACCATATATTAAAGCAAAAATAGAAAATTAGAACGAAGGTATAAGAACAAAAATGGAAAAAAAAATGCATTTGAAAGAATGCAATCGTGACATATTCATACAAATTACTCATGGCAAAAAATGATATCCACCAATAACTTGAATGGGAACCATGAAAGAAGGCTCAGCTATACTGTTTAGAGATTCCTAATGCATGTCCTAAGTTTCCTTAAAAATAAAGCTAACCTTGAGACTTTACAATCTATGGGGGGAAAAGCCTGAACTATTGATAAAATTTTTCAATGATGTAAGGTATAAAAGTATAAATGTAGTCATAGCTCCACAGATTTAACAGGCTCTCTACTACTGTGCAAAGCAACACTTAAATAGCTAGGCACATCTTTAAGGAAACCAATTTTATATCCTTGCTGAGTAGAACCAAAAAGTAGGATCTGGCTATTCAGTAATGCAGAAGAGAGAGAAATTAGGGGTTCTTTTAATTCCTAAAGGAGGAAATTAATTCAATAACAAGGAATACCCTGAAAGATGGATGCTCTGACAAATCGTCAATGGGCAGGAATTTTTTTTAACTTTAGAATTTTTTTCCACAGTATATATGCAGGAGTAAATTTTTTTTAATAATATTATCCCTTGTATTCATTTTTCCAAATTATCCCCCTCCTCCCTCCACCCGATGACAGGCAAATCCCATACATTTTTACACGTGTTACAATATAACCTAGATACAATATATGTGTGTAAATACCATTTTTTTGTTGCACATTAAGTATTAGATTCCGAAGGTATAAGTAACCTGGGTAGATAGACAGTAGTGCTAACAATTTACATTCACTTCCCAGTGTTCCTTCTCTGGATGTAGTTATTTCTGTCCATCACTGATCAACTGGAAGTGAGTTGGATCTTCTTTATGTTGAAGATATCCACTTCCATCAGAATACCTCTTCATACAGCATTGAAGTGTACAGCAATCTTCCAGTTCTATTCATTTCACTCAGCATCAGTTGATGTAAGTCTCTCCAGGCCTCTCTGTATTCCTCCTGCTGGTCATTTCTTACAGAACAATAATATTCCATAACCTTCATATACCATAATTTATCCAACCATTCTCCAATTGATGGACATCCATTCATCTTCCAGTTTCTAGCTACAACAAAAAGGGCTCCCACAAACATTTTGGCACATACAGGTCCCTTTCTGCTCTTTAGTATTTCTTTGGGATATAAGCCCAATAGCAGCAATGTTGGGTCAAAGGGTATGCACAGTTTGATAACTTTTTGGGCATAGTTCCAAACTGCTCTCCAGAATGGCTGGATTCTTTCACAACTCCACCAACAATGTATTAGTGTCCCAGTTTTCCCACATCCCCTCCAACATTGATCATTATTTGTTCCTGTCATCTTAGCCAATCTGACAGGTGTGTAGTGGTATCTCAGAGTTGTCTTAATTTGCATTTCTCTGATCAGTAGTGATTTGGAACACTCTTTCATATGAGTGGATATAGTTTCTTTTTTTTTTTTTTTTTTTTTAATATTTTAAATGTACCTTATTTTCTTTTCTTTTCTTTTTTTTTTAATTTTTTATTTTATTTTATAATTATAACATTTTTTGACAGTACATATGCATGGGTAATTTTTTACAACATTATCCCTTGCACTTACTTCTATTCAGATTTTTTTCCCTTCCTCCCCCAACCCCCTCCCCCAGATGGCAAGCAGTCTTATATATGTTAAATATATTACAGTATAATTTAGATACAATATATGTGTGTAGAACCGAATTTTTTTTTGTTGCACAGGAAGAATTGGATTCAGAAGGTAAAAATAACAGTTTACATTCATTTCCCAGTGTTCCTTTTCTGGATGTAGCTGGTTCTGTCCATCATTAATCAATTGGAATTGGATTAGCTCTTCTCTATGTTGAAGAAATCCACTTCCATCAGAATACATCCTCGTACAGTATCATTGTTGAAGTGTATAATGATCTTCTGGTTCTGCTCGTTTCACTCAGCATCAGTTGATGTAAGTCTCTCCAAGCCTCTCTGTATTTCTCCTGTTGGTCATTTCTTATAGAACAATAATATTCCATAACATTCATATACCATAGTTTACCCAACCATTCTCCAATTGATGGACATCCATTCATCTTCCAGCTTCTAGCCACTATGAAAAGAGCTGCCACAAACATTTTGGCACATACAGGACACTTTCCCTTCTCTAGTAGTTCCTTGGGGTATAAGCCCAGTAGTAGTATGGCTGGGTCAAAGGGTATGCACATTTTGATAACTTTTTGGGCATAATTCCAGATTGCTCTCCAGAATGGTTGGATTCTTTCACAACTCCACCAACAATGCATCAGTGTCCCAGTTTTCCCACAGCCCCTCCAACATTCATCGTTATTTGTTCCTGTCATCTTAGCCAATCTGACAGGTGTGTAATGATACCTCAGAGTTGTCTTAATTTGCATTTCTCTGATCAATAGTGATTTGGAACACTCTTTCATATGAGTGGAAATAGTTTTAATTTCATCATCTGAAAATTGTCTGTTCATATCCTTTGACCATTTATCAATTGGAGAATGGCTTGATTTCTTATAAATTAAAGTCAATTCTCTGTATATTTTGGAGATGAGGCCTTTATCAGAACCTTTAACTGTAAAAAATTTTTCCCAATTTGTTACTTCCCTTCTAATCTTGTTTGCATTAGTTTTGTTTGTGCAGAAACTTTTTAATTTGGTGTAATCAAAATGTTCTATTTTGTGATCAATAATGGTCTCTAGTTCTCCCTTGGACACAAACTCCTTCCTCCTCCACAAGTCTCAGAGGTAAACCATCCCATGTTCCTCCAATTTATTTATGATTTCGTTCTTTATGCCTAAATCTTGGACCCATTTTGATCTAATCTTAGTATGTGGTGTTAAATGTGGGTCCATGCCTAGTTTCTGCCATACTAATTTCCAGTTTTCCCAGCAGTTTTTGTCAAATAATGAATTCTTATCCCAAAATTTGGGATCTTTGGGTTTGTCAAAGATTAGATTGCTATTTTTATTCACTATCTTGCCCTGTAAACCTAACCTATGCCACTGATCAACTAGTCTATTTCTTAGCCAATACCAAATGGTTTTGGTGATTGTTGCTTTATAATATAGCTTTAAATCAGGTACACTTAGACCACCTTCCTCTGACTTTTTTTTCATTAGTTCCCTTGCAATTCTCGACCTTTTATTCTTCCATATGAATTTTGTTGTTATTTTTTCTAGGTCATTAAGATAGTTTCTTGGGAGTCTGATTGGTATAGCACTAAATGAATAGATTAGTTTGGGGAGTATTGTCATCTTTATTATATTCGCTCGGCCTATCCAAGAACACTGAATGTCTTTCCAATTATTTAAATCTGACTTTATTTTTGTGGCAAGTGTTTTGTAATTTTGCTCATATAATTCCTGACTCTCCTTTGGTAGATATATTCCCAAATATTTGATACTATTGACTGTTATTTTGAATGGAATTTCTCTTTGTATCTCTTGCTGTTGGATTGTGTTGGTAATGTATAAAAATCCTGAGGATTTATGTGGATTTATTTTGTATCCTGCGACTTTGCTAAAATTCTGAATTATTTCTAATAGCTTTTTAGCAGAGTCTTTGGGGTTCTCTAAGTATACCATCATGTCATCTGCGAAAAGTGACAATTTGATTTCTTCATTTCCTACTCTAATTCCTTGGATCTCTTTCTCGGCTCTTATTGCCAAGGCTAGAGTTTCTAGTACTATATTGAATAGTAATGGTGATAGTGGGCAACCTTGTTTCACTCCTGATCTTACAGGGAAAGGTTCTAGTTTATCACCATTACATATGATGTTTACTGAAGGTTTTAAATATATGCTCCTTATTATTTTAAGGAATAGTCCATTTATTCCTATACTCTCAAGCGTTTTTAGTAGGAATGGATGTTGGATTTTATCAAATGCCTTTTCTGCATCTATTGAGATGATCATATGGTTTTTATTAATTTGATTATTAATATGGTCAATTATACTAATAGTTTTCCTAATATTAAACCAGCCCTGCATTCCTGGTATAAATCCCACTTGGTCATAGTGTATTATCCTGGGGATGATTTTCTGAAGTCTATTTGCTAATATCTTATTTAAGATTTTAGCATCAATATTCATTAAGGAAATTGGTCTATAGTTTTCTTTCTCAGTTTTCGATCTACCTGGTTTAGGTATCAGTACCATGTCTGTGTCATAGAAGGAATTTGGTAGGACTCCTTCAATCCCTATTTTTTCAAATAGTTTACATAGCATTGGAGTTAGTTGTTCTTTAAATGTTTGGTAGAATTCACCTGTAAATCCATCTGGTCCTGGGGACTTTTTCTTAGGAAGTTGGTTAATAGCTTGGTCTATTTCTTTTTCTGAGATGGGACTATTTAGACTACTTACTTCTTCCTCTGTTAATCTGGGCAAGCTATATTTTTGAAGGTATTCTTCCATTTCATTTAAGTTATCGAATTTATCGGCATAAAGTTGAGCAAAGTAGCTCCTAAGTATTGTTCTAATTTCCTCTTCATTAGTGGTGAGTTCACCCTTTTCATTTTCAAGACTATCAATTTGCTTTTTCTCTTTTCTTTTTTTAATCAGGTTTACTAAGGGTTTGTCTATTTTGTTGGTTTTTTCATAAAACCAACTCTTAGTTTTATTAATTAATTCAATAGTTTTTTTACTTTCAATTTTATTAATCTCACCTTTTATTTTTTGAATTTCAAGTTTTGTGTTTGTCTGGGGGTTTTTAATTTGTTCCTTTTCTAGCAATTTTAGTTGTAAACCCAATTCGTTGGCCCTCTCTTTCTCTATTTTATGCAAGTAGGCCTGTAGAGATATAAAACTTCCCCTAATTACTGCTTTGGCTGTATCCCACACATTTTGGTATGATGTCTCATTATTGTCATTTTCTTGGGTGAAGTTATTAATTATGTCTATGATTTGCTGTTTTACCCAATCATTCTTTAGTATAAGATTATTTAGTTTCCAATTATTTTTTGGTCTATTTTCCCCTGGCTTTTTATTAAATGTTATTTTGATTGCATTATGGTCTGAAAAGGATGCATTTACTATTTCTGCCTTACTGCATTTGATTTTGAGGTTTTTATGCCCTAGTATATGATCAATTTTTGTATAGGTTCCATGAACTGCTGAGAAGAAAGTATATTCCTTTCTGTCTCCATTTAGCTTTCGCCAAAGATCTATCATATCAAACTTTTCTAGTATTCTATTTACCTCTTTGACTTCTTTCTTATTTATTTTGTGGTTTGATTTATCTAATTCTGAGAGTGCAAGGTTGAGATCTCCCGCTATTATAGTTTTACTATCTATTTCCTCTTGCAGCTCTCTTAATTTCTCTTTTAAGAATTTAGATGCTGCACCACTTGGTGCATACATGTGTAATATTGATACTGCTTCACTATTGATGCTGCCCTTTAGCAGGATATAATGCCCTTCCTTATCTCTTTTAATTAAATCAATTTTTGTTTTTGCTTGATCTGAGATGAGGATGGCTACTCCTGCTTTTTTGGTTTTGCCTGAAGCATAATAGATTCTGTTCCACCCTTTTACTTTTAGTTTGAATGTCTCATCCTGTTTCAGGTGTGATTCCTGTAAACAACATATAGTAGGATTCTGACTTTTAATCCAGTCTGCTAACTGCTTCCTCTTTATGAGGCAGTTTGCCCCATTCACATTTATGGTTAGAAGGACTAATTCTATATTGCTTGCCATCCTATTAACCCCTGCTTATGCTTTTCCCCTTTCCTTCCCTTTTACCCTCCTATCCAGTATTAAACTGGTGAACACCACTTGCTTTTCACAGCCCTCCCTTTTTAGGATCCCTCCCCCACCTTAAAGATTCTCCCCTTATTTTACCCCTTTTCCTCGAAATTACTGTATTCCCTTCCCCTTAGCTTACTCCTTCCCTTTCACTTTTCAATGAAGTGGAAGAAGTTTCATCATAAATCGAATATGTCTATTGATACACGCTATGTTCATCTCCCTCCTTTCTTTCTCTCAGATATAATAGGTTACCTTTGCCTCTTCATGAGATGTAGTACCACCACTTTACATTTTTTATGATATAATCTCCTTTCCACCACTAGTTTCTAAGCCAAATTGTACATATGTTCTTTACATATTTTTTTGACAGAAGTATAGTTCTCAAGATTTCTTTTTACCTTTTTAGAAATCTCTTGAGTTCTGTATTTGAAGATCAAACCTTTTATGGTTTTTTTCATAAAAAAATAGATGGAATTCATTTATTTCGTTAAATGTCCATCTTCTCCAATATTTATATACTCATTTACTCATTTATATACTCCAATATTTATATACTCATTTTTTTCTTTTCCTCTTAACTACATAGTTACATCACAAAGTACCTTTTAAACACCCTGAATTAGATGCCCCTTAGGCACATCAAACCAAAAGTGGTCCTCAAGATAACTTGAACACTTAAGAGTGGCTCTCCCAATCTGGAATTATGCCGCAAAAGTTATCAAAATGTGCATACCCTTTGACCCAGCCATACTACTACTGGGCTTATATCCCAAGGAAATACTAAAGAAGGGAAAGGGACCTGTATGTGCCAAAATGTTTGTGGAAGCCCTTTTCATAGTGGCTAGAAGCTGGAAGATGAATGGATGTCCATCAATTGGAGAATGGTTGGGTAAATTATGGTATATGAATGTTATGGAATATTATTGTTCTGTAAGAAATGACCAGCAGGAGGAATACAGAGAGGCTTGGAGAGACTTACATCAACTGATGCTGAGTGAAATGAGCAGAACCAGAAGATCATTATTCACTTCAACAATGATACTGTATGAGGATGTATTCTGATGGAAGTGGATATCTTCAACATAGAGAAGAGCTAATCCAATTCCAATTGATGAATGATGGACAGAATCAGCTACATCCAGAAAAGGAACACTGGGAAATGAGTGTAAACTGTTATTTTTACCTTCTGAATCCAATTCTTCCTGTGCAACTAGAAATTCGGTTCTACACACATATATTGTATATAGAATATATTGTAATATATTTAACATGTATAAGACTGCCTGCCATCTGGGGGAGGGGTTGGGGGAGGAAGGGAAAAAATCTGAACGGAAGTAAGTGCAAGAGATAATGTTGTAAAAAATTACCCAGGCATATGTACTGTCAAAAAAAAAAAGTTATAATTATAAAATAAAATTAAAATTAAACAAAAAAAAAAAGAGTGGCTCTCCATCTGCCTTCAACTTGCAAACAGATATTAGTGATATTCTTCCTTAATTTTAGGGCAAAAAGTTTACCCTGACTGTAGTAAATAACTCCTGGGATATACTATTAAAATGCCAGTCAAGGATATTTATTTGGCACTTATGAATTACCCTAGGAGCAGTGGACTTTGATGAGTCTGGAAGACAGAAGGAGGCTAATAACCCCAACAAAACTCTGCCTCACTGAAATACAATTTATGTGTGAATCAAAAGACATCATTTATGCCATTTTACCAATTTTACCTATCTCAAAGTCAAGTGACAATGCAGTTGGTGTCATTATAATGGGATCTGTTGTCACAACCATGAACACAGGTGACCCAGGGCTTAGAATGTTATTTTCTCAAAAGAAGCAGCACATTTGCAGGCCCCTGAATGTCTCAGTAATCTTTTTGAGGGACACTACTGCTTATTTCCTGGAGTAAGAAAGGGGTTAGACAAGGTATTCTGAAAATAATCTACTTCAACCAATTCTGGTATGCTTGCCAAAGCAGGTGGGGATCCCTGCTATCAAAACAAAGAAAAAGTACAAAAACTTTTGTGAAAATGATTTTGCTCACTCTAAGTACATGGAATATGTCCACACTTATGGACAACACAAAAACCAATAAAACTAAAAGACAAATAGCTCTTGTTGTGACCCAACTTAGAAGTTTTCTCCAAATAGCATCCCTGAGTGAAACAAGGCTAGCAAATGAAAACCAGCATATTGAAGTTGAGCCGGATACACATTTTTTTGGAGTGAGTACAATGAAAGAGAATGCCATTAAGCTGTTGCAAGTTTTGCAATCAAAACCAATCTAGTCAACAAGCTTGTATACCTACTGAAGGGAATGAACAATAGACTCATGACAATGCAACTGCCACTTGCAGAAAAGCACCAGGTTGCTATCATCAATACAAACATGCCTACTATATCAAATCCTGATGAGATCAAAGAAAAAAATTTATAAAGACCTGAAGACCTTGATCATCAATGTGACCAAAAAGGGCAAGCATATAAAAATTCTGGGTGACTTTAACACAAGGGTAGGCACAGACTATTAGACAACACATGAAGTCCTTGGGAGGAATGGAGTCCAGCAAGAGAGCAATGGTTATTTACTACTGAAAGCCTCCTCTCCCACTTATCTAAACACAATAAAATTTCATGCATATATCTTCACAGCAAACATATTTAATATACTGTGATGTTGAGGAGAAGAAACTGACCGGATGTGAGTGATTAAAGTGATGTGTTGTAAAGAATGCTGAATTGATCACAGACTTAGCTTCTCTAAGCTAAATATCCATATTCAACAAAAGTGACAGGTCCAAGGAAAAATAACTATCAGAAAACTTAATGTCAATAGATTAGAGTGCTTTGCTGAGCAAGAACAGTTTGTTGAGACAATATGCAATTTGCAACAGTGTAATAGAAAAACAGAAATAGGTAGTTTTCAGAGATTTGGTATGCATTATCGTATTTTCTCATTAGAGCCAGAACACATGCAAACATCAAGATTGGTTTGCCAAATATGATGGAGAAATTCAGAGACTGTTAAATGAAAAAGTGAGAACTTCATAGAATTCATCAGAAGTATATAGTTCATTGGTCACTAAGAAGAAAGCATTTAATTTCATCAAAAGTTAAGTGTGAGCAAAGCTTAGAGACATACAGGATTCTTGGCTCAGTAAGAAGGAAAATGAAATTGACTTATACAGTGATAATAACAATACAAAGCACTTTTATGATGCACAGAACACTATTTATGAGCCAAAGCATAATGGTGTAACTTCAACTACTCAGTGCTGATGAAGCCACATTAAGTGATAAAGATATGATCCTAGCGAGATGGGCTGAACACTTCCAAAGTGTTCTCAACAGACATCATCAATTAATGCTAAAGTCACTGACTTTATACTTAGGTTGAAGTCTGTCCTTCTATAGCTGAATTTCCAAGTGAAAAAGAAATTTTGCTCTTCTTGTGCAGCAAAGTTCCTGGTGCTAATTTTATTCTAGCTGAGATTTACAAGCCAGGGGGTCTACCACTCATACAAAAACTGGAGTCTTTCAGGTTACATGGCAAGAGAAGATTATCCCCCAGAAGTTCAAGGATACCTCCGCTGTCCAATTCTATAAAGATAAAGGAAATAGATTGTCTTGTAACAATCATGGTGAGAGGAGAGGAGAGCTTAATCATTGCTGGCAAAACTCTTTAGCAAGAGTCCTCTTTAATAGACTTCATCTGGAAGATGGTCATCTACCTGACAGCAAGTGGGTCTTCAGGAGGAATCGATTTGAGATGCAGCAAAATATGAAACAGTTCCTGATATTTGTAATTTTGGTCTGAGAACACCAAGAAAATATCACCAATCAGCACCACACCATTCACACATGGAACCAACAGTTACAGCAAATGGAGAACATTAAGTAGAACATTCCAAGCTAATATTGATCTTATCAGTCACAGATGGATTTACTAAATCTTGACTCTAATATAGTGATATCATTTTTGTTCTTTCTGAATAATCACAAAAACACTATTAATTTAGAGATTGGTTACAAATAAATTTTAACAAGTAGAAGAATTTGAAAATAATGGAATCTATGAATGTATTTCTATATTCATCTATCTCAAGATAAGTAAATGGGGGATAGGGATATATACTAAAAAATGGGGTAGAAAGGATTGCTAGAGGAAAGTTTCCAAATGATCTAGAATTTGATCAGAGATTTGAGGGTAAAAGAAGAAAATAATTCTAGCCATGGGGAGCGAGTCTACTGGCTGTGCCAAGTTATGGAGTTGGGAAAGAGAATGTCTTAAAATGGGAAAAAGTAGCTTCAGTTATGTTTAAGTTAAGAAATCAGTGATTAAAAAAACAAACTAGTCTTCTGTTTTACTAGAACCTAGAGTGTATAAAAAAGATGGTAATGGAAATAGAAGGTAGAGAGATTAAGTAGACAGACAAGAGACCCAACAAGATAGGAGTAGAAGATAAAACACTGAATAATATAATGTTTAATGTCAATGATTATAATACTACTCATATGGTGCCTTAAAGTTTGCAAGACACTTTATTTATGTTAACTCATATATATATATATATATATATATATATATATATATATATATATATATATATATATATATATATATATATATATATATATATACACACACACACGCACACATCATATACATATTATATATACATGTAACTATATTATATATATATATATGTAACTATATTATATATATATATATATGAATAAACTCAATTACTCTATTTAAGATCTAAGAGGATCTTAGGCCAAGAAAAGATTGGTAAAATCTCAAGAGAAATCCAGTCCAAGTTCATAAATTAAATCAACAGACAAGTGACAAGGTAGGAATTGTCAATCATGAGATGACCAAGATATCAAACTGAGTTCTTAGAGCCTGTCAGAACAAGAATGGGTTAGCAGCACAGTGTCTGTCACCCTGAGAAGATGGCAGATTCATTCCCTCTCAGAACAGAGACAGGCCACCACTAGGGTCTCTATGATCCTGCTTAGTCTTTCACCTAGTCAACAGGAACTAAGACTAATAACTAAATACTGAAGCTAGGGGCATATTAACTCAGGGGCATATAACAATTGTATTACTGGACCCAAACCAGGATTTGAAGACTTCAAAGACCCCTGAAAATCCAGAAGAAAATAGAACTCAACACCTAAATAATATCCCTCCAAAACTTTTTTAGAATGTGGTCAAACTAAAATGGAAAATTAAGGGAGATGGGAGAAGAGAAATCCTGGGACATCTTACAAAGTGCAATGACAAAAGAACAACTTAAAAACATACCAAATAAAATCTTAAATAATTTTTTAGCTTAAAAAAATTGCTCTCTATAGACAATGTCTATACTCTAAGACAAAAATTTTTGTTCCTCCCTAAATTGGGAATACAATATCAAAGAAAAGATAATGAAAGTGGTCTTTTCTTTAAAAGTATATAACTGCTGTTGATCTTGCTTCTGATGAATGATACCGATACTTGTCAAGGTGATCATGAGAACTAAGGTCAGAACAGAAAATAGTGCAGAGGGAATTGTGTGTTGTAATAACTCAAAAACCCTTCAGCTCTGATTGCTGCTGTCCTGACAATTTTAGAGAAGAACGACCACAAAATCAATAGTGGTAAGGATCAGTAACAGCAGTCTAATTTAAGTGTTAAAAATATTTAATTAATGACTAGCAATGTAATGAAAGCATAAATGAAGTATCCCATTATATTTAAAAATGAATCATTTGATATAAGAGATCCAAGAAATATAAAATTTGTCTTATGTCAACAACTCTTATTTCCTTGTCTTTAGAGTTTTAAAAGTCTTTGATTGTACTTCTTAGAACAGATTATCACTGCAAATAAGTATCAGGATTGTAAAAGACAGACTTACAGATTTTTCAGATGCACAGGATACTTATAAGAAAATTGATCAAGTCACTCAAATACAAAAACTCACAAACAACAAATACAGCAAAACAGAAATCGATTTTTTAAAAATCCTTTCCTGACAATAATGAAATAAAAAATACATTCAATAAAGGAACTTTGAAGAATGAATTAAAAATTTATTGGAAAATAAATAACTAAATTTTGAAGAATTGATGAAGAAATAAATCATTGAAATAATAGAAAATTCCATCAAGGAAAATGCCAATTACAAAATGATATACCAATACTTATGGAATGCAGCTAAATAAAACCTTAAAATAACATATACATGTCTAAATCCTTTTTATCAATAAAAATACTGAAAGCCTAAATCAGTTAATCAGGTATGCAATTAAAAAAAACAAACTTAGAAGAACATTAAATTAAAACACCATATAGTACAAATTCTGAAAAAAATCTAAGAAGAGATTAACAAAATTAGAAACAGCACCCTCACCCAAAAAACAAGATTTCCCCCAACCTCTGAAATCGATAAAACAGACTTTGAAGCTGGTATTAAAAAATATGAAATAGTTAACTAGTCTATTACAAAAAAGAAAATTAGGTATTCATATCCAAAATGAATAAAAAAGCATCAATGTAAAAGAAGTGAAAACAAAGTGAGGGTAAAGGCTACATAATTATTCTTCCTGATTATGTATGTGCCAATGCAGTGATAACATAGATCAATATTTTAAAAATATATAAAACATCTAGGTTAGCAACAAAATAGACTGTTTATGTAATTTAATATCAGGAAAAGAAATTGGTCATGTCAAAAATAATTTCCCAAGGAAAAATTCTCCAGAATTGTTGATATATATAAGTGAAGATTAAATATTCAAAGAACTGATTTCAATTGTTTGCAAAAATAGAGGGGAAAAAGAAACTCTTCCAAAATCCTTCTGTATTTAAAAAAATATAGTCTTTATGCCTAAATCAAAAAGAGATAAAGAAAGAAAAATATTTATCTAAAAATAAAAGCAAACTATAATAAATATGTATGGGTGTATATAACTGGACAAAGATAGGTCTTTCGAAAAAGATGAGGGATAAGATAAGCCTGTCTTTCATCATTACTATTAATTTACATGGTGCTATAGCAATAAGAAAACAGAAACAAAAGCAAGAAACAAATATGGAGAGATCTTTTTCAGATGATGTTATTGTGTTCTTAGAAAACATCAAGGGGTCAAATAAAACTAATTTAAACAATTAATTAAAAGAATTTCAGCAAAGCTGCAAAATACACAATAAATTCACATTACAGAATTTCCACAGTATTACCCAAAAAACTCAAATTGAATATATAGAAAAATTTCTTTAAAAATAACTACAGAATGCTTGTGGCCAAAAATGTCATGTCCAGCAAACAGCATAATATTGAATGGGATGGAAAAAAGGACATTCAATGAACTTGCAGATTTTCAGGACTTTGATTCAACCAAAATTGAATTTAATAGAAAATCTAAAATACAAGAGCCAACATCAACGATTAATTTCAAGGGTCTCATAAGGACAAACTGTTTTATGTTTTATACTTGGAAATATAAACCATATGTTTCACAATGATATCAGTAATTGGGTAGTTCAAAAGAAAGATTGGGGCAGATCTGACTCTAGAAAGCCAAAACTGTTTAGAAAAAGGTAAAAACAATAATTACGTTATAGGAATGAGGTGCAGAGGAAGAACTACAGAGAGGTATTACATGGGAAAGGAGGTCTGGTAGTTTTGAAAACTTACATAAAGAATGAGTTAAAAAGGAACCATATACACACACATACCATGAAGGGTATATAGCACCCTTCAAAATCTATAAAGAAATATGGGAAAGATAATAGGATAAAGTTGGGTATAGAAGGGTGTTTAGAGTGATAAAAGAGTGGTATCAAGGTCCGTAGATTAATGGGAATGGGAGAAAGAAGGGGAGAAGATAAAGGAAGGATCCATAGGCAGGGGGAGGTTAAGTAATAGGGAGGCAAGATAAGGAGTAGAACTAAAGTAGAAGAGTTAGGTGGGATAGGAAAGAAGAGATACACACAAACATAATAATAATGATCAGGAATAGAATTTATTAGGGTAAAAAAGGATCTCTAATAATCATTGATCTCAGACAAAATCAAACTTAAAGATTCAATTAAGAGAGAAATCAACACTACATGTCAGCTAAATTAATATTGCTTTAGATACATATCTATATGTGTGTAAATGTGTATATGTATGCAGGTAGGTTTTGTATGTGTACATATAAATCTATGTATGTGTGTGGGTCTGTCTGTCTGTATATATGTAAATCTCTATATGTATATATACACATATATTATATATATATGATCCTTAGAAATATATCCATGCTTAACTGTAGCCTAATTGGAGGAGGATGGGAAAAGGGATGAAAGGGGAAAAAAAAAATAAAGTAAAAAGTAGACAGCAAAAAACAAACAAACAAACAAACAAATCTACTATAAGGAAGCAAAGAAAATGTGGACAGTCATGAATATAATGTCTTCTATTATAATATGATTTCTTGAAATGTAAATTTATTGTTTCTTTTTTTTGAATCTTCTCTGATGTCTGCTGTGCAAATGGCATTTAAATTGTTTTCTTTTTTCTGTCTTTTTTTCTATTTTGTTTTTTCTTCCTTTGTATTTAGTTATAATATTTTAAAAATATATATAAAATGTATAAAATAAATGGGAATTTATCTACCAAAATATGTAAGGGAATTATGTGAACACAGCTATAAAATACTTCATCAAAATAAAGATTTAAATAATTGGAGAAATATTCACTGTTCTGGGGTAAGTTTGGCCAATATAATAAGATAGAACGCTACCTAAATTACCTAAATTAACTGACTTATTCAATGCTATATCATTCCCACTACCAAAGGACTCTTTTATAAAGCTAGAAAAATAAATGATGAAATTCATCTGGAAGAACAAAGATCTAGAACATAAAGGGAAGCAGTACAAATTTCAAACAATAATCATTAAACTTATTATTATAATATTAATATAATATAAATAATATTATTATTTTTTAGTTCTAATTTTAAAATAGGTAAATTAGTGGAATGTATTTGGTATGTAACATATAAAAAGAAAATATATAATAGTATAATGTGAGATTAAAAATAAAGGGATAAATCATCAAAAAATTCACTGAGCAAGGAAGACATAACTTTTGTGATTATGGACAAGGAAAGAGTTGATGACCAAATAGCAGATGAAGAAGATCACAGAAGAAAAAAATGAAAACTTTTTAGTACATAAAATTGAAATTATTTTGCAAAAATAAAACCACAGCACTTAAAACTAGAAAACAAACACGTATCTGGTAAAATATCTTAACAATAAGTTTCTCTGATATCAAAAAGTCTTATACCCAATATATATAAGGAACTGATTAAAATTTTAAGAACAAGATCTATTCTCTAACAGATATGAGATAAAGGAAAACAAGCAGTTTTCTAAGAAAGAATTCTAATATATCAATGACAGTCTGAAATAGAGAAATGTACAACAAAGAATCTTTTAAAATGTCCATTTATGCCCATCAGCCTCACAAAGGAAAATGAAAAATACTGAAGAGATATAGAAAAACAAGTACATGGATTGTTGTAGAGCTTTAAACTTTTTCAGCTGCTGTGGAAAACAATTCAGAACTACATCTTGTCTCCCATTCCTTTCATTGTGCCTTTCTTCCACCAAAAAATCCCAATAACAACAAAATTAAAACTAGATTTTTTTTTTCATGTCCTTTGACCCAACCATACCAACCCTAGACTCAGGTGCAAAAATATCTATAGCAATTTTTTTTAGAGATAACAAAGACCTGGAAACTAAGTTTTTTTTCTATTTAAAAATATTCAAAACAAGTTATATACATATAATGAAATATTATTGTGCTAAAATAAAATGATAAATTAGTCAGTTTCAGAAAAGCCTGGGAAGAATTTAAGAACTAATGCAGAATGAAGCAAACAGAATCATCAGAGTAATTTATGTACTAATAATATCATTGATTGAACTGATAATTCTGTCGATAAAAGTATAAACTACAATTCCAAAACCTGAATTTACTACTCCTGACAGAGAAGTTTCAAGAAGCAGAGTGAGATATTTTTATTTATTCACTTGTTCCAACAGGTAAACAGATGAAGTATTTCAGGCATTCAGAAAAGTGGGAACAGAGGCACAAAGGTGAGAAAGGTTTAGAAAAATAAGACATAAAACTGGAGGCAACAGTGCAAAGTAGTTATAATAAAGTGTATTATGGGGCCAGACATGGACATAAGTTCAAGGAATACAAATAATAAGACAAAAATGAAACAGTCTCCACCCTCAAGGAATTCACAGGCTATTAAGGTAGTAAGCATATACATATGTAAATACATGCATAATATATAATAAGCAATTAATAATAATAAATAATAATAAAAAAGTAATTTTGGGAGGCAGAACTAATAACTAGGAAGATTAGTAAAGACTTCCAGAAGATAATATTGAAACCAAGCCTTGAAGGAAGTAAAAGATCTAAATATATAGATGAGCAGCTAGAACATTCCAAACATGGGAGATTAGTACAAAAACAAAAGTGCATGAGATAGAATGCCATATGAAAAACAGGTAGGAGGTCAGTCTGGTTGGATAACAGATGATGTAAAAAAGTTGGATTGGAGTTAGAATGAAAAGAGTTTTAAATCATAAAAGCAAACAGGATTTTGTAATTTAGAGTTCAGACAATGAGAGATCAATGAAAATTTCTGTGTATGGAGGATGGGGAGTGAGAATAATTCCAAAATACTCTCCATAATGGCTGAATTAATTCAATTTACAGAGAGTACATTAATGTACCTCTTTTCCCATACTCCCTCCAAAATTTGTCATTTTCCCTAATGCTACATACATGATTTTAAACCACTTAGTCTTTATTAATGCACAAATCTAGTCTTGCTAGATATTTGCATAAGAATAGTTTTTCTTTTTTTCCCCCAAATTTATTTTATTTAAAGAAACAAATGAGGAAAAAACAAAAACAAAAAGGAAACAAAACAAAATTAAACAAAGAGAACATTGTCATATATACAACCAATACCAGTTCAAGAAAGTATATATAATTAATATAATTTCTTCTACATGTGTGTGTATGTATATATACATACACACACATGTAGAAGAAATTATATTCATGAGTCCATCTTTTTCTTTACTTCTTTGTAAATTGTTCTTTTGTTTTCTGCTGTGCACCTTTTTTTACTTTATTCTTTTTCCCCCCTTTCATCCCCGTCCCTCACCAACCCCAAGAAGGCTATAGTTAAGAAAGCATTTATTTATATATACATATGTAGATATATACATACACATACTTCCATCCTTAGGCACACACACATCCTTCCTATCCCTGCTGGGGATTTTGATCCTTTGCTTTAATTCTGCTTCTAACTTGCCTTGCTATTACTTAACCTCCTTTACTTTAATTCTGCTCCTAACTTGCCTTGCTATTACTTAACCTCCTTTGCTTTAATTCTGCTCCTAACTTGCCTTGCTATTACTTAACCTCCCCTCACTCATGGATCCTTCCCTTGTCTTCTTCCCTGCCCACCCACCCCTCACCCCACTTTTTAAAAAAATAGATTCTGGAGGGTGCTATACCTTTCATAATATAAATGTAGTGTTGTCTATTTAACCCATTCCTGATGTGAGCCCTCCTCCCAGTTCTAATATCTCTGTCTCTATGCTTTCTCTGCACCTCATTTGTATGACATAATAGCAATTTTTACCTTACCTCTGCCCTAGTCTTTCTTTTGAGCTGTTGTATTGCTGATGTCAATCTTAAACATATGCCAGAACCCCGACTGCCTCACCTCAAAATGCAAAATACCAAAAAAAAGAAAAGAAAAGAGCACTATATGCTATAAATTTCCCATGTTTAAAAACAAAACAAAACAAAACAAACAAACAAAAAAAACACACACACAACAAAAACCAAAAAAAACATAAACAATGTATACAAGTCCTTGAAATCACTCTTTGATATTGGCTCTTATTGACAGAAAGTCCTGAAAGTCTGTAACTTTATTGAAAGTTCAATATTATAGATAATTTTGCTGAATGTTATTTTTGACTGCAGGCCTAGTTCTTTTGACTGTTGGTAGATATGATTCTGGGTCTTTTATTAGGGTTGCTAATAAGTCCTGTACAATTCTAATTGTAGCTCCCATGTACCAGGAATTGTTCTTTTTTTTTTTCCTTGTTTCTTGTAAAATGATCACTTTGATCTGGGAGTTATGAAATTTGGCAATAATATTCCTATGTGTTTTCCACAAAGGATCTCAGTGAAATGGTGATCATTTTTTCTACTTCTACTTTTGCCTCATGTTCTATCACTCTAGGACAATATTTCTTGCATTACTGTGTCAAAGTCCTTTTCTTGGTCACAACTTTCAGGCAGTTCAATTATTCTTAGTTTTTCTCTTCTTTATCTATTCTCCAGATCTGTCATTTTTCTTATATTTCACATGCTGTGCTATATATTCATTCTTCATAATCTTTCTTATTATTTCTTGGTCTCTCATACCTTCACTGGGTTCCCCTTACCCAATTCTAATTTTCAAAAAGTTATTTTCCTTTTTTGAGACTCTATATCTTTTCTAGTTGGTTAACTTTTTTTTCATAATCTTTTTGTTTTCTTGGATGTTTTTGTTGTTAGTTGGTTGTTTACTTTTTCCCCAATGTTTCTCATTTGACTTCTAAATTCTTTGAGTTCTTATTCTCTCTGGGTAGGGAGCATTTCATATTATTCTTTAGAGTAGCCTTTTTTTTTTTTTTTAAATTTCAAGGTCCTCCTCTGAAGATGAATCCCAGTTTTTCCTATTCCCATAGTATGTTTCTATGGTGAGGTTCTTTTTTCTTTATCAACTCAGTTATTGTTGTTGGTTTTTTGTTTTTTGTTTTTTTAACAAGAGGTCTACTCTTAGGGTAGGAGGAATAGTGTCCCTGGCTTCACTTCAGGTCTCTCCCCTGATCAGGAATCCCAAATCAAAAGCTCCACTATCCAGCAAGTGCCCACAACCAAGAATGTCCATGTCCCATGGTCTCTGTAATCATAGGTGTTCTGGTTCCTTCTCTCCCAGGGCCACAACCTGCAGCACAGCTGGGCCTGCTTTTCCTAAATAGCCAAGGTTCACTCAGTCTCCAGGACTCAAAACACAACTGGACAGTCAGAGAGGTGAAAGTCTCTGTGGTTCCTGTGATGTTCCTGCCATACCCAGCTCATTCAAGAGATCCCTACTTGGTGTTTCTGGGAAACTAGTTCAGAGATTTGTGCACTTAACTTGGGTGGATCCTGGGTCCTGGGTCTTTCTTTGGATTTCCTCTCTTTCTTCCTTATCTTCTCTGGTTATATCAAGAGGACCCCTGTTCTACCCCAAATCTGCATGATTTTTCACAAGTCTATGTTCTCCCTGAGGCGCCAATTTGTTCTATTTGTGGGTGAAATCAGGAGAACTTACGTACTCTGCTATCGTCCCAGAATCCTTTACAAGAATAATTTTTTTTGTAGGCTTGCAGTGACAGTGTGCAATTCTAATCTGTTGGCTAATATACATTAAATACTAAGGCCAGACTCTGTAAGAATAATGCTTCTATAATTTCTAGTGGCAATAATGTGTTCTTGAATTGCTATCATAAGCATTTGTATTTCTATAGACAAATTTGTAACCAGTAATTTGTTAGATGCTTCTTTTTTGCTAAATTTTTTATCATATAGTTCATATGGAAATCACCCATTTTAAATCCTACTCCTTAATTTTTACATTAAATCTGATGGTATGTGCCTATTGTTAAGTTTTTACTATCAATCACTATGATATCTGACTATTCTAAAAGTATTTCTGTAAGATTTTAATATATGCTCCAATAATTGTACAAAACAACATGAACTCTGCCAAAATTGGCAAATTATTTTGGACTGTTTAGATAAATTGTTTGGCAAACAACAAAAGCCTTTTTATTGTTTTATCACTTCTATTTTTGTCTATTTTCAAGGTCATCATAATCTTTAATAAAACTTTTCAGCAAGTGGAATATTAATATTTCTGATTTATTTCATTGTATCCTTTTTTTTTTATTCTTGTTGTAGTTTGTCTTTCATTCTCAAAGAGGACCATGACTTCAAGGAGGTGATGTCATGACATGCAAGTTAACCAGATTTAAGTGAGGGAAGGCTGCTTCACTTTCTTCACCAGTGCCATCTGGGTCCAGTGGCAGGATACAAATGAAAAAGTGGAGATGGCCCTGGAGGCAGCAGAAGACCTTGCCCTTTTTTAAGCTAAGGTCTTCTTGACCAGGTAATATCCATTCAGTGATTAAAGCTAAGTAAGAATTGAGACAAAAAAATGTCCTCTTACTATTAAAAAAAAAAAAGTCACATATAATTTTTATTTCATTTGTTAGGTATCTATATTTTGAAGTCTTTTTATTCCATGTAGTTAAGACATTACAACTACTGGCAAGAAAACATCTATTAAAAATATTGCTCATATGCTTTTACTGATCAAAGTTATATTCAGGTGACTAAGGGCAACAGCTATATTTGTGATATTCACTCAACATCCATATGGCTAATTTGCTGAATTGTCAAGGATAATTTGAGTTCTATTTTTGTAATCTGAAAATTTATTATCTGCCAGTCCATGCTAGATAACAAAATTTGGGAGTTTAATTCTAATAACTATATTATTGTAATCACAAGTTAGAATTTGCTAGATAGATAAATAATTTTTTTGGTAGAATACTGTGAGGTATATTTCTTGAAAAAAAAATCTTTATGATTGGAAATTAAGAATATATCAATTGGGGGAATAGCTAAGCAAATTGTGCTATATAATAGAATATTATAGTGCTATAAAAAAATCACAAGCAAGATAATTTCAGAAAGACTTACATGAACTGATGAGTAGTGAAGTAAATAGAACCAAGAGCATGTTATGCCCAATAACAGCAATATTGTTCAATGAATAAACAATGACTTGTCTATTCTCAGCAACACAATGATCCAAGACAATTGCAAAGGAGTATGGTAAAGCATACTATCCTACTCCACAGAAAGAACTGATATTGATTGAATTACAGACTGAAGCATGCTGTTTTTCATTTTCTTTCAGCTTTTTTTTTCATTTTATTCAAGCTATCTTGTACAAAATGACTAATAATAACTGCACATGTATAACCTACATCTGATTGCTTACCATTTCAGGGAGGGAGGGGAAAGTGAAAAAGGGACTGACATAATTTGGAACTCAAAACTTTAAATAAAAATGTTTTGAAAAATTGGGGGAGGGGAGAAGAAAAAGTCTTCTTAAAAGTCCAATCTCTTTAAGGCTGATCCTACATTTCTGATTGTGGTTACCTGGCACTAATTATATAATAATTATCTCAATTTCTATAATATTCCTACAGCTCAGGTATTTGTTAAGTATTTGTTAAATGAGCTAAGTTTATGAAGGTATTTCTTAATTTTACTTGTTATATTTTAAATATTTCTATATGTTCAATTTGGATAGAAACGTTTTTTAATAACATTTGATAATCCAATGCTATGTGCCTGTTATCAAGTAACTATTGCTCAGTGAAGTGATAGTCACTCGTTCCTAAAGTATTTCTGTAAATTTTCAACTTAACACATGCTCCAAGAATATCTGCCAATTATTTTTTGTGGTGTTAAGATGGTACAGTGAAGAAAGGACTGAACCTGGAAATAGAAAAATGTGATTTCAAAATCAGCCTTGAACACTTAATAGCTATGTGACTTTGGACAAATCACTTAAACTCTGCCTTCCTCAATTTCCTCAACTGTAAAAATGAGAATCATTTCCTCTTTTCTCACGGGGTGATTGTGAGGATCAAATGAAATAATATTTATAAAGCATCCAACAAAGTGACTGGCACATAGTAAGTGCATGTTCCCTTTCCCTGCTCCTTTCACTTGTCTTTTAGAGAGGAAATGTCAATTTCTTTACAGCTGTCTTATGCTGATAAGCTCTCTATTTTGTATGTGAAATTATTAGTATACTTTGTAAATTGACTACAATCCATTTTACATTTTAAAAAAATGTATGCATATTTAGATCTGTATGGGTTAAGTATTAATTACTTTAAATGAGAACTTTCTATTTAGATTTGATTTAAAGTTACCAGTACATTAATGTATTTAGACAGAACTTTCTCCTGATAGCTTGCCTGGACAAAACTAACATGTGCATAAGCAGTGTCTTTGTTTATCGCTCCATTGAAACCCTGGATTCAACCTTCAGTTTATATCTTTTCTTGGTGCATAAATTTATTAAGTCCTAATAACATATTAATTTCCTTGGAGAAATGATATGAAAGAGCTGTGTGTTTTTGGAAAAGTCATCTAGCTGGATGTCATCTATGTATAACAAGTCATTTTTTTGGTTCATTTTCCTCTGAATTTAGAGGGCATACTAACTATTTAAGAAAGATGATGTTGGATTAAAGGGTTAGCAAACCCATAATGGGATAAACTATTTCGAATAAAAATGCTGGAATATTATATGCTCTTGATAATACTAGCAATTTCCAAAGAATACAATTTTCTAGACACCGAATACTATGATGTTCTGAATATAGTTAATTCTACTTGGCATATTTTTAGGCTACAAATACACCTCAAACGTAGAACTGAGTCAAAATTTTAATGTTAAAAAAGGCAAAGCAAATATAACTTGTTTGAATAACTTAATCAATAATTACTACATCAACAATTAGTTGCACTTTGTAGCCCATTTTCTGGCAAATTCTTTTTGTTTTGCAGCTGATAAATTTTCTTAATGTTTAGGTTTTATGTTGTTTTAGACAGAAGATATGAATGTGTCGTATAAAAGCCATAACTAGCAAATATTTAGAGGGATCATTGCTTTTCTCATCTTATGGTATTAGATCTCTGATCTGAGGTATTGTGTTAAGAAAGATAAAATGTTAGGCCTGTGTATGAGGAAGCTGGCAAAGTACATATAATATAATTTATGTAACAATATGAGGCACTTGAGCTAATAAAGAAGGGTCAATTATACAGATTTATAGAAGGTAGTGTTTATTAACTATATCCCACTAGAACTGTGAAAGACTGATTATCACCTTTAAAATATATTACATGGAGGAATGCAGTTTAAAATACAACAATATCATATTCCTTTCCCATGAGTATTGGGTCAAGGTCTACACAACTTCCTGAATAATCTAGTCCTAAGGCACCACTCTTATAACAGAGTAAGCCCACTTAAACAAAAAAATGAACCTTCAATAGGTTCCTATTATTTAAGAAGTAAAGTCAAACTTTAAAAAACTGACTACAATGTACTTTTCCAGTTTTCTTTTAGAGCATCGATTTTTAATCTGTTCCAGTCAAATTGAATTACTTACCATTCCAAAGATTATTTACCAAAGAATGGAATAAGAGACTTAAGTCAAAGAGAAACTCATGAGTATGGTTGCTGTTTCATTTATTTCTCATCCTTGTTTAGTCAGTTACTTCACTAAGGACTCAAATGAAAAATGCCCAATGAGCTCTCTCCATGAAATGAAATGTATATGGAGGAGAGTATTTGATAGTATATCCGTCAGTATGCCAACACCTTCCAAGATGAGTCAATATTAATAAAGCTGAAAAGATTCCAGGGTGCTCAACTTTACTGTTATGCCATAATACCAAGCAGAAATACAGAAATTGCCTCACCAATTTGTAAATCAACTGAATTAACTTGAGATAAAATAATCTCCTTATTGGTTGGGAAATAAAAATTTTTTTAATCTTTTCCTAGCTATACACCTTTTCATCTGTCAACATTTGGTCCAACATAAAACAGCTGCTTTTAGCAGATATCCTTATTATGATTCCAGATGATTATAGTTTACAATTTGCATCTCATTTTGTGTCATACTGACGTATTAAAAAAACAAAACAAAACAAAACAAAAAAACACCCTTCCAGCTTTTCCAGAAATTGGGATTAGGGAGATTGATCTATAATAATAACAAAAACAATAACAAAAATAACTAAAACTTTTACTAACAATAATACCTATACTTTATGTACTTTATCACAATAACTCTGTGAGGTAGATATTATTATCACCTCCATTTTACAAATAAAGAAACAAAGGTGAGGAAAGGTTGATTTGCCCAGGTTTACACAGATAAGTAAATATCTGAAGGGGATTTGAATTCAGATTTTCTGAATGATGAATCCAGAACAGTTTCCACTAAAATATCTATTTACCTAATGTAGTCTATATAATTTGACATGAAGCTATTTCAGATTCTATCTCATGATACTAAAGTTGTTGTCTTATGTCTCCTACTTAACAGCCTTATTGCCTTAGGTAAGAAACTTTAACATCCCTGATTCTACTTCTAAAATGAGGTTAACAACATCTATCCCATGCATTATTATGTGCACTGTACATATGAAATAAGAATGGATATGGGTATACTCTCTCCAATTAAAAATGTTATGTAAAGAGAGTGAGTTCAGGAAATGCTTGTTGATAAAATATTACTCTGTCACATGGACACACATATATAGACCCACATAGACTCACCCTACACACCTCAAACTACCAGTGTGGGAAGAAAGGAGTTTTTATGAGTAAAAACTATATAAAATATATCTTCAATTTTCATGTTTTGGCTAACGTAGAAGTTGACTGTAAGCTATCTGAAAATGTCACAAAAAGAAATACAATCTAGCTAAGCAGGATTTTCATATGAAGCTCCAGGTTTTAAGTATTAAAAGAGAAAACCCAATTAATTAGCTATCACAGAAAGGATGAAAACAATATATATTATACATAAATACATATATGCTAACAAATAAACTTGCATATATTTTTTTCTTGTTGATGTCATTATTGGGGAGAAACACAATTTGTGTATATAATATTTAAAATGAATTGTTGAGGGCAGTAGAGTCAAACTCAAACAGAAAATAGAAACAGGGTCCATATGACCACCCCCAGTCATATAATAACAATATGTTCTATTGTATTTGTTATTTTTAAAAACATTTGCCAGTTACATTTTAATTTTGTTCTATTATACTTAGGACTTCATGTTGAAAACTTCGGGTTAGGAGATTTCCTAATCCCCCTTTAAAACTAAGTGAATTAAGTTCAATAAGAAGAGATTTCATTGACATCTTCAAATTTAAGAATTCCATTACTGACCTTGAAATTCAGAGAAGAAAAATCAGTGTGATGTAATAGAAAAAGCACTGAACTTGAACACTGAGTTCAAATGTAAACTCTCTAAACTTATTATCTGTGAAACTTTAGGAAGGTCACTCAACCACTAAGAACTCAGTTTCCTAACCTATAAAATAAAGAGGCAGGATCAGATAACCAGCAAGATATATATTTCTGTCAGTCTAAAAATTATTATGGGATAATGCCAATTAAAGAACATTTCATAAAGAATATGGTAGAAAAGAAAAAATGAGCAAAGTTTTAAGATCAACATGAGTATTCATGTACAGAGGAAAAAGCTTGGTGCTGTATGTGTAGAAAACAAAAAGAGTTGGTCTAAGAAGAATGGAAGATTGGGGGAGTATTAAAAAAACTGGAATGACTACATACAGATAGTCCATTCTATGGACAGCTGAAATACTGGTGTGGTGTTTTTAAATTCAATGTAGTAAATATTAGGAAAGCACTCTAAAATTTCAAGTTGTGTTTTAAGAAAATTGTTAAATGATACACACAAAATAATGGAATATATCACCTTAGACTGACCAGAAATAACTGAAGTGATAAAATCACTAATATGCAATTATAATTAGCAACTAACATTTACTGAGTGTTTTCTAAGTGACTGACACTATACTAACTGCAATTAAGGACAAAGTTGACTTTTAAATAAGAACTGACAAGACAATAGAAACAGCCACATTACATTTTTCAGAAGTAGACAAATAGTAGCAAAGTAATTGTAGTATGGTATAAAGTATTGCAGAGTGGCAGGAGATGCACTATCAAGGACTGTCCTGCACTGATACACAATTTCACCCTGCTGTACCATCTTTGCATATAACTTCAAATGTAAATGCACAAAATATTTCTCACCTGAAGCAACAACCGTGCTTGCCCATAATGTATTTTCTATGCTGAGACTTTCATGAATGGGTGGATCACTATCTTCCTGTTAAAAAAAAATTTCAAATAAATGATTTTATGCTAGATGAATATAAAATGTGCCAAGGACATGGCCATTAATTAAACTAAAGTTGAGAAAAATTTTAAAGTAGCACATTCTAGGATAGGAAAAATATAACAAGATAAAAAAAATCAGGTACGAAAGAAGTAAAGAAAACAGAAATAATCTTAAAATATTCTTATGAAATATTAAAAATAAACGTTATAAATTATATTGTATTTTAATAATATAAGTTTTACAAAAGATAATACACTAAAAAGGGAATTCTAAAGAATTCATTTGGCTGAATAATATTCTCTAAAAACCCATATGAAAACTTCAGCACAGATATAATTCAAACACAAGGCATTCATTCAAATATTTATTTAGCACCCAGTAGGTACAAAGTTTGGTCATTGATAAATGGATCATTTTTATGAATATGGGCAGATAAAAATGTATTTTAAGTAAGAATATATGGGAGAAAAATTCTTTTGCAGACATTATCAGAAAATTGTAGAATAATAATGAACAAAGTATTATGCTTCTTAAAAATACTACTATTATGCCATTAGACTTTGTAATTGGTCCTCAAATAAATAAATAAAAATTGCATTTTGCTCAATTTTTCCCCTGACAAGTAAATATACAGAAACAGTATAGAATCATGGGTATGGTCAAGAAGACTTTTCCCACCTTATATGTTGACTGTGTAACCTTAGACCCAGTCAATTCTCTCTGAGTAAAAATTTCACAGATTGCTAATATGTACTTTATGAGAATTTTTCAATGGCAGTTTTCTACAATGAGATCACAGAGATCCATAATAAAACAGGTATCTAAATACACACACACACACACACACACACACACACACACATACACACACACACACACACCCCAAAAACAAAAAAACAAATAAACAAAAAAACAGAGCAATACACTCTATAGTTATACTTGTTATTTAAAAGTAAGTTTTTTCAATGAAGACAGACATGATTATTTCTGATAGCAAAATTCACATTGGTCAGAGGCTTTGTAAAGAAGCTTTTTAATTTAGGGAGTTTCCTTGGCATATGCATGAAGGCAAATGACCTTTCTTATCTTTCACATAAATCAAGAAACCCCAAAATTTATTCCTATTTCACTTTCCTACAAATCCAGAAAAATAAGCTTCATTTCCACAATTTATTCTTATTTAAGACATTTTAATCATTTAAAACATAGCCAAATCATTCACTTAATTTATATTTAGATATATGCACTTATTTTCTCTTGTTAGCTATAATAGTGAAGATTGCTTCATTCCTTATTTTTGTATTCTCTATTCCTGGCATATAGGAGATACTAATTATCTAAATACCTAGTAACTAATCACGCTTGATTAATTAAAGAAATGATAACAAGGCAAAGAAGAAAAAGTATCAGGATCTTGAATCAGAAAACTGCAAAAGAGGTAGACTAGAGAACTTCTAGAGAACTGAATGATAAGATCAGACTCCAAAGGTCTCTTCTAGATCTAAGTCCATGATCATATGCTCTAGAATTTTCTAGGAAAAGAATGGCATCAGGGAAGCTAGTTGGCACAGTGGATAACGCATCAGTCCTGAAATCAGGAAGACCTTAGTTAAAATATGATCTCAGGCATTTAACAGTTCCTAGCTGTGTGACGCTGGGCAAGTCACTTAACCCCAACTACCTTAGCAAAAAAAATAAAAAAGAATGTCATAAGAACCTACAAATAATTAATGCAAACTGTGATATTTGATATATTTAAAGCAAAAGTGAGAATAAGTTTTGAAACATTCAGTATATGGAGCAGCTAGATGGCTCAGTGCATAGAGTACTAGCCCTGAAGTCAGGAGGATCTGAATACAAATCGGGCCTCTTAACACTTCCCAGTTTTGTGACCCTAGGCAAGTCACTTATTCCCAATTGCATCAGGAATAAAAAAAAAAGATAGAAACATTCAGTATATCAAAGTTTAGTCAAGAAAAATAATAAGAGAAGCCAAAGACTTGTAAGCAGCACAATCTATGGTCATAATGAATGCTTTATGGAAAAGAGTTGATAAGCATTAGATACAAATAAAAAATATCAAAAATAAAATTAATTATATTTTAACAAATACAAAAATAATCATTATGATGTGGGAACCCCCTCTGGAATCAGTTGAATACAGACTAAGAAAAAGAGCACAGTAAGAAGAAAAAATGAGAAAAAGTATATAAGTGAAATACCTGAATCCTTAAACAAGTTACTGATAATTAAAGATGAGTATAAATAGCAGAAATATTATATAAAAATTTAGCTTATATAAAATAATTGCCTTAAGAAGGGAACCAAAAAAGTCTAGCAAAATTCATTTACATAAACGCTTAACTAACTTACCAAGTACAGACAGATGGAAGCCAAGTATATAAGTGATACAGGAAAACAATAACAATAAAAACTTGTTTATAAAAACTTATGGGGAACAATGATGGACATTTATGTAAAATATCATTTCATAAAGCAAAGAGAATCAGTAGAAAGAAAATCCAATTTAAAGAAATTTTAATGAGAACCCTAAGACAAACTAAGCAACGTCATCCTGAGAACGATTCGAGTTAGCAATAGAGGAGCAAAGAAAAGTAAATAGAAGAAAAATTAAAAAGATCCACAAAGCTTTTTTATAATAAATTATTTTTGCCATTAAGGACAGAAGAGCCAGTACACTTCAACTTTCATTTTACAGTTCCAAATATAAAAAAGAGGTAAAAATGGCACAAGACATGTGAATGTAGGAATACAATGAAAAATTTACATGAATGATGCAAAGCAAAATAAACAGCAACAGAAAAACATCATACACAATGATGTTTAATTATGTAAATGGAAATTAAAATGATCAAAATTCAATAATATGAAATTATAATAAGCAGGCTTACTGTAAAAAAAAAAAAGCAATGATAAAGTATATCCTTTCTTCTTTGCAGAGTTAGGGAAATATGAGCATGGCACATTACAGGTAATTTGAGGGTTTAATGATGTGCTGAATTTCCTAATTTTTCTTTTTGACTTCATTATAAGACATGGATTTCTGAGAAGAGGTAGGGAAGAAGGATTGAAGGAAAAATGTTAAGTTTATACTGTCTATTATTAAAGGAATTTTAGTTTTACATATACATATATTTATAAATATAATTTGAGTAAAAAGTTAACAACCTGTAGTCCAACTATTCAACAGTTTTGAGTCATTTATTTACATATAACAAGGCTCTCAATTGGAATATTATCAGAAAATATTGAAATTTTCTGTAACATGATTTTACAATAGACTATCATCTTTACCATAATGTAAGTGACTAAAAGATGTACTGTAGTGTTCTTACTTGATTTTCTGATGGTCTCTGAAGCAACTTTCTTTTTAGTTCAGTAATGACCACAAGAATAGGCAGGTGCTAAAGTCCAAATATCCTTGTTTCAAAGATCTGGCCCATAACAATATAGGAAAGAAGAAGCTTTTATATTTATAAATATTTTTTGATTATAAATAAAGATTGATTCAATGGAGCAAATTGCTGATGTTAAGGCTCTCTTCCAAGAAAGATCTATCCTGTACCAATATTAATAAGCTGGTTCAATCATCATCTCTCATGAACAATAAGGAAGGCATAAAACAGTGCTGTCCAGTGTGATGAAGAAGATCTAACAAAGTCTACAGTTGTTTTGATCTAACAAGTGATTATCTAGCACTGATGTATAACTATTTTTATGTAGCTGATCATTATATATTCTACTATGAGCAAAAATCCTTTAGAAAAATGGAATAGACCTCATAGATAATAAAAGAGTAAGACCAAAAAGCAGTACTAGAGTATAACCTCAAAAATGACAGAATGATATCTGTTCAAATACAAAACAAACTGTTCAATATTTAATACAAGTCCATGCTCCAACTACTGATGCCAAAGAGACCAAAGTTGATCATTTAGCTCTATGAAGATCTATGACCATCTAAAAGGAACACCAAAAGAAATTTCACATTTACCATAGAGAATTGGAATGCTAAAACAGGAAATCAAAAGACAATTAGAATAACAGGTAAGGTTGGCTTTATAGTACCAAAATGAAGCAAAGCAAGAGAATAATAGAGTTTTGTTGAAATAATTTTTTATAACAACTTAAAAGGCAATTCTACACACAGAACATGAAATCAGGAGTGATTGTACAATTTGCAGCCAAAGGTGGAAAAGCTCTATACAATCAGTTAAAATAAGACCTGAAATTAAATATGGATCAAATCATGAGCTTCTTATTGCAAAATTCAGACTTAAATGGAAGTAGGGAAAATCATAGGACCACATGGATATGAACTAAATAACATCCCTTAAAAATATGAAGTGAAAGTGATGAATAGATTTAACAGATTTTAATCTGTTATAAAAAGTGTCTGAAGAACTATGGACGATATTGTATAGAAGGCAGCAATAAAAAGCATCCCAAAGTAAAATGAAGAGCAAAAAAGCAAAATGGCTACCTAATGAGGCTTTATAAATAGCTGAAGAAATAAGGAAAGTAAAAGGGAACAGAGAAAAGGAAAGATATACCCAAATGAATGTAGTATTCCAGAGAGGAGTGCTCAAAAATTTTTCTTAAATGAGCAAACAAAAAAGGAAAAGAAGAGAAAACAATAAAATGGGAAAGACAAGAGATCTCTTCAAGAAAATTAGAATGTTTCAAGGAAAAATGGACATGATAAAAGACAAAAATGGTACAGACTTAACCAAAATAGAAGAGAGCAATAAAAAATGGCAAGTATATACCAAAAAGCCATACAAGAAAGATCTAACATCACCAATATCTGATAACCCAAGATGGTATGGTTACTGGTCTAGAAGTAGACTACTTGGAGAATGAATTAAGTGGCTGTTGGAAAGCACTGGTAACAGTAAGGTTACTGGAGATGATGGAATGCCACTTGAATTACTTAAAATCCAAAAAAAATGATGTGTTAAATTGCTGCATTCAATATGCCAGTAAATTTAGAAAACCCAAGAGTAACCACTGGATTGGATGAGTTTATTTTCCAAACCTATACAACGGCAATGTCATGGAATGTTCAAATTATTAAAAACTGGGTTCATTTTATATACTAGAAAGATTATGATTAAGACTGTACAAGCTAGACCAGTAATACCTCAACTGAAAATTATTAGAACAGGCTGTTTTTTTAAGAGACTGAGTAACTAGAGACCAAATTGCTAACATTTACTGGATTATGATGGAGAAACCAAGAGAGTTTGAGAAAAACATCAACTTCTGTGATTACACTAAAGCCTCTAATTGTGTAGATTCCAATATATGCCAGCTCCTCAAAGAAAATGCAGCTCTATGAACATCTTACTTGTCTCCTGAGGAACCTGTGTGTAACAACTTAACATGTTCATACTTTTTGTTGTTTGCTTGTATTTTATTTTGCTTCATTTTTTTCTCTCGTGTAGCATGATAATTGTATAAATACATATGTATATATTGGATTTAATATATATTTCTACCATGTTTAACATATATTGGACTACTTGCCATCTAGGGGAGAGTGTGGGGGAAGGGAGGGAAAATTGGAACATAGGATTTTGCAAAGGCTCATGTTGAAAAATTGTCCATGCATATTTTAAAAAATAAAAAAACCTTTTCTCTCCAAAAATATCATTGATTTTTAAAAATGCATTTATTTAAAACATAAATACAAAAGTAAAAAGGAAGTGTGTCATGTACGGCAGAATATAAGAGGATTCAAAATATGTAACAATAAATTGCTATTTCAAGAAATCACATATAATAAATATTATACATTGTATTTGGAACTGTCCATCTTTTCTTGGCTTACTTATAAGTTTTTTGTTTGTTTGCTTGCTTTGCATTTTAAAATTTATTCTTCTTTTTCCCATTTCTTCTTCTCCATTTCTCCAAACAGGTTATAGTTAAGCATGTATATATTTTAGTGTATTTGTGTTTATTTACACATATATATACATATCTATGATCATATACATTATACAAATATGAATTCATATACATCTATGTAATACTGTACTTTGCTGTTTCTCTGTTTTTCTAAATAACAACATTCTTATTAGATATGTCTTACCATATTTTTTTTCTAAATCCACTAACTCATCACTTCCTATGCCACAAAAATATTCCAACCTTTTACTATCCAGTTTTTTTGAATAGTCTAAAACAATATTAACATGGTCAATATATAATGTAGATTTCTATTGGTTGAATCTTTAACTTTTTACTTTGTCTGAAATCAATGATTACTGTCTTTACTTTTTCTTTTTTTGCTAATAAATGCTACTCCTGATCATTAATATTGTGTTTATGTAATCTCATCACCAATCTCTGCTAACTCTTCTACTCTTACTCCTAGTTTGTCTTGCTACTATTTAATCTTCTCTCCATGAGGATTTCTTCCTTATCCTCTTTACCCTACTTTTCTCCTCCCTCTTCCCATTCCCCTTAATTTAAATACTTTATCCCACTCTGTCCTCTATTTTATCCCCACCATCTCTTATTTCCTTATAATATTTAGAGTTTTCTACCCTTCTACATGTATGTATTGTTCCCTCTTTAAGTCATTTCCAATATGAGCAGGGTTTCAGAACTATCAGTCCTTCTCTCCCCTTTAATTCCTTTGTATCAGTTCTTATTATCATACTTCATTCATATAATAAATGTTTTTACTTTTTCCAACAAAGATTTCCTTCTTAGAATCATATCATCCTCTATGCTATCCCTAATCTTTCCTCTGAATTATCCAATTACTAATACAATCTTAGATATATGGTTTACATTTCTGTGTATAAAACATAGTTTGTCCTTATTGAGTTCCTTAAAATCAGTCTTTGGGGCTAACCTGATATTGCTCTTAGATCTCACATGTCAAATTTTCTATTAAGTTTAGGGTTTTTTCCCAACAAAATCCAGAAAATCTGACACATGTAATGAATTTTTTTTAATTCAGGATAATGCTTAATTTATCTTTTTATCTGTGATATATAGTTCTCCTAGACATGCAGTCTTTTATGACAACTTTTAATAAGCTTTGAGTGATTCTAATTGTGGCTCTAGTATATTTGAATTGGTTTTGTTGTTATTGTTACTTGTAAAATTTCCTCTTTCATCTGGAAGTTTTGAAATTTAACAATGTTCTTGTAAGTTTTCTTTGTGGGATCTCTTTCAGGTAGCCATCAGAGGATTTTTTTTTTTTTTCTATTTCTACTTTTCCCTGTTGTTCAAATACTTCAGGACAGTTTTCTTTAATTATTTTTTGTATTATTATATCAAGATTCTTTTCTTTAGTTACAGCTTCCAATTATTCTTATGTTTTCTCTTCTTGATTTGAACTCCAGATATATTTTTTTTTATGAGATGGCTTACATTTCTTCCATTTTTTTCATTCTTTATAATTTGTTTTATTATTTCCTCATCTCTTGTAACTTTCTTTTGCCCAATTCTAATTTTTTTTTGTTGTTGTTGTTGTTGAGGCAATTGGGGTTAAGTGACTTGCCCAGGGTCATATAAGCTAGGAAGTATTAAGTGTCTGAGACCAGATTTGAACTCTGGTTCTCCTGACTTCAGGGCTGGTGCTCTATCCACTATGCCACCTCGCTGTCCCCATTCTAATTTTTTTTCTTTCTTTTTTTTTCCCTCTCAACAGGATCTTATTTTTCTAATTACATGTAAAGATAATCAACATTCTTTTTTAAAGATTTTTTTGAATTCCAAACTTTTTCTCCTTACTGTCCCTCTCCCCAAGACAGAAAGCAATGTGATATAGGTTATACATATACAATATTTTAAAATATATTTCCATGTTTGTCAGATTGTGAAAGAAAAATGAGAACAAAAGGGGAAAAGTACATTACACAGATATATATGAATGCATATATATATATATGGCGTATGATTATAACTAGGTATATGTATGTATATTGTACAAGCAAGAGCTATGTCCTGTCTTTTCCATGGATTTACCCACAACTTCCTCTTCCATTCTATTCTTCAGTCACTCCCTCATATTTAGATTTTTCCTTTATTAGCAGGCCCCAAACTTTGACTCATATACTTCTCCCTGTACATACATATGGAATTGTCTTGGATCACCATACTGCTGGGAAGAACTAAGTCTTTAAGAGCTGATAATCACATAATCTTGTGATTACTATGTATAATGTTCTCCTTGTTCTGCTCAGTTCACTCAGGAATAGTTCATATAAGTCTTTCCAGGCTTTTCTGAACTCAGCCTGCTCATCATTTCTTTTAGAACAATAACATTACATTCATATACCGTAACTTATTCAGCCATTCTCCAATTGATGGACATCTACTCAATTTTCATTGACATTACAAACAGAACCGCTGTAAACATTTTTTTGCACATATGATTCCATTTCCCTCTTTTATGATTTCTTTGGGATACAGATCTAGTAGTGACACTGTTGGATCAAAGGGTATACACAGTTTTACAGTTCTTTGTAAATAGTTCCAAATAGCTCTCCAGAATGGCTGGATCAGTTCACACTTTCAAAACAGGGATCTTTTAATGTCCCTGTTTTTCTCACAACCCTTCCAACAGGTATTGTTATCTTTTCCTGTCATCTTAACCAATCTGACAGGTGGGAGGTGGTACCTTAGAGTTAATTTAACTTGCATTTCTCTAATCAATAGTGATTTAGAGCATTTTGTCATATGACTATAAATGGTTTTAATTTCTTCATCTGAAAATTGTCTTTTCACATCCTTTAACCATATATCACCCAATTCTAATTTTCAAAGAGTCATTTTCTTCCTCAAGTTTCTAGATCTCCTTTTCTAGTTGGTTGACTTTTCATAACCTTCCTGTTTTTCTTGAATTATTATTTTCTTTTACTTTAGTTTTTCTTCCAATTTCTCTCATTTGATTTTTAAAGTCTTTTTTGAAGTTCTTCTATAAATTCTTTTTGAGCAGATAAATATTTTACATTATTCTTTGGGGTAAGTGGGGCTATTTTTACTTCAATATCCTCCTCCTTTGAAAATGAATCCTGATCTTCCCTATTCCCATAGTAACATCTGATGGTTGGATTCTTTCTCCTTTGCCTGCTCTTTTTTTTTTTTTTTTTTTTTTTTAAATTAGAGCTCATTAGTGTAATCACCTCCAATCCTATGGTGGGGAGATGGTGCCTTTGATCTCAGGTCCTTCTTCAGTTCAGTCCTTTTCTGGCCTGGAACCTGAAACTAAGAACTCCACCCTCCTAGAGGTGCTCAAAGTCAGTAGCAGCAGTCCTGCCCCATTATTTCTGCATTCACCTATCCTGTGCTGGTTTTCACCACACATTGCTTTCTCCCTAGCACAGGTGGGCCTGGCATTTCTTATTAGCACAGGTTTTCTTAATATTCATTGATTCAGACAACTGATTCCCCATACTATCTGGGAGGTGAAAGTTCTTGTGGCTGGGCTATGTCTACTTCCCACCCCAGCTAACACTAGGGCTTCCTGTTTGGTGTTTCTGCAAAACCAGACTGGAGGTGTTTATTCTGGTATCTTTCTTCAGATCTTCTCTAATTGTCCCATCTATGCTTGTCCTGAAGTGGACTTTTGCTTTATTTGTGGAGGAAACTGAAGAACTTGGAATTTTCTGACATACTCCACCATCTTCCCAGAAACCTCCTCCATATCAATGATTTAAGCAATCATAATTGTCAAGTGTGACATTAAAATGTGATAGAATATTGTGCTGTAAGAACAAAGAAATAAGCAATTCAAAAAAGACATATAAAAACCTGCTGTAAGAACAAAGAAATAAGCAATTCAAAAAAGACATATAAAAACCTATGAAATGATGCACAGTGAAGTGAGCAAAAACATTAACAATTGAGACTTCATATCATCATTATAAAAACAGATGATCCTGAAGACTTATAAACTGATGAAATATGAAATGAGCAAAGGAACTAAAAGAACAATTTATACAATACAAAAACAATGTGAAAACAAACAACTTTGAAAATTGTAAGCACTTTCATCAATGCAAACAATCATTTGTGATTTCACAATTGATGAAAAATGTTAATTAGAGATGAGAAATTTAGGGTATTGAATTAGACTTATAACATGTATTTATATATAGCTCTTTCTTTGTCTGAGTATGCATAAATGTCACATGAAACTTGTCTTTTTTTTTTCTTTCCCTCATGCAGTGGGAGAAGAAGGAGAGATAAAATAGATTTAGAAATGACCTACTATAAATGAGAACTGTTGGATGTACTTTCAGATGAATTCACTATATTATTAGGATTTACTTTGTTACAAGAAACCTCTCGTGAAGTAGAAATAATTTGTAACTATTTGTAACATAAAAACAAATCAATAAAATTTGTCTTGATTCCCCCCCAAAATTTCCTGCCCTTTGTTAAAACAACTTCACTGCATAATTTAAAGCTATTGACTACTCTTTCCTTATGAATATGCTCTCTTCTTTGGGCTTTTGTGAATTTATTCTTTCCTAGTTCTCATCTTATCCACTGATATTTTTTTTTTACTCCTTTATTACTTCATCACATACTCCCAATTGCAGGTGTGTTACAAGTCTCCTTTTCAGGCCTCCTTCTATTTTCTTGCCACATTCTCTTGGTGCCCTCAGAAATTCCAGTGGATTTATATATCTATAGAGATAATTTTCATCTCTACATACCTGAATCTGGTCTCTTTCTTGAGATGATCTACTATATATTCCACGTGCTTGGTAAACATTTGATTAACAGTTTCACACTGAATCATGTATTCATTGACAGTAGTTTAGAATAGTCTAGAAAAATTGTTCTACTTGCCCAAGTCAAAATGCACCCTGAGTACCATTCCTTCCTGTATCACCAGCATGGTCCCACTAGAATCTCCACTCCTCTTCTCTTCAACCTCTCCCTATTTAATGGTTCCTTCCCTTCTGGTTACAAATATGCCCATGTCTTCCACAACTGCACACCTAGGCAATACAGTGGGCTGAGTGCTAGATATGGAGATGGAAAGAACTGTAGCTAAATCCTGCCTGAGATTGGTGAATAACCCTAACATAAACAAGTATCTAATTCTCTGTTGCCTCAGTTTCCTCTTCTACAAATAAAAGCACCCATCTCCCAATGCTGAGGATAAATAAAATAATATTTATAAGGTATTTTGCAAACCTTTAAGTTATATAAATATGCCATTTATTATTATTATGCCATAATATAATCCCCCAAACAATCACATGATCTAGCCATACTCATGTGCTATCATATTCTCCCTTACTCTTTTTGCCCAGAGAGGAGTAGTATAAGGAAAGGCAGAGAGGTGGCTCAAAATAATGGGGTGTCTACAATGTTAGGTTATAGAATAAGAACAGATGTCATAGTAAACAATATTTTCACAGCTATCTGGACCAATACATAACAGAAAAACAAAATTCTTTCTTAAATATAGCCAAGAGTATCCTCCAAAATCCAGCCTTTTCTAGAAATTAAGATTTCAAATGAAAGAAAACCTAATCCACTTCTGCTCTAACCATTCTCACTATTCAAAAGTTTTTTTCTTACATAATAAGGATTCCCGCCCTGCCCATGTCACAACCACCCTAGATTTAGTATAATATATTTGGCAAAATCAGAATTCTGTAAATATCATCCTGTGTTTTGGTTTTTTCCCCCTACTAAAAAACCAGAGAGGTATAATAATTTAAATAGTGAAGAATATAATTGGGAAAGAAAAACAACAAAATAACAACTAGCATTTATACAATTCTTTAAAATTTACAAAATACTTTATGAATATTATTTTATCCTGTAACCTTCCTGGAAGATAAATATTATTGTTACACCCATTTTCCAATGGAAGAAACTTAGGGAGCCAGAGAATAAATCATCCTAGATTAATAAAGTTAGGGTGTTGGGACTTCTGGGGATGAGGCCAAGATGACAGAATAGAGAAATACTTCATCCCACCTCACAATTCAAATTCTGGAGTGTTAGAGCCAATAAAAGGTCAGACTAGAACATTCTTCCAGCCCAAAACAACTCAGAAGGTTGGAAAAAAAAGATCTAAGCTTTGCGATTAGAAGCGGGCCCAAAGCCCATGGACATATGATGCCACTAGAGAAAAAAATAGCAACCATTTCAGGGTGTTCAACCATTCAGATATGCTAATACTGGAAAGGGAATAAAAAGTGGTTTGGCAATTACACCATCGGTATCCACTTCTGAATCACAGTTCAATGGCATAGAGGAACACTTTTGATCAAGAGGAAGGGTGAGTCTTCATAGGAGTATCATTTCTGGCCCAAAGATATTGATCAAAGATCCTAAGGAACAGTACAATTTCTGGTCCCAAGGAAGGGAGGAACCTTGAAAGGCAAAATCAATTGCAATCTAAAAGACTGGGGCCCTTCCTGGGCAAAGGCCAGAATATAGACCAAGAGAACAATGACCACACCTCTCCCTAGATCACACTACCTTGGAATTTCCAAAAAATTCCAAACACCTACAACTAGCTCTGAAATCAGCAGTTCAAAAGTCTGAAGTTTGAGCTATATTGTCGCTCCTTTTTCCCACTCCCTTGTTGGCCCCAACTTTAACACAAAGTTCCAGGTTAAGAAATAGAACAAAGAAACGTCCAAACAAATGAAGAAAAAAAAAAGAAAAGAAAAGAAAAGAAGAAAAAAAAACACCCTAAAAACAACCAGATCATAAAAAATTTACTATTCTGACAGGGAAGATCAAAACACAAATGTGGAATAAGAAAATGAAGTCAAAACAACTCTTAAGCAAAGACCTCAAAGAAAAATGTAAATGGGACACAAAAAGCTTAAAGAAAAAAAAAAAGAGCTAAAATATGATTTCCAAAATGAAAGCAAAGGAAGAAAATTATGAAGACAATGAAGAGTTTGGGAAGAGGCACAAAAAAAAAAAAATCAAACAAAATAATATTTTAAAGAACAGAACTGGCCACATGGAAAAAGAAGTACAAAAATTCACCAATAAAAATAATTCTCTGAAAAGCAAAACTGTTCAACAGAAAAAGATAACAAAAGCCCACTGAAAAAATTAAATCTTTAAAAATTATAATTGAATAAGTGAAAGCTAATGACTCCATGAGACATCAGAAAATAATAAAACAACATCAAAAGGAATAAAAAGCATAAAAAAACATGAATTATCTCATCAGAAAAACTGGCCTGGAAAACAAATTCAGAAGAGAATTTAAGAATTATGATATAGTACTATCTGAAAGCCATGATCAAAAATTGAATGTGAATATCATCTTTCAAGAAATTATAAAGGAAAACTGTCCACTGAGCCCTGAACCAGAAATGTAGCAGTGTTGTGCCACAGTTCCCTTGTAATTGTCCTGTCTGTTTCCCTTACTTGTTCTGCCCCAATCCCCCTGGTTGCAACACCACCCTTCTCTCCTAATCATTAGAACTGATATAGTTTAGGGCTGGCTATGCTAAGAGTTATAAGCTGTAAATGTTTAATCCAGATAAGGAGAAAGACCTTCTATCTTAGACATCATGACCCCAGGACCTTCCTTCCGGTTATCAGAATGTCTGGTGCCTCCCCCCAGTTCTGCCATTGTTCTTCTTCATCCCAACTTATCAGAAAGTCCAATACCTACCCCCATCCTGTCAGAATGGGATTGATAGTCCTTTCCATTTTCAGTGCTCTGATTTTACCCCTGCCTCAATCTACCCCGGTAGCTTGGAGCCGTGTGTGTGTGTGTGTGTGTGTGTGTGTGTGTGTGTGTGTGTGTGTGTGACTGATGAATCACTGAGAATTCACTTTGCTGCTGGATGCTTTGGACATCAGCCCGAGGGGCAACATACCTCTAGCACAATCTCTCCACATCAAATAAAACATTAAAAACTCTCTAATGTCAATCCTGCCTTAGTTTCCCGGCATTCTATGCCAAAGTGGAAACTCACAGGAATATAATAGCCAAATTCTAGAATTCACACTCAGAAGAGAGAGCAAGAAAAGAAATCATTCAAATACCATGGACCCTATCAGAATCATACATGATTTAGTAACCCTTACATTAAATGAGCAAAATGCTTTAAATATCTTTCAGAAGGCAAAAGAACTCGGGTTACAACCAAGAATAAAATGTTTTAAGAATGAATATTTAAAGATATAGGGGATCTTCAAAAACATATCTGATGAAAAGATCAGAGGTGAATAGAAAATTTAACTTTCAAATACAAGATTAAAGAGATACATAAAAAGTAAATATGAAAGAAAAATCATAAAGGACTCAATAAGGTTAAACTATCTTTTTATATGGGAAGAAGATACATGTATTTTCTAGGAACTTTATCATTAGTAGGGCAGTTACAAGGACTCTATATCTACAAAGAGGGTGTAGAAGCTACTGGATTATGTTGGAATGATTTTTTTTTTAATTTTAAAAAGGGACTGGCCAGAAAAGGTTGAAGGGAAAAGAATAGGGGAAATTATCTTACATTAAAAAAAAGTATGCAAGGAAGAGCTCTTTCAATAGAAGGGAAAACTGGAATGGAGGTATATCATTGAATGAACCTCATTCCCATCTAAATTGATTCAAAAGGGGAAAAACACACACACTTAATTGGTAAAAGAAATCTATTTTACACAATAGGGTAGTAGGAGGGGAAAGGGATATGAGAAAAAGGGTAGCATTATAAAAGGGAAAGCAGGAAAGAAGATAGTGGTTAAAAAGCAAAACAGATTTTAGAAGAAGGATATGATAAAAGGAGAGAAGGATAAACAGAAAAAAAAATAGAATGGAGAGAAATGTATAGTTAGAAATCATAACTGTGAATGTAAATGTGAAAAACTCACCCAAAAGACTTAAGTGGAAAGTAGAATGAATTAGAAACCAGAATCCAACTCTATGTTTACAAGAAAAACATTTGAAATAGAGGTACAAAAAAAAGAGTTAAATAAAGGATTGGAGCATAATCTATTGTGCTTCATTTGAAGTAAAAAAGGGAGGGGTAACTATCAGACAAAGCAAAAACAAAAACAGATGTAATTAAAAGGGATTTGCAGGAAACCACCAGCAACCAAGTAATATCAATACTAAACATATTCAATGAATGGTATAGCATTCAAATTCTTACATGAAAAGTTAACTTAAGGAGGAAATAGTAAAATTAAACAAGTGGAGAACCTCAACTTTCCCCTTTCAGAGCTAGATAAATCTAATGGTAAAATAAGAAAGCAGTGAGGGAGATAAACAGAGATTTTACTACACATCATCTTCATAAAACTTGACCATGTATTAGAACATAAAAACTTCTCAATCAAGTGCAGAAAAGCAGATATATTAAGGTAGCCTTTTAAAAACATTATTTAATAAAAATTACATTCAATAAAGGATGGGAAGAAGCACATATTAAAATCTGATTGGAAACTAAATAAACCAATCTTACAGAATGACTGGGTGAACGAACAAAATCAAAGAAATAAAATTTCATTAAGAGAATTGACAATGAGAAAATACTGAAAAAATTTGTTGGATACAGACAGAGCAATACTTAAGAATAAAATTTATATTCTTAAATGCTTTACATCAATAAAGACAAAAGCAGATAAATTAGGTATGTAACTAAAATAAACTAGTAAAAGGACAAATTAAAAAGCTCCAATTAAACATCAAACTTTAAATCAAACAAGAGACTAACAAAATTGAAAATAAAAAAAATCTGAATTACTAAATAAAACTAAAAGCTGGTATTATTTAAAAAACATTAAAAAGAAAAAAAATTAACATTGGTTAATTTTATTTTTAAAAACAACTTAAATTTTTAGAATAAAAAAAACTGAAAAGGATAACCAATGAAGATGAAATTAAATTAGGACTTATTTTACTTGTATAAAACAAACAATCTAAGTAAGTAAAAATCTAAATTGCCTAGATTAACAGAAAAGGAAATAGAATAATTAAATAACCCAACCTTAGAAAAAGAAATAGAAGAAGCCATCAATGATCTCCCTAAGGAAAAAACCTCCAAATCAGATATATTTACAAGTATAAATATTCAAGGAATTCAAGAAAACAATTAAGGAATGATTAATTCCAATACTATGGAAATTATTTTTAAAGAACAGGTAAAGGAGAAGTAGCAAATTTCTTTTAAGACACAAATAAGATTTTGATATTTGAACCAGGGAGATCAAAAACAGACATAGAAAACTAATATTCAACACTTAGAAATGTTAAGATATAGCAAGATAAGACAAGAAAGAAATTGAAAATTAAAAGCAGGCAACAGGTAATATTAGAGAATCCTAAAGAATCAACAAAAAACTACTTCAAACAATTAACAACTTTAGCAAAGTTACTGGATAGAAAATAAACTCAGGAACATCATGAGCATTTCTATATATTATCAACAAAATCCATCAGGAAGAGGGAAATTCCACTTGAGATAACTATAGACAATATAAAGTACTTGAAAGTCTACCTGCCAAGACAAACCTGGGGATTATATAGGCACAACTATAAAATATTTTTTGCAGAAATACAGGCAGAATTAAATGACTAGAGCATTATTAATTGCTTATGAGTAGACTGAGTCAACATAATAAAAAATGACAATTCTATCTAAGTTACTTTACTTATTCAGTGTCTTTTAGACACGAAGGGTGATATCATAAGTAACTTAGGAAAAATTATCTGTCAGATTCATGGAAAAGAGAATAATTTATGATCAAACAAGAGTCAGAAAGTGTTATGAGAAATAAAAATAATTATGATGATATAAAGTTAGTCTTTTGAACAAACAATTAATGTAGACAAAATTTACAGAAAAATAAAAAAGTGGGGAAAATTATTTTTGTGTTTCTCTGAGAAAGGCATAATTTTTCAGATATATATGGAACAAAGGCAAATTTATGTAATAAGAAAAATAAATTTTTAAAGTATTTTAGGCCAGATTTGAACTCTAGTCTTCTTGAATCCAAATTGAGCACAAAATCCACTGTGCAATCTAAGTTCTCTATATAAGGCAAAATTAAATATTACAATTATCCTCTATCATCTTTATTCATGAAGAGTAAAATCTCTCACAAAATCCTACACTACTGTGAAAAGGAAATAACTACAAATAAACCTATCTCCCCTCATCTTTTTACATTCTAAGGTCCAGCCAACTCTTAACTTTGTCTTTATTCTTGAGTGTCTCTAGGCCTTTGCTGTGGATGACTTGCTCTAAGAATACATTCTCTCATATCTTTGTCTTACAGATTCCCTAACTTTGTTTCAAGATTGCAGTAGGTCAGTTAACATGTACTACACAAAGCCTTTCCTGATACCATGTATTTAACTATTTTGCATTTATGTTGTGCAGATTTATTCTGTTCGTAATTTATTTTAATTGGTTGGATATTCCAAGAACAGCTATTTTAAGAAAAGTGCCTAAGAGAGTTATATCTGTATTTCCCCTAGGCTTCACTCCTGTATCTTCAACTCTCCTCTATTGACACTTTATTATTATTTTATTTTTTTTATTAACATTTTTAGGTGCTATCTTTGAATGTAAACACTTAGGTAAGACATATCACACACACACACACACACACACACACACACACACACACACACACACACACAAAATCTAAGCTAAAGGAACATAAGCACCTTGAAAAGAACTTACTTCTTTGGCTTTCTAACCACAGTACATAAGTTTTGTCTCTGAGGAGCCAATAATGCCTTGTTCCTATTCTACTTTATTGCTTTTGATACTATTCCTTTTTTACTGAGATGATGTTTAATCGAATTGTTCCTGAGATATTCTGGACCAATCATCTGCTATTACAATTTCTTTTTATTCAGATATTGTTATCAACCTTCTATGGCCTGCCATAGCCAATATGTCCCTTTTCAACCTTTCTGGTAATCAGGCCTACCATACTCAGGAAAATGTATGTAACTTCTGCTTATTTCCTTTTCTATTCTTAGAATCCCCCAGTTTCACAGAAAATCCCCTAGAATTCATATCTACCATGTGCAGGAAGAATTAATCCATTTTAACTCCATTTATATATTGAAATTTCCTGGAATTTTGAGAAGGTACTTCTTAATATAAGAGAAGAGTCTTTGCTGTACTCTTGTGCAAGTCAAAGATCTATAGCCCACTGAAAAAACAACAATATTGTTCCTACTAGAGTTTTTGTTCTAAATGTCTATAAACTATCAAGACCTTTTCAGAGCCTAACTTTCTTATATAGATTAGTTACATTCTCTATTGTCGTGCCATAAACAAATATGACACATTATTTGGTAGGTAACTGAGTGTTGTTTAAAACTTCTGATCTTTGAATGTGAATAACAAGTGAAACACATAAAAGTAAGAAAATTAGCTTGAACAAGAGAGAGAATTAAAGTAAAAGGGGAATAGAATTAAGAGAAAAATATGATAGCTACCTTAAAATAATTGATAAAGTGTGAAAGAGTAATTAAGATTATTTTGCTTAGTCCCAGAGGCAGGCCTATGGAAAAAAAATAGCAAAAACTGGAGATTTTTGCATTACATATGGAAAAACCTCTTGACAACCAGAGTTACCCCAAAGTAAAGTGGATTACCTCAAGGAAGAAGGTTTTTCAACACAGAAAACTCAAAAAGATTACTGTTCAGGAACTGATATTCTAGATAAATTCTAAGGTCAATTTCAACAATGTGATGCTGTGATTATAGCTATACAATACAACTTGCATTACACTAGATTTTAATTATGGATACCCAATGTTAAATTACTGTTCCAGCACAAGTCTTGTCATCTTACTAACTTAAAATCTATTATACTTTAGTAGCCTAAAATACATCTAAAATATTTCCTTAAATTTTCTTATAACCCAAGAATTTAAAAAATTTATAAGACAGGACTATATTTTAATATTTCCTTTCCTTCATGTCATAAAATTCAAGAAGCAAGAAAGGTACTCAAAAGTAAGATTTTTTTTTTTTTTTGTTTTCTGACTTGAAAATAAAAGATTCTGTGCAATTCAGTTTTAGACATTCAAGTTGGTTCTCCAATTACTTTTCTATAGCCATTTATGCTTTTCTTTCTTTTTTTTTTTTTAAACAGTTCTAAGGCACAATTAGATGCTGATGAAAATACAATAACTATGCAGTTTTCTTTCAATACACAAATAGTAATGATGGATTTTAAACATGAAACCTTTTTTTTTAATATCAAGAAAATTATTGAAGACAAGGGTTCTTTACCAATCACATATAGTAGAAAATAAAGATTGGAAGGTAGCAAAGAAATTATCTCTAAATAACTTCTTTAGGCTTCCTTTTACTTAATGTTATATAGTTTCAAAAAAATAAAATCTTCTAAGGAAGAAATGTTAAATGTTACCATTTCAAGCTGTTTTCTCAATAATTTGCACTACTTAGCAAACAAAAGAGATTTGCTTTTTGAAAGGAGAGTATTTTGATTGGGAAAGACGTAAACAACATAGTTATACTATGGCTTAAAAGAATTTATAGCACAAAATGCATTATAAAAAGTCTAAAAGGAAAGATGGTATTAAAAAAAAAAACAACTATGAATAAAGATAAAATTTTAAGCCTAAACTTTAAAACTTAAAACTTAATATTGTTGCTTTAAAATTACTGATAGGTGTAAGAATGTTTGTGGCAGCCCTCTTTGTAGTTGCCAGAAACTGGAAACTAAGTGAATGGCCATCAATTGGAGAATGGCTGAATAAATTGTGGTATATGAATATTATGGAATATTAATGTTCTGTAAGAAATGACCAGCAGGATGGATACAGAGAGGCCTGGAGAGACTTACATGAACTGATGCTGAGTGAAATGAGCAGGACCATTATATACTTCAACAGCAATACTATATGATGACCAATTCTGATGGACACAGCCATCTTCAACAATGAGATGAACCAAATCAGTTCCAATAGAGCAGTAATCAACTGAACCAACTACACCCAGTGAAAGAATTCTAGGAGATGATTATGAACCACTACATAGAATTCCCAATCCCTCTATTTTTGTCCTCCTACATTTTGGATTTCCTTCACAGGCTATTAATACAATATTTCAAAGTCCGATTCTTTTTGTACAGCAAAAGAACTGTTTGTCCCAGTTTATATGCTCTATTTTGCTGTATTTAACTTATACTTTAACATACTTAACATATATTGGTCAACCTGCCATCTGTGGCAAGGGGTGGGGGGAAGGATGGGAAAAGTTGGAACAAAAGGTTTTGCAATTGTCAATGCTGAAAAATTACCCATGCATACATCTGGTAAATAAAAACTATTTTAAAAAAATTACTGATAGGTCTAGAAGGAAGTTACATGGATAATTAAGAACCTTTGCTTTATACCATTTTATTTGGTTATCTCATCAGCTGTTAGGGGTTTAATTATTATCTCTATGCTGCTGATTCTCAAATCTATATATCCAGTCCTAATTTCTTTTCTTCTAGTGTTCTTGTTTGGTTTTCTGGAGGTCTTTGGACAAGCCTTGGTTTCAGTTCAGTAATCACCACAAGAATAGCCAGGGATAAAGTCCAAATTCTTTATTGTCCCCTTGCCTATGACTGGGCAGTTTTCTTTCAGATTGGCCTTGGTCTCAATGGGGAAAGTGCAGGAGGCCAGCCACCACGGTGGTGTGAGATGAAGTGCATCTGTCTCTGAGTCTGTCCCAGTTTATATGCTCTATTTTAATTACATTATCATAGGTGTGAATCTTGTATAACTATATTAAATACTAAGTACATGTACTGAACTAGAGAACTATTAATTACCATGCTAAACTAGATAACCATTGTCATCGATTCCACTGACTTAACATCTTGTAAGAATCCTTGTTTCAAATACAAGAGTTCTGGCCTATAACATTTCCTGATCTCCAGTCTCATCACCAATTGCCTGATACTTCTAAATTGATTTCCCCTAAGCATCTTAAACTCAACATGTCTCAAACTAAACTCATTATCTTCCCCACTCTTCTGAGAAAGCTAGATGGTGCAGTGGATGGAGTAAGGAAGAACTGAATTAAAATGATCTTGGGCAAATCATTTAACCTCTTTGGGCCTCAGTTACGACAACTGTAAAATGAGGATAACAGAAGAAACAACCTTACAAGATTGTTGTGAGGATAAAGTGAGTTAATGTTTGTAAAAAGCACTTAGTACACTGCATGGAATATATAAGACATTATGAAAATCCTTTTTTCTTCCTCTCCTCAACTTTCATATTGTCAATCAATGATACCCTCACCTTCTCAGACAGCAAATTTATAATTTTGCCTAACTTTTTTTATTTGAACATTTTTATTTATAGTTTTGAATTCCAAATTCTATTTCTTCCTGCCCATCCCTATCCTTAAGACGGTAAGCAGATATGTTATATATGTGCAATTATTTTTTTACCTTAACATGTATTTTATTTTATTATTTATTAAAGCTTTTTATTTTCAAAACATATGCATGGATAATTTTTCAACATTAACTCTTGCAAAATCTTGTGTCCCAATTTCTTTCCCCTTCCTCCCATGCCCTTTCCTAAATGACAAGTAATCCAATATATATTAAACATGGTAAAAATATGTGTTAAATCCAATATATGCATACATATTTATACAATTATCTTGCTGCACAAGAAAAATAAAATCAAAAAGAAAAAAATAATGAGAAAAAATAAAATGCAAGCAAACAACAATAATAACAAAAGGAGTGAAAATGCTATGCTGTGAGATCCACACTCAGTTCCCACATCCTCTTTCTGGATGTACAATGGCGCCCAACGTGGACGCATCAGGAATTATCAGGTTTTAAAAATATTTAATATTCAGAATTAAGATTCTGAAAGATCAGGTAGAAACGCCACTTAAGAGGGAAGGCAGAGAAGCAATATGGACCCAGGTAACTCTGGGATCGGTCTCAAGGACACAGCTGAACATAATGCTTATATAAAGAGGTTAAAGAGCCAGATGGAAGATCTTTTAACAAAGATCACCACTTTAGAACATCAGGAAGCTTGTAATCAAGCTCCCAGAAGGCTACCCCCACACCCATTAAATATAGCTTGGAGAGGGAGCAACCTAGAGCTAATGTATTTGTAAGACAGTATAGGGTATAAAATGCGACAGCAAGAGTTGCTGGAATTGCAGGTTAAACTACAGATTGAGATAGAGAAAGAAGAAAAAGCTAGGTTACTACAGATAGAACAGGAAGAGTTCAAACAAGTGGCTGAAGTTAAGGAGGGAAATAAAAGGACCACATGGACTAAAGTTGTAGAAATTCTTCTTAGCATTTTGTTGGTTTACCTCGTGCATTATTGTTTTAAAGAATCTATTGATTACTCTTTGAGAAGAAGTTTAGTTCTTTTTATGTGCAAAGCTCAGGTTGGATTTTAAATCAGCCTTTGGGGAATTTTCCAATTCCTCTTCCCTCAGCCTCACCTTTGTGGGCCAAGGGGGAAGGGGGAGGAGGAAAAGGAAGGGCGATAATATCAGCAATGCCCATTAATCCATTTAAAACTCCCATGTCTTCATTTCAAAAGACAGGAGTAGGCTTTATGGCCCAAGGCAAAAAGGAATTGTGGGGTACTGACTATAATCAGAAAAATTTTAAAAATACAGTTCAGTTAATTTCTAAGAAACCTTACAGGGATAAGACCTTGCAGTTAGAGAGAGTGGAATTTTATACTTGTAAAACTGCTAGGATCGTATTTGGAGAGTTGGAACTCCTCTTTTCTTACCTCGTGGACCTCGTGGATTTTTCACTTCCACAGGTGGGCTTGATTTCCCAACCCTCCACGAGTATTTATAAAACAGTGTTTATGTTTAGAATGGTTTGGAAAATTGCTGTTTTAATCACTAGAATAAATAGTGTGTGATCTTTGACCCAGGAGGAAAAGTAAAATCAGATTTATTGATTCACACTCCTGGAGTACAATTCGGTATCAGAAACTCAAACTTTGATTTTTAGGCAAAAGAATTCAGGGATATAGCCGAGTGTTCTTTTTTCATTAAATGTATGAGTGGCAGACCACTGAAAAGGTATCAGCTCTTTTAAGAACTTAGAGAGCAAGTGAGAAAGCACTCAGATAAATATACCCTACGTGTCCATTTTCAGAGTGGACCTTCAAATCATTTATAATCAGGCTGCTAGAATCTTATATTTGCAAATTGTGATAACTAAAGAGGAAGCTAAGAGCATGGCAGAAGGCTACACAGCTTTTCTTTCTTTCACTTTCCTATACTCCCTATAGGACAAAACTCTTATGGTTTGAAATTTAATGTTTTAAGACCAATGGACATTATGGCTTCATTCCAATCTGGAGAAGCAGCTAGACATGTGATCAACCATTTTTCCATTGTAGAAATTTCACATGCATTTAAGACAGTTTATGGATTGACTTACAAATATTTTGCCTTTAGGTGTTTTTGCATTGAATTTGACTTTGCCCATTCCATTGGCATTTCTTATAATCCTATTAGTAAAGTCATTACTGCACAGACTATCCCCAAGATCTTCTCTTCTAAACAAGAGAAGGGAATTTTGGGATATGCACAAGATGTGGCAATACATATATGTGATTGCTTGCAATTTTTAAATTTTGATTTTACATTTTTAAACACTTTTGATTTTACATCTTTAAAGTATTTTGATTTTACATTACTATTTTGATTTTATATTTTTAAGTTATTTTGGTTTTACACTTTTAATCTATTTCGGTTTTACACTTTTAAATTATTTTGGTTTTACATTTAAAAATTCTTTGCCTTTTACCTTAGCAATGCACTTTGGGCATACACAGAAAGTGCAGCTAAGTGACAGACTAACTTTTGTCTGACTTTTGTTAATCTTTTTGACAACAACTTTGTTTCCACTGTGATGTGGAAAGGCCTGGATGGCATTTGGAAAGGCCCAAGTTGGGCCCTGGGTACATTCCTTCCTAGGTGCAGATCCAGCAGCAAGAGTTCATCCCCACCAGAGACATGTGTAACCTGGGGATCCAAGAGAAGGACCAGACAACAGCCCAGAGGGTCCAGCCAGATGTCCGCAGCCCTTCAGACGCTGATGGCAGCAATGTCCCTCCTGACCGTGACACCAGAGACAGCAGACACAGTTCCAGTGTTGCAGTTGAAATGGACTGTCTTGGGTGATATGCAATATAAAGACTGTAAATGGACAATGGGCCTGTTTGCTTCTCCCATGGCTACTTGCCATATGGTGGCCTGGGAAGAGGCTTTGCCCTATGCTTTCTATTGAAGGACTGTACTTTTAAATTAGTGGGTGAAAAACCAACGCACCCACCTGCCATTGTTATTGATACAATGTTTCTGGACATGGCTTTGCTTATGTGCACCTGTGAAACTAGAATTGCTCTAGGATTGTGACAAGTGCAATAGAGAATTGTGATAAGCTAGAATTGTTCTAGAATTGTGAAAAGTGCAATTGAGAATTGTGATAAGCTAGAATTATTCTAGGATTGTGAAAAGTGCAATTGAGAATTGTGATAAGCTAGAATTGTTCTAGGATTGTGAAAAGTGCAATAGAGAATTGTGATAAGCTAGAATTGTTCTAGGATTGTGAAAAGTGCAACAGAGAATTGTAAGAAACTAGAATTGGTCTAGAACCGTGATAAATGTAACTAGAATGTGACAACCTACCTCACTGATATTTAATTGTTAACTAGAATTGTGATGTTTTACCTTGTTGACTTCCCACCTCAGTGTTGACATCCTACCTTATTGGCATCCAACCTCTTCGGCCTATTATCTCGAGTATGACTTTGGTGAATGGGTTGAACACTTGGGCCACTGTTGAGCCTGGTTCTCATTGTCATACTTCTATTTACTGATCTGCTGCTTTGTACCTCCTTGGGCATAACACTCTGTCATCTCATGGATCAAGTGACCTATAGCTGGTGCTAAAAGTTTAGCTTGATGAGATGTGCGGTTCCCACAAAACAAGAGAAGGGAATTATAAGGGCCCTTTAAATGGGCGGACACGGTGCATCAGGAGATTGAGGCCCAGAAGTAATTTCTGTGGATATTAGGACTGCCTTGTAGGTGGGATCTTGGCCACGTTGAGATAGCTTCGTAATGGGTGACTCTCTCGCTGATTGGCTGTGTGTGTGACCTCACAGGCCCTATGTAAGCCCACTGCAGACAACAGTCGCTCTTTTTAACCTGGCGCTCTTTACCCTGGCTCCCTAGCCTGGGTGGCCAAGCCAAGATGGATAGCCAAAAGAGGTAAGGATTTTGGTAGTGAACACGTGGGTCTTCTGACCAGGTGTTCACTCGGAAACTAACAAGTCAGGGCATCAGTCAGGGCATTATGTGAGTAGGTATAATAACGGCTTTTAAGATACATGTGGCTGTTCTTGAGTACGCTACCGGTTATTAAGCTATAGATTCAAGAGACTGTGCCCAGAGACCTTTGAAGGCCTCAGAGGAGGCGAGCCAGGTAGAGTTCACACTGCAAAGGTCAGTGAAGAAAGGTACTCTGTTGGGCCTAGGACAGACTAGTAATTGTAATTGCCAGGAGAGCACGTTACAGATGGCTATCTTTATCACAAGATCATTGGAACTGGCCTGAATCATCTCATTGTTGAAAAGAGCCAAGTGACATGATTCTGACTCTTCTGTACATAATCCACATTTTGTTCCCAGTCTTTTTTGAACATTCACAGAATCTCTTACATAGCCCCCCTCGCCCCCCAGTCGGACTTCCCTATTACCTCACTCTTACATTAATAAAATAGTCATTTGGTTAGTCTCCCTGCCTTATATTTCTCCCACTCCAATGCATCCTCCACTTACCTGTCCTAAAGCTTAGGTTTCACCACATTACCCTTCTTTCCCTCTACTGTATAAATTCCCATAGTTCCCTACTGCCACAAGTGGGGGAAAAAATCTAAAATGCTATTTGGCATTTAAAACATTTTGTAATCTAGCTTCTTCCTACTTTCATGATGTTCTTACCTTTTTCTTTTCATCATGTAATACTAGGTTCACCTAACTCCTTGCTAATCCAAATTGGTCTCCTTGCTGTTCCTCACACAAAACACTGTTTTCTTTTTCATTGGCTGTCCTTAATTCCCAAAATGCTCTTCTTTCTTGTCTTTCTCTCTAGCTTCCTTCAAGGTTCCTCTCAGATACTAGTGTAAGAGGCTGAGATTCTGGTTCTCCCTACCCTCTTAATGCCTTCTTATTTACTTCTTATTTAAAATGTACATATTTTGCTTACATAAAGATGTTAGCATGTTGCCTCCCCTGTTAGACAAGAGGGACTATATGTTTACTTCATTTTGAACATTCAGCACAGTACCTGGTAGATAAATGGTTAAGAAATGTTTGTTGACTAACTGACAAAGAATTTTTTTTTTTTCAGTTTAAAATCAGACAAGAATTTATTAATCACTTGCTATGTGAAATGCACTATGCTAAACATTGAAGGTACAAAGAGAGCCTACAAAAACAAAAGTAAAAAGCCATGCCCAGGAAGCCCAGTCTAATGAGGAAGAGAATGTACAATTATGTACATTTGTGTGTGTGTGTATGGTTTTTTTTTAAATTTTTACAAAAATTTTATGCATAGGTAATTTTCCAGCATTGACAATTGCAAAACCTTTTCTTTCAACTTTTCCCCTTCTTCCCACCATCCCTTTCCCCAGATGGCAGGTTAACTTTGAATTGAATTTCTTTTCATATCTAGTTTAGCAGTCAAGTAGGTATAGTTAAAGAGATAATATCATGCTTCTTGTAAACTATGATATGGGAGAAAACACTTTATGGCAATGATCATTTGGTATTTCAATAACTAAATTCTCTCAAATGAAGTTCAAAGAACATGTGAGAACCAGTGGATTTTACTACATAGTGTATGTATTCTACATTACTTAAATTAACATTGCTAATTAATTTATTAGAGAGATATTTTCCCCCAATCTTATTTCACTATTCTGTGATTTTGTCAACGTGACTACTTTATCTTACCACAAACATTGTGCAATTTATCTATGATTTGATTCTTTTTAAGGTGTAATGTTCAAAAACATATCACTGGGCCAAATCCCCCCCCCAAACAAAACAAAACAAACAAACAAACAAAAAGACTAGGGAGTCAGAATGTAGTTAAGTTGGACTTTAAAGACAAACTCATAATTCATCAATAAGTATATACCACAATAAATTCCAACTTGGTATTTTATACCAATATTTACATTCTTTTGGTACAGCTTTTGATATAATCTAGAATCAGATTTATGCCTGAATGAGACACTGGAGAAGAAAATTTTTAAAGGTTTTAAAATTAAATACCATCCTCAATTTAAATATGTTGTAATCTTTGGGTTCACTAGAATGAAATTTAATTTTTTTTTAAACTGAGAATTCATCTGACATACAGTAAATTTTGTTGAAAAATCTCTGATTCTGATTATATTTTTACTTTTTAAATATTTTTTCTGTTGATTTTATTGGAGTGAAAGACAGCAGACTAGGTATAGGTTCCTTTTTTATTGGCTCTTATTCTTAAAGAATAATAGGCTTAAGAAAATTGACATATAGATAATAAATCAGTCTCTCTGATTTTCATTTGTTTCTTTCATTTAAAACAGAGGACTCATTTAAAAAGTCAACACAGCTAGTGCTGTGGAAGTGGTGAGTTCTCAAAGTAAGCCTGCCTTTCAAATGCTGAATCTCTTCCTAAGACCAACTTCCATGTCCAGCATTTGGTACATGCTTTTTTTCTACCTTTTTATCTCTACTATTCCCCATATAGTGGCTAAATAAACTATCACAATAAATTAGTTTTACATAAGAGTAATAATGAATTAGTACAAAAATATGGCAGCAAACAAGACATTTAATGGGAATAGGAACAGATTTACTGCACAGACATCTTTTTTTTTTTTTTTAATCTATAAATTGAAGCAGATTACCGCTCTGAAATTCAAACTCTGAAATTCTGTCACACTTTGGTAAATTATCAGCTTTTAAAGGTGCAATTTGAGTTTAATAAAATGTTACTCAATAGAAAGGGAACAAAACAAACTATAGAACAATGCTAAGGAAGTAAATGGTAAAAAAAAAAATAAAAAACAAAAAAACAAAAAACAAAAAAACAACAACAACAAAAAACCCTAACCCTAATGGTCAAATAAAACAGGTTATATAATCCTACAAAATAAAAGCGGCAGAATTGATAAGCATAAAAAACTACAAATGATTTCTTACACTATAGTGTAGCCTTGCTTTGTACCATAAGAATTCCCAGACTGCGTTATACCCAATACTTGAAGATAGAACCTAAAATGATCTATGTGGAGTTGACAGGGATTGCTCTACGCAGTGTTCTATGCAGAATTCCTCTCCATGACATATCTGATAAATGATTAACCAGCTTTAAATGAAGGGGAATAAGTCCAAACTTTTGTTATAATAATTTAATCTAACATAGTCCAAGGACAAGAGAGAAGGAGGGAAGAATACAGCAGTTAGACTAAAATCATAATAGTCATACTATAAATTTTAAGTGTCATTGAAATATTAGACTACTCAATGAAAAAAGATGATAAAAATGGTATAAACAGCTAATTCTGAACTTAGAGCTCCATGTAGTGCCTACTGTTGATCGCTAATGAAGAGGGTTAGAAAGTATGACTTCTCCATGGTCATAGTTAATAAAAAGTTGCCTTTGCACTGACTCTAAATCTAGCACTGCACTCATTTGTCTATCACATTTTCTTAACAAATAACTTTCCAAATTCTAGTTGAACAGTCAAAATAATGTAAGAAAAATGATGGATTTATTGTTCAATTGAAGAAGTTTAAAAGCTTCTCTATATCATTTATTAAAGGCCTCACAAGTGCTAAGCACAAAACAAAACAAAACAATAAACAAAAACTAGTCCTGGCTCACAAGCTGCTTAGTCCCATGAATTTCCTGCTACCCCTACAAAAAAGAAAATTTATTATGGCCTTTACTTTGGATCAAAGAATGCTGAAGTAACATTTTCCAGTCACAACTATGTTTAAGTATGTAACTTTCATATCTAAACTTGACAAATAAGTTTTGATGTACAATTGTATCCTCCTTCCTCCTTTCATAGCAAAATCCAAATTGACTTTGCCTCAAAACAAAGAGAATAAGAATAAGAAAAATACCAGGGGGATAACTGACACCCAGAAGAATGGTAAGATATGGAACTATGAAAAAGATTTTGAGGCAAATTGGGTGAGGAGGGAACTTACCGATTAAAGAGCACAGGACAATAATGAGTTGTACGATTAGGGATATTAGATGAATTCTATCATGGGTCAATATCCTATCCTGAAGGTACTGGTATTTTTTAAGGATAATGCACAAAAAAGGGGGGCCAAAATGTATAAAGCAACAACATAAACTGTTTAGGAAAGAATTCAAAATAGGCACCTCAAATGTTTTAATTCAATAAGGTATACAGTCAACATTACTAAAGTACAAGTGCCATGAATCAAAGAATAAACAGAATAAAAATGACATAATAGATAATACAGAGAATGATGGAAACAGATCTATTCTAGAAAAAACAAACAGAAAATGAAAATTTTAAAAGTAATGAAAATAAATTGGAGGAAAAAAAAGAGAATACCACTTGATTAATTAACTAGGAGCAAAAAGCGTGAGTAAGAATTAAATAATTACAAAAAATCCATAAAAGAAAAGAAATTAATAAGCAACACTCCAAAACCAGAGAAAAAGTAATAAGCAGAATGGGGAGAAGGAGGAAAAGTGGTTAAATAGGTCAAGGAAGAGAGCCAGAAGATCTTTTTACTCTCCACAGTAAATAGGGGGTATTCTCTTAAAAAAAAAAAAAAAAAAAAAAAAGAAAAGAAAAGAAAACAGGAAGAATTAGATGAGAGTTTGGGAAACATTGGACACCTAGCAAGGAAGTCTGATGAAAGTAATAAGCAAACTGGAACTATGATGGAATCTCTCTGCCAAAATCAAAGCAGGTGATAAATTTCCATCCTTTAATAGTGAAACATTCTTCAGAAAATGAAGAAGCAACAATAGGAACTGCACTGAACCCAATCTTGACAAGGTGGAAGACTTGTAAATGACAGAAAACATGGGGGAAAGCAACCACTCCATCACAAACTCTGTGATAGTCGGAAATGAATGCTGGATTTGAGGACACATTTTAAAAGGCTTCAGGAAAAGAAGTATATTCCAGTGACCTAAGATACTTTAAGGGAAATAAGCCTAAGAAAGGTTTAAGGACAAAATTCTGAAAAGATAAAGAGAAAGGATTCTGGTGAAGGACAAAAATGGAACCTGATGTGACCACACAAAGAACTCATTATAAAATTATATTTATTAGAGAGATATAAAAGAAAAGGAAGCAAGGACAGGAAAAAGATGAATAAAAAACACCTCCCACTGTGATGAAAAATTCCTATCAAGAATAATACAGACCAAAAAGAATAGGGGTAGGTAATGAATAAACAAGAGGCACTTGGGTAAATTGGAAAATAAACAAAAATCAAAGAAGGGTTAAGACTAGCATTAGAGCTTCAAGAAAAAAAAAATGAGAAAGAATTTGTGTGAAGGCTGAGTTACCTAATTTTTATTTAGTTCCTGTTTTCTCATCTAAGATGAAGGATTGCTGGACTGAGAAAAAAAAGGATAAACATGCTTTGTTTACATATGAGTGTTGCCTACATATGAGTGTGAAGAATTCTTGATCACAAAATGCTCAAAAATAATTGGCAGACACAAGGAAGATTTTGCCTTTATGATGTATTGCTCCATTTTCTATATAACACAAGATATCCACTTTCTTAATCTATGTATCCTGGAAGTACAAACAATCCATCATTGGCATCATTTTTCTTTAAAAGAAATAATTATAGTTTGCACTCCTCTAAATGTAGAACCCAAGATAACTTTCATGATCAATAAACATTTACTAAGAATATAATATATGTTGGGTCATATGCTAGCTGTTAAGTGATTTAAAAAAATAGTACCTGCCTCAAGCTGTTTATATTCTAATGCAGAGAAAACATATTACTTCAAAGGTATTTAGAAAACAAATAAAAAATTAATTTTGCTGGGGGAAGACAGTAACAGGAAAGGAAATTAGGGAAAGCCTGATGTGCAAAGTGGTACTTTGAACTAAATTTTGAAGTAAACTAGGAATTAAGCCATAGAGTAAGTCTTTGGTAGAAGGGGTTGGGGGGGGAGGGAACTCAATTTTTAGAGCTGGGGACAATGTAGTCTAACTCCTTCACTTTATGGACAAAGGAATTAAAGCCAAGAGAGAATAATCTAGTCCGAGGCAAGGGTTCTCAAACTACGGCCAGTGGGCCAAATGCTGCTGAGGACGTTTATGAAGCCCACCGGCTTATGGCAAATGGGCTGAGGGGCAGAGACAGAGTGTGAAGTTTTGTTTTTACTATAGTCCCGCCCTCCAACAGTCTGAGGGACAGTGAACTGGCCCCCTATTTAGAAAGTTTGAGGACCACTGTAAGGTAGGATGAAAACAATGAAGTCTGACTCTTAGGATAAATTCTTTTTACTATACCTCCTTAAAAATGCCTTTTAGCTCCACGTGATCTAGAACAAAGAGGTAACTAGAGTGGGCTGAATTCTTACACTAGAAATTACTAAATGTGCTGACATAGGATTTTATTCAACATAAAGAATACCAAGGAAATGGTACTATCACTACCATGTCAAAAACAAACAAACAAAAAAAAACAAACAATGAATACCAAAGGTACAAAAATTATAGCATTTCACAAGTCTCTGTTATCATTCTTATTCTTCTGAATAAGTGTGCAGGGAAGTAAAGTAATCAAAAACACAATGAAAGTTATTAATAACATGGATGAAAAAAATCATTTAAAGAAGCTGTTTGCGCTATGGTTTTTTTACTCTTAAATAGTAGTTTCAGGTACATATGAATTTATGCGTTAAATATTATTTAAAATATATAATGTAAAATACACTGTCAAAGAGAGTATTTTTTACATTTATCTGAAGAATTCCATAATTTGTTTTTTGGGTTAAAAAATAGTGAAAAAGAATTCAGAATCATATACAATTATTCAATAAAATGTGAACATGAATACAATTGGAAAGGAAATAAATACTGAATAAAGCTATGATCAAATGTACAGATGGATTTATGTCATTATTATTGTAGCAGTAGAGTATGTGACTATTCATCTGTCATTCTTTACCCTCACCATATCCTACCATATATTTCCTTAACAGCATTTTCCCCACATGAATAATTGGAATTTTTCTGTAAATAACAAAACAAAACAAACAAAACAAAACAAAACAAAAAAACTCCTTAACTACCCAAAACAAACAAAATAAAAACAGAGCAAATTTTGCCAAAATTGAAAAAGAATAAATAACAAACAACAAGAAACAGTAGGCTGATATCTTATGTGTGGATAATGAAGTATTAACAGCAAACTGAAATGATTTCTTAATAACATTGATCTCACAAACCCCCCAAATTTTAAGTAATTTGAAACATCGATGTTTTGACTTTTAACTGAGAGCTTCAAAAGATTTACAATAATATAAAAGCAACAAGTTGTGGAACAGTATAATTAGCATAAATAATAATATACATCTATTTTTAACAAGAAAAAACTGAGAAAGATTTGAAGACTGTGACATGTTAATGTTTTTTGACACAAGGGTAAAATAGGTTATATAACTTGAAGGTACTTAATTTTTAGAGACGAATTTTATTGGAGACAAACATCACAAAAGGAAAGCAGTTTGGCTACATCTACCCAAAATGGCTATTCAGTTTTTAAAAGGGCAAAAATTTTTAAATTGAGTGATATGTTTTTTAAGTATTTTTAAATTGATAAATTACTATTTCATAATAACAAACTGCTTTACCAAATTAAATTTCTTACGTAAATTTCTAAATATTGATTAGATATGCATATATATACACACACACAGACACACACATACATATATATATATATATATATATATATATATATATATATTTACATATATGTAATTAAGACAACTTACCCGTGTAAAAGTGCCTTCAAAGCCATGAATATCTAGTTGTGGTTTCTGAGCATAAACATAAGCATTGATGGAGAAAAGGTCCTAAAACAGATCAAAGCTTAATTAATTGAAATTTTATAATTCAAAAAAACTACAAAGAAAATTTCAAAAACCAATTCATATTCACTTTTTTTTTCCATAGAAATAATGTAAGAACTGTAACTCTATACAATATGCTTTTGTACAAAAACTGAAATAAAATCATATTATTTTTCATCTGGGGGAAATTCATGGATCTAGGAGGCTAATTCCTTTGGAGGAACCTGAGGAACACAGAAGTAAAGAAATATGTTTAATGCTTTACATTTGGCTAGAGCATCAAAACTAGTTTGTCTTGTGTTGCCTATTGTATAAATCCCAACTTTAGAGTTGGATAAGACCTTAAAAGACAACCTTTTATAAATAAAGAAACTGAAGTGCAGGTCACCAAGAGGATAACAGATATGAGAAGTAACTTTAAAAATAACAGAGAATATCAAGAAGAATGTTTAATTCTAATTCCTATCAGAGTTTTTACAAAAGTTTTTAATAGAGCCTAAAATTCCAATACATGTTACAAGAGATTGACAAAAACACTAGCTTAATGTGCATTTTAAACTAGTTGTTGTCATGTTATCAAACCCAAAGTAATTGATTCCAACACCTAGTGAATGGCAAAAGCACCCCCCCCCATGATTCCCAAATCAATGTGCTTATATTATATCTGGAAAAGATGAACTTTTATCATATTTTTACCAACCATACACACAAAAAAGAAAATCAACTGTGAAAGAAAAATTTGCTTCCTTTTTGAAAGGGAGAAGGGCTAACATTTTTGGCAAGGATGAGAACTAGCATATGACCACCACAGTGTCACACTGATACATTATAATGTCAGGAGCAAACAAGGACTTCCCCCACCATGTTGGGACAAAACAAGGTCAACAGCCATAAAGGATGGAGAAGATGTGATGTGTAAGCCTAGGAGAAAATTTAACCAAGAATGCTAACAGCTCTTAAGCCATTCCCAAAAGACAATTAATTTTTACACTGACTGAAAAATTCATTTTAACATGATGTAATAATATTCTCTTAGTGTCACCCTTTCCTTAGTCCCTAAAATCAGTAGTGAGGCAGCTAAGTAGGTACAGCAGCTAGTGTACTGGGCTTGCAGTCAGGAAGACTTTTTCCTGAATTCAAATCTAGGCTCATAAATTTAGTACTGCCCTATCACCCTAGGCAAACCACTTAACCCTGTTTGCCTCAGTTTCCTCATCTGTAAAATGAGCTGGAGAAGGAAATGACAAACCATTCCATTGAATATGATTAAAATGACACAACAAAAACAAGTTTTGGTAGAAATCTATCTTTTGAAAATAAACTAAACTATTTAAGATGAAAAAAGCCTTTTCTAAACTCCATTTACAAATTATGTCCATGATGATGAAAAGAGGTATGTAAAGACCTGAATACAACTAGAAAACTCAGAAGCTCTTTCTTCAAATAAAGTCCTTGAGATGAATCTTTCCTTTATGTCTGTTATACTATCTTATAAATTACTTTTCCTAAATTGAAGATTTGACTGTGTCATTTCCTGGTCATACATTCAATGGTTCCCTATTGCCTATAAGATCAAATATAAACAAATACCTATTTGCCACTTAAATGTCTTGCCTCCTTGCTATCTTCCCAGACTCACACAATTCTCTCACACAACACTATAGTATGGTCTTAATGGTCTATTTGCACTTCCTCACACATGGTGCTTGATTTTCTCATATCCATGCCTTTGTACTAGTTGTTCCCTATAACTAGAATGTTCCTTACCTCACCCTCTAAGAAATTATGGTTTCTTTCACTACATCTCAAATATCAACTTTTGCAAGATGTCTTTTCTTACTCCCTTACTTCCTACCTCTCCCTCACTAGAATATCAGCTTCCTTGAAAGCAGGGCCTTCTTTGCTTTCTTTTCTTTTTTTTATGGAGTAAAGGGTGGGGATATGGTTTAATGCCAGGACTTAGCACAACTGCTTGGCACACAGTAATTGCTTAAAAAATGCCATATCTCCTTAAGTAGAATGTAAAATTTTTAATGGCACTGCCTATATTTTTATCTTAAAAATTTATATGCCTAGTGCCAATTCTTTGTAAATATCATAATAAATATTAATTTTAAAAAGCAAATAGAAGCAGATAGAAGAATACAAAGTAATAATAATATATAATGTCATTTATAGTCTTTCAGATGTTTCTATTTAATTTTTTAATTTTCTAAATGATTAGTTTGATTTTAAGAGTATGTCAGTAGTTTCTGGAAGAAACTATTACAAAGCTATTTAATTCTTTGTATCAAAAGGACTTATTAAAAAATGAAAGGATCAACAATAAAAAATAGAATAAAACTTCAAGGGAATGAGTTCTATGGATACACGGTATTCAGTTTTGACAGGCACAAAACTATTCTCTGAAAAAGAGAATAGCTATTAATTCCAAAAAATGGAACGTACTGGCTTCTTGGACTTACAGAAGTAACCTGAGATCATTTTTACTCTTTGTCCACTCCTTTCATTTTACTGAACATATAGAGATCAGAGTAAATTAGTAAATTGCCTTGAATTCCTTTGAGAACAAATATATCAATAATGATGTAAACATTAACAAATCATAAAAAGATCCTTTTCAGAGTATAAATTGATCACTAATATAAAGAGAAATAATGTTTTATAATTATCATAATACTACTCAAACTCTCATAAATATAATTCTACAATAATTGCAATAGGAGAAATAATAATGGACTCATGATCTTTCAATTTATTCAATATGAGTTAAAATTTATAAGCAATAGAAAGGCTGTTTTCCTTAAGTTCTATATTACAAAGACACCAAAAACTCGATGTCAACAAAGTAATTTTTAAAAAATAAAACTTTTATATGAGATACCTTCTAAAGTAGAGCAACAAATAAGCTATCAACAATCCTTTTATATGCGCATAACCATTTAGTAGAATGAATTCCATCTATTATATTAGTCATGAATTGACTGAATAATGACATAATAATGAGAATGTCTTTCTCTGCATTTCACAATAGTAATTTAGAAATCACTCTAAAGTTATCAATAATGTAGGAAAGCCTCTTCTATTAGGTCAAGGGCAACATTTGTTCGCCTTACTTAAAGGTCATTAAAATACATCCTTAATCATAACATGTGGTTCATTACAAATAAAATTGCCTTTGGTTCAATAAAACTAATTAAATGTAAATGGTATTGTTTACTGCTATATAGATCTTTTGATATAAATCAGCAAGTCACAGTTTATTGAATATTACTGTGACCTCATTGCACTTAATAAATTTGTTTGATCACACAAACCAGGAAAAAATTTCCAGACTATCTACACTGCCTGAAATATTCAGTCTCCTCCACATATGACTATGAAGCCACAGGAAACCTAACCTGGGGAGGATTTTCAATGCAGCTCTCTTTAAATGACTTGTTGAAATTTTAATTCTCTGATCACATTAAGTGATTTAGGAAGACAACAAAATCTGTTCTGATCATCTTTGGTAGTAGCATCATCTATTCCTTAAGAAAAGCATTAAAGGTCTGTGTGTTTTTTATTTTGGGTGTCACAGCAGATAAGGTTACAATACTAAATTGATGATGAGACTGACAGCTCATGACAACATTAGATGCCCACAATCCATTACAGTAGATACAGATATCAAAATGAGCTACAATTATGGGAGCATAAGCACCTAAATGAAAGACCAAAATTGTCTCACCTGTTTCCATAATGAAATTATAGCTTTCTTCTCCACTTAAAAAAAAAACAACAAAACCCTATTATAGATGTGTCAAATTATGTGAAGCTAAAAACTTCAAAACTTCAAAAACTAGCAATGGCTTCTAAATATTAGTATTTTTTTAAATTAAATATCCTTTTTATAGTGAAGTTTCAAATATTAAAATATTTTCAACTGACAAGTATTTTAACCAATTCTTAATACTAAATGCATAAAGCATGAATTCTGAAAATGAGATAATATATGTATTAAATGTAAACACTAGGAGAGCTGGTTCTCTAGCTCTACAAAAATCTATATAACGTCCAAAAGTTAGACTTGAGATACAGTGCTTCCATTCTGAAGCTCAAGGTTCCTGATTTGTAAAATAAAACAAGGGTATGAGATAAGCTCCAGGGTTCCCCACAATTTTAGCGTTCTAAAATTCTACATGTTATAATTTCATATTTACTTTCTACCAAGCCATAGGTATTTTATAAATGCTGTCAATATGACTACTTATAATCATATCAAATTAAAAGAGGAAATGCTAAAAAGTTTTTAGAATATATTCTACATAGTTAATATTGTAGTTGCTGATTTTATTGCAACACTTAAAAAATTAAGAAAAAGGCTAAAACTAGATACATTCAAACACTTGTTTCAGGCTTTAAAAATCCAGTTATTTTAAAGGTAGGCCAGCAGGTGGCATTCAAGAATTATGATGTTAAATTTTGATTTATTAATTATTTTCCCAGGAATTACTCTCTATAAGGCTTCCCAGAAAATATTTTTAAAAATCTATATATTTTACAGGATGCCTTTTTTTTTTTAATTTAGAAAAGTGAAACTGATATATTTAAATAATTAAGTATATTTTATAGAAGGAAAACTAAATGATCTAATATTTCTACTAATTCCCTAATTGTGTGATCAATATAATTTCTATATCTAAAATGTTTTATTAAGCCATAACAAATTTTAAAAGCACATAACAAATTCTTAATCACAGCTATTTAAATAAGAAATAGAATTGAATAATTAACTATTAAAATCAAGCCAATTTTTTACACTATTTGAAAATGCTAAAATGGATTACAAATAATCCAGTCAAAACATGTTAAATATAAGCTCCTGGCAGAGATGATAAAATTCTTAAAAAGTAAGCCCATCTATGTTGAGTGTAAAAGCATTAACCTAGTACCAAAATTGACAGCTTCACAGCAATATGAACTATTTCCAAGTGCTTAACTTATTAGCAATTGGGATGTAACATATTAAAATGTTATACAAAGAAAATATGAGCTTATGAAATGGCTGCTTAATCTCTAAAATAATGAAACATTAAACAAAGCATTTTTAAAATCTTTTGGAAACTTTGGCAGAAGACAGGCTCCTATGCCAATGTTTAAAATAGTTTATCATTTAAGTTAGTAGAATTCAGGAAAGTTTTTTTTTTTTTTTTAATGCAGGAGTTTTGAGGATTTTTATATGCAAGAAGGGAAGGATCTAATGAAGAAATCAACAATACAAACATATGGGGAAAATTACTGAAATAATATTCTGAAAACATATGAAGATGATAATAAGGCATTATCACTAGGAAATAACGAAGGAAAAAAAATGGATCATTATCTCTAAATCATTTACATTTCCTTCACTGGGACCACTAAAGACAACTTTATTTCATACTGGTTCTACGGATTGAAGGGAAACTTTTATTGTTGAGTTATGATTGTTGATGATTATAACCATCAGGTAAAATATATAAAGGATAGGACAACAGTGACTCCTTTCTAGCATTAGCTGGCAGGTTCCTCAATTCTATTCCAGGAATCTCAAAAAGCACCTGGTAAGCCAAATTCACCATTTTCCAAGATGTGTTTGACCTGTTTTCACCTCCAGTGAACATCATACTGAAACTCCATTTTTGATAGTCAACATCTCAACTCACACAGTTGCCTCTCCCCTTTGGAAGACTAGAGGGTGAAACAATAAAAGTTCTCCCAAATATTTCCTTTATAAAGGGCTCTGAGCTTTCTGAACTTTACAAGGAACTCTTTAATTTTTTTTATGAAAGTATCAACTACACAGAACATCATGGCTCCTCACTGGATATCCCCTAAAAAGCCTCCCCTCTTTTCAACTTACTTTTGTGTATTGTCTTGTCTTACTACACTGTGTTTTATCCCCTTTATCAAATACATTTATTCAAATGGTATATTAAGGTTACATGGCAATTTCCCCCAACCACTGTTCTCCCCTTAATACTACCACAGGTTTTCTAAATGAAAAAGCAAGGGAATATATGTATAGGCTATACACAGTCAAGCAATCACCACCACCACAACTGTAGAAATTTGACATCCTTTCTTTCTTTGGAGGGCGTTCATAAAGTTTGCTAAAGAAATCACACTGGTAATGGATGAGTTATTCTGGTATTCAAATGGGCTGGCTCCTCAAAGGATTATACTGCTGAGAAAAGTCAAGTGTGTCTGTGCTGACTAATGCCAGTATGGACAAGGTAGATTACTCAGCTGTTGGACATAGATGCTCCTAGGAAGGACATGGTCATTCAAGTGTTGGTTTACTACAAGACTGCCCTAAATAGATCTCTAGCTTTTTGAGGTCTTGTCACAGTTTAGGATCTCTCGTAGAGAGGTCAATACTTTAGCCTCTCTGCTCATTCTCCAATGTGTAGCTACAGTCTTTTTCCACCTTCCGGCACTGGATAGAACTGGGTCAGGACAATAAACCTTAACCTAGGATGAGCAAGTCTTTTCTCTTTTGATTCCTTCAGACCTCAAAGTTGCAGCATAGGTCTATCCTCTCTTATTTCCCCCATTAGACTGTTAAGTTTCTTGAGGGCTTTCTTTTTCTTATTTGTATCATTACTGGTTAGCACAATGCCTGGCACATAGCAGGTACTTAATAAAATTTTACTGAATAAATTAGATCCTACAAATTTGGCCTGAATTTCATATTCATCATTCATATTCATATTCCTCAGATAAAGGGCACCAAAAAACCCCCAAACATATACGTCCAATATAGGCAATAAAACGACAAAACAGGAGAACCTAGTCTACCATTTTGGTAACTCTACTTCTTCATTACCCTCACTAAATCCAGGCTAGAAACAGAAAGGGGCACATCTAGACTGTAGGAACTCCACTTAGTTCAATCCATGGATCAGAGGAGAATTGGATAAGCTCTACTGCATTCTTATAAAATGGAGAGCATATTCCATTCCCTTCAAGCACCTGTAGAGCTATATAATCTCAATTTTTCTATACCTCCTAATTGCAGTGGATGTCATTTCCCCTAGAAATGCTCTTCTCTACAAATCTGTTGAATCTTTAATAATGTCTTAATAATACTTAGGAATTTTTCACTGATTAAGGAATAGGACAGAATTTACTTCCCCATTTATATATGCAATGAGGGGTGACTGAGCATAGGCAGGCTGAGTAATCCTCATTTTGGGGTTGAGGGAAAAGGGATTTATGAAGAAGATTAATGGCTCTAAGGGAGGTGATGGCATGACATTCAAGTGAATTGAATTTAAGTGACGGAGAGCTGCAAATTAGACTGCTCATGATTGTAACTTCTGAACATGGGGAATATCAGGGACAAATGGATGAAGTTCCTGTTCTCTGAGTACTCTCAGGAGTGAGATAATTGATAGCAGATGGGTTGTTAGTCCCTAGTTCAGCCTTCTCATCTAGTCTATGGCTCTGAGATCTGTACATAATGATTATTTTTATTTCATTTTACTCCATTCCACCTGTATATACATTCATATATACATATCCCCAACACACACACACACACACACACACACACAATTAAATGGATAGGAAAGATTAATTTCTGATCATTCTAAAATAATCAGAAGAGGTTACACAAAATCACTGCTACGGTGGATCTCTATATATAGCTCTAAAGTCACAAGGCCATGAATTTATTCATTTGTGATCAATGAGGAGAATTTTGTGCATGAATGCTTAGTTAGTAATTATTAAAATTCTGCAGATTTAAGAGGATTTAACTGTGTATGGAATAGCACCTTCTGTTTTATCAGTTAAAATATTAAATACCTAGCACATAATCTTTCTTTTGAGGTTTATAGTTTGAAGATAATTGCAAAGTAAAACTTCTGAAATCATGCTAATTGCTTCCTTTCAAAGTGATTCTTTTAAATGTGTTTTCTAATCATGCTTAAGTAAATCTTGGTAGTTTATTACTTATTTTAAAATTAATTTTAATGTGCATTAACTTTCAATTCTAGATAAATTTTGTTATGCTATTGTAAATTTTGATAAGTTAAGGAATACTTTCTAATTCAGTTAGTCAACAGATGCTTATTTATTAAGAATCTATTGTGTAACACGAGCAAAAATGTTTCCATCCATTTCTCCCTGATGTTCCCTCATGTTCAGAAGTTGCAATCATGAGAAGTGACTGATGAGTATTATCAGAAAAAAGTCTGAATACATGTGAAGCACAGAAACAGAGATTTTTTTGGGGGGATATGTATAGAGGACATAGCCTGTTTAGTAATTTTTTTTGCTTAATTATACTTATTGATTACAAGTTTTTTTCTTTTTCTATGCTTTTTTCTAAAAACAATTTCCCCCCCATCCTCTTCATTATTTGTCTTCGCTTTCTGTTTATTCTAGGTTTTCATTCTCTCATTAATAAATTCTTTCTTTGTCTATTATTCATAGAATTAAACCTTCTAAATACCTACATGGGGTTACCTCTTCTGAACAGCTTTTCTGTGTTATTGTCATGTAAATCTTGACCCAGATCCCAAGTCTCCTTTTTAAATATTTCTCTATCATATCTAGGAGTTGTTATTTTCTTAAAAGAAATAAGGAACAACTTAAATAAGAGGAATAATCAGTGCTCAAGGTTGAGCCATGCCAATGTGTGCAGTAAATAAAGTACTGGACAATAGAGTTGAGAAGACTTGAGTTCAACAGGTCCTCAGAAACTTGCAAACTGTATGATTCTGGTTAAGTTCCTTCCCCTTCTTCAGCCTTCTTCCTCTGTAAAATGAAGATAACAATAGGACCTACCTCCCAAGATTAAGTATAAAGCGATATTTGTAAAGCAATTTACAAATCTCAAAATGCATATAAAATTCTAGCAATTATTATCATTTAAAATAGTAATTCTACCAAAAGTAATTTACAATTTTAGACTTAGACCAATGAAATTATCCAAAGGATATTATTATAGGACATGAAAAAAGTAAGATTCACTTGAAATAATAAAAGACCTAGAATATTAAGGGAAATAGTGAAAAAAGATATGAAGAAGGAATAGTACAGAAAGCATCAAAAAATACCTTATAAAGCATAGTAATTTCTGAAAACTATCTAGAAGTGGATTTTAAAAAAATAGAGAAGTGGATCAATTGAACAGAATAGACAAGGGAGAAACCATGCAACTCAATAATCCAGTATTCAATGAAACAAAAAACATAAATTAGTTATGTTAAAACTCCGTATTTGATAAAAACTAGAAAAGCAGTAGTATGGCAGAAACTGCGCTAAGACTAATGTTATTAAATTTACTCTGGAATACATTCACAATGGATAGGGCATCTTTATGTTAAAGATATTGATGTAAATGGTGTCTTCTTTAATCTTGGTGGAGGGTCAGAAAGGAACCTTTGGGTGAAGGGTGCATCTGGCTCCCAAACTCTTCCAGTCTCTGGGAGGGGACACAGCCATTCAAGGTAAGTAATCACATTTAATTGGAAATCTCAGCCTGGGGCATAGTCACTCAAACTGCTCCCCATCTCCAGGCCAAGACTAACCTGATAAAACTAAGGGTTTGTCAATCCATCTTTGCAGAAGTGCTAATAGGATTTTGCCCACTGATGAAGATATATTTTTTCTCATTGTAAACCCATCTTTGCTAAAAATCCTAACAGATTTGCCCATTAAGAAAGCTGTTTTAGTGCAAATAAATTCCCTTTTGCCACAAACTTAGGGTTTGAGAATTCTTTTGCAAAAATCTGAGACATGACCAGAGGGGTCTCTTACCCTCAATTCTGGAACCTCATCAATACTATTTAAAAATATAAGAGGAATAAATCATATCTTTCAAAGTTATGAGTAGAAAATAAATTGCTGACCAAGCAAGCGATATAAGCAATTACAAAAGATAAAAGTGATGTCTGATCCCATGAAGCTGAAAAGCTACTGCAGAATCAAAATTAATATACTTACAATTTTAAAAAGGATGTAGTTAAATGAGATGGAAAAAATCTTTGTATCAAATTTCTGATTAGGGTTTAATATCCAATATATATTATATAAGCAATTAAAAGGCATATATACACACACAGAGATAAGTGTATGTGTGCATAGACACAAATATTTGGGTATGCATAGATAAATTATATATTATGTTATATATATATATTTATAGTATATGTCATTATTACATTTATAATGTTTAATACTTTTTTCATTCATATAAATTATGTTTTAATATAATACATAATTGTGTAAATCATATATAATAAATTGTTGTATACATGAAAATCAAAAGGTGCACTCCCCAGTAAGATGTAAACAGTTCTCAAAAGAGAGGCAAACTATATGAAACTAGATGAAAGAATGTTTCAAATTATTAAAAATAAGAGAAACAAAAATAAGCAAATTAAAACAATAATGAGGATTCACCTCATACCTGCTAAGTGGAAGAGAGACAAAAAAGGAAATAGTTTTAGGTTAAACAATATAACAAAATGAGACAATTCAGGTCACTCAATGGTTAACAAAAGGACATTTGTAAAAGCAGTAGAAAAATATTTATCAGTGACTGGAACTGAGGACATCTAGCTGATTAGGTAAATAAAACTCTCTTGCCTAAATTGCCTACATCATTTTCTACTGTTAAGAATCTGAGAGCTCCTTGTGACCACTTTACATTCAAGTATCTAGTAAGTGGTATCCCTGGCCAGAAAACTTCTAGTGACCTGAAACAATTAAGTCTTGAGAAACTTTTTAGGAGAAAACTCTCTTAATTTACACAAAAGAAGAGATTATGATACTACCTCCTACCACAGGTAGCAATATTGAAAATCACTTAGTCCCAAACTTTTCATTTGCAAATAAATGTAGAAGCAATGTACAGAAAAAATAGTGTGACTGAACCAAAGTCACAGTTAGTTTTAGCCAGCACTAGGATTGGAAACCAAGAATTTCAAATTTGATTTAGTACTCCTCTTTACTAGGGAACCTTAGTATAATCAGGTAAAAGAGGACAAGAACCTACTATGGTGTCAAACAATGATATATTTACTATTTTACTATATGTACTAAAGTACAAAGTTTTGATTAATTATACAATTAGTTGTATTTATTATATATCATTTAATTATTATATTTAATCATTAAATATCATCATATAATAGATCTTAATTATATTAATTATATAAGCAACTCAAATACAAACTCTTACTAAAGACATCATCAGACATGATCAGACATTACCAAAGACATATGACTTGAAAAGTTAGGCCTAAGTAATGAAAGGACAAATGATAAACAAAAAGCAGTCTTGCAGCTCCATCAAAAAAAAAATCAAGAGGAAGGTCCATTGTATATTGGGTTAACCTCTTGAGGATGATTTACAAGAAGATATACCAAAGTCACACTAGATGAACAGACATGAATGAAAAACTTCTGGATAACATGAACAACAAAAGATTAGATTATTGGATTTTTCCCCCCCAGTCCTACTACCTATTAAAAGCCTCCAAAGATGAATTATATACCAGAGGTAAGGCAATTACAACTGTCTCCACAGAACAAGAAACATCACTCTAAACAATATGGAAAGCTTGTTCTTTGAAAGTGAACTGTTCTAGAGAGCCATATGAACAGAAAAATCAGTAAATCCTTATCTCTAAACTATTCCCACTCTATACTATAGATAGAAAGGAAAGGCTGTGATGGAAAAAATAAATAGGGAAAAAGAAGACTGGAAGAAAAAAAAACCATGAACAATGGGAATGGGGAAAGAATTGTACAGGAAAACAACTAAGTTAAGGGGAATAATTTAAAAAGATTTTTAAATGGGCAAAACTGAGGAAAATTGGTATTTGTAGTAGAGGAATAGTATTATATTAAACATTAAGCAATATAAGAGAAATCCTCAAAAAAAAAAATATATATACAGAAAGAATTGGTGTTGCCTTAAAACAATGTTTGCACAAGAAATGCAAACCACTAACTTTATTCCCAAGTGATACATAAATTAGGAAACTTAAATATGTAGTAAATATTGGATATAAAAGGGATTATATTACACAATGAAAATATTTTTAAAAGCTATGACACTTACCCCCAAAGCTGGCAATCTTTGTGTGCAACTCACTGCAACTTTTAGTTTCCAGTCTGTTTCACCATCTAGCTGGTCAGTTCTAATGAAACATGAACCTTAAAATTAAAGAAAAAAATTTACCACACTAGAGAACTTATATCATACCTTATCTCCTAAAATTCTAATACATTATCTTCTGATAAATTCCATGTGTACATATTTCTATTCAGAATTACAAAGTTAAAAAAAACTAAAGACATGCACATGTAAGGTAATTTATATGGAAGGAAACAAAATTGTCATTTTATTTGAATATAAACATTAAACACTTAGATATTAAAAATTATGTAACTATTTTGATAACATATACTATTCATTTTGTTTATTCAACTTGATATTTCAAAAAAATTAATTTAAGAGAAATTGCCATTTATTTTACAAAAAGGATCACTGATGAAATTGATTGCATAATGTTTACAATGGCAAAATAAACATGTAATTACAAAAAAATAATAATAAGACCGTATCCAACATTCCTACTGACATGCTTTGCTTAGTTTTTCCAACAGAAACAACACATTGACTACTGGTTGTTTTGTAAATATAGATTCCTTCAAGTTCAAAAATGAAATATATTTTAAATTATATCACATTACTATTATACTTGAAACTATACCATATTGACACTCTCATTAGAACTCTTAAACAAAATATTAAACAAGATTATACCAACAAAAATTCTAAAATGTATCTAAATAACTGCACGTATATTTGAATCTGAACTTTTATTGACAACTTTATACCTGAAACTCTGCCTTTCTTAAGAATTTTTTCTTGTTAATTTTTACCTATTCCAAATTAATTTGGAAAAGAAATTTGTTTTTTAACTTTAAAAACTAAATTTCTTCAAAATGTCTTTTCCCCTAGATCTATAAAGAAAAAGTAATCAGGATGTTAAGGAAATGTGAAATTATAAGTACATTTAAATAATCCTAATATCTCAAAACATTGCTAAAGGATTACTGTCCCAAAAGAGTCATCTACACCCAGAGAAAGGACTGTGGGGATTGAATATTGATCACAACATAGTATTTTTCCTTTTTAAAAATTGTTTGCTTATATGTTTTCTTTTTTTTTTTTTCTGTTTTGATATGATTTTTTCATGTGCAGCATGATAATAGTAGAAATATGCATAGAAGAATTACACATATTTAACACAATGGATTATTTGCTGTCTGGGGGAGAGGGTAGGGGAAGGGAAGGAAAATAAAATTTGAAACACAAGTTTTTGCAAAGGTGAATGTTGAAAATTATATATGCATATGTTTTGGAAAAAAAAAACTTTAATCAAAAGACAACAACAACAAACTAAGAACAGAGAATAAATGGCCAAAATTTTAAAATCAGAAATTTATATTTTACATGGACAATATATATATCCAAATCTATATAAATGCAGAAGAAGGAAAAAACCCTCCCAATGTTTTAATTTCAGTCTTCCTTTGAATTTCAATTCTTTTATTATGAGCTAACAAAGTTATTTTGTTAGGAAGAAAGGATATCAATTACTACAAGAAAAATGTATGCATTGGCAAAAGTAAATTTCTTTGTATAATTTCAGACCTTTAACAGATTCTGACATAAGTAATACCTAACAGTAAAATCAACATCTTACTCATTAAAATCTGTACATTTGGCATCTCAATAGGCTATTAGTTTAGAAAAACATGAAGATATAATCTTTTGAAATATAATTGACCCAAAGGTGACACTTTTATAGATTAAAATTGTAGAAATAAACTAATGTCTGCTCAACAAATGTCTTCTATGCAATAGAAGAATGATTCCTGTGCCTTTGAAAAATCTGTCATAATCTTATATAAATGAAAACATAAAACTATCTTAAAATATTTAAAACCAAAATAATTGAAAAAATGAATTATTTTTGTTTGTATTTTTCATTTCACCTAGAAAAAAACTCAAAATCTGTATTCAAATATTTGATCTTTGAATCCTTAGAATAAAAACAGAAATGTCATAAAAAATTTGATGAATAACAAATATCACACCAAAGAATATCACACTTAATATAGGTTTCAATATTTGGCATAGATTAACTGGCTGCTTTCAATCACACTTTTCTTACACAAAGAATTTCATGGTTCTCTTTACACCTTTCCTGTCAATGTTTGTTCTAATCCATCAATTCTATTTAGAATTATACTATAGATCAATTCAGTTCAAGACCAATGTGGCTCTTGTGAATGGTTGACTGCACATATATTCATTTAATAGAGCTCACACTATGACATGTATTGGCCAGCTGCATTTCCTCTCCATTTCAGCAGTTAATTTCATCGATAACTTATCTCATAAGACTCTTCCCTTTTATCACAAAAAAGGGATTGCTTTGTGCTAAGTCCACATTAAAAAGTAATCACTACACCAAAAAGAAAAAAAGAAAAAAACATTTTTCTTTATTTTTAAATAGTTGTCAGCATTGAAATCAAATGTTCTGTATATTATCTACTTTTAAAACTACATTATCAAGGCATAAGAACATAAGGTTACTAAATAGGAATTACAGATGGATATAAAATAAGTAAATAGGGAATTATACAATTTATGATTGTTTACAAGAATGGTCAACAATTAAGTATGAAAGCAGTGCTCAATAGTCATCAAATAAATAAAGACCTATAAAATTAGCTTGCTAATTAATTAAGCAAAAAAATCCCATAGAAACAATGCTAAAAATGGTATTTGGTTCCCAGGTAAATACATAAAACCCCACTTAACCCATAATGTAGGTGAAATACTCTACCTATGAATTAATATAGTGAAAAATTATGTGACTCTATTAAGTGAAACATATTTCAAGCACAGAGGACAAGCTGTCCAAAAGCAGAATGGCAAGAAGTATTCTAGGGGTTGAAGAAAAAGCTAGAAGGCCAGTTTGACTGGAATTTAGAGTACATGGAGAGAAACTACTACATACTACTTATTTCCTACTTATATGGAGACAAGATAACATTTCATCCTACTTCTACTATCTATCTCCTGACCTAACCGTTCTTCAGGGAAAGGAGATAAAATAACTATAATCCTAACCATCTCATTAGCTCTCTTCAGAGAGCTTCCCCAGAGGTTTCAGATACCCAAAGAGGACTGCATTCCTTGAGGGAAAATACCTCATGATGCTGAAAATCACATAAAAGTCACATGAAGCCATTCTTCAGTGAATGAGGAATTCCCACTCAATCATACCCTGCTTATCTCAGTGATTGGGAGCCTCTGGCTTTTATCATTTAAAATCCATTTGCCATATCACACCCAGCTAAATCTTTTATCTCACCCACTTCAAGCCAATCCTACAAATGTTCTCCAGTCTACAATCTTCTTTCCTCACTAACTTCTGTGACTGGCTCACTATCTTTCCTCCCCAATAGCTACCCTCACATAAGGGAACTTCCAACTTACAAAATGATACTCAATCACAAATAGGTCCCAGATCCTCAACATACTCAATTCCATGACCTCGATGTCCATCTCACCTCAGCTTTTCACAAAGTCCTACCCTAGATCTCCCTATCACTGAAAAATACAAACTTTCCAAGGAGAGGAACTCTAAAATCTCCTTACTTCATAGATAAAAGTTAGCATTTGGATAATGATTTAGAGTTTGTAAAATAATTTTTACAAATATTATCTCATTTTATTCTTAAAACAATCCTGAGAAGCATGCCCCTGAGGAGACTGAGAAAGACATTGATTGAGTGCTTTACCCCAGAGTATATGAGTCTTCATTTGGATTCAGGTCTTCCTGAATGCAGATCCAGCACTCTACCTATACCATGTAGCTACTACCTCTGATCATAGTCTCTTTTCATTCCGTCTCTCCTGCCTTGAAACCCTAAAAAATATTCTTAATATTCACTGTAACTGCCAAGCCCTTAAACATTAGTTCTTTCTCAGGGCATCTCTTCTACAATGGCTCCACAACCTCCCCTTTTCTCATCTTGACACTCCTTGGGCAACCAGTTCAACTCTGTTTTTTTCTCCAGTTCCTTGCCTTACTTTTACCCTATTGATCATTTTCTGTAAAGACACAGCCTTACATAAATCCATCACAATTGCTATTGTACTATATCTTCATTTTTATGCTTAAGTTCCTTGAGAAAGCTAGCTACAATCAATGCCTCCACTTCCTTTCCTCTCCAATCTTCCAATCTCTTTTAAAATTTTTTAAACATATTTTTATTTTTATTTATTTTAAACATATTTTTATTTTCCCTAGTTCCATGTAAAATATTTTTTACATTTGCTTTTAAAATCTTGAGTTCCAGATTCTCCCCTTTGCTCCCCCACACTGCCCCCGCACTGAGAAAACCCATATGAAGTTGTGCAAAACATTTCCATAAAAATTGTATTGCAAAAGAAAACAGATTCCCCACCTCCCACTCCCCTCCCCCAAAGGAAACCCTCAAGAAAAAAAAAAGTTTAAAAAAAAGTATGCTTCAGTCTGTATTCAGACACAATCAGTTCTTTCTCTGGGCATGAATAATTTTTTTCATTATAAGTCATTCAAAATAGTCTTAGATCAATTATATTGTCAATTATAAATATTGAGAATAGCAAAGTCATTCATTCACAGCTGATCATCCTATAACTGTGCTATTACTATGTTATGTACACAGTACATTTCACTTTACTAAGTTTATGGGGGATTTTCCAAGTTTTTCTGTTAGCATCCTCCTCATTATTTCTTATAGAACACTAATATTATTTCATAATGTCATACCACATTTTATTCAGCCATTCCCTAATTGATGGGCATCCCCTCAATTTCCATATCTTTACCCTCAGAAAAGAGATATAAATGTGTGTGTGTGTGTGTGTGTGTGTGTGTGTGTGCGTGTTTTCCTTTAAAAAAAAAATTCTCTTTTGGGATTCATGCCTAGTCATGCTATAAGGTCAAAGGATAAGCATATTTTATAACCCTTTGAGGAAATATCATCTTTTGATTACATCAATTGAGGAAATGTTTTAATAAGTATAACTTGCAAGACAAACTTGCTTCAAAATGATTTTTATAATTACTTTTGCTAACTGTATTTCCACCCTGTTTATTCTCTCTTTTCCTTTCACCCTGTCCCTCCTCAAAAGTGTTTGGCTTCTGACCAGCCTCGATGTGCCCTCTTTTTTATCACCCTCTCCCCTTCTGTTATCCTCTTCTTCTCCTACTTTTCTGCAGGATAAAATAGATTTCTATGCCTATATTGAGTGTGTATGTTATTTCCTCTTTGAGCCAATTCAGTTGAGAATAACATTCATTCTAACTCCCTCTTCCTTCCTTCTATTCCCCTCCATTGTAAAAGCTTTTTCTGCCTCTATTTGGCAGATAATTTATACCATTCTCCCTCTTCTCTTCCCTTTCTCCCAGTACATTCTTCCCTTACCCTTGATTTTTATTTTTTTTTTTTAGTTATTGTCCCTTCATATTTAACTCATACCTGTATTCTAGGTCATATATACTCCTAACTGCCACAATAATGAGGAAGTTCTTTTTTTCTTTTTTAAAACATACATGGTTTTATGAATCATGTTGGAAGAGAAAAATCAGAGCACAAGGAAAAAACCATGGGAAACATTAAAAAAAAAAAAAAAAAAAGAAGATAGCTTATGTTGAACATTAAGTGAACCTAGCTCCTTAGTTTTTTGGGGTTTTTTTTCTGAATGCAGATGGCATTTTCTGTCCAAAGTCTATTGGGATTGTTTTGGCTCACTGAACTACTGAGAAGAAGTCTTTTCATAGTTGATCACATATTCTTGCTGTTATATGTATTCTGGTTTTACTAGTTTCGCTCAGCATCAATTCATGTAAATCTTTCCAGACCTTTCTATAATCAAATTGTTCATCATTGAACAATGGAAAATTACCTTTACCTTTATATATTCCATTACCTTTGTGTACCACAATTTGTTCAGCCATTCCCCAGATGATGGGTATCTACTCATTTTCCAATTCTTTGCTACCACAAAGAGCTGCTACAAACATTTTTGCACATGTGGGTCCTTTTTATTCCTTTATGATTTCCTTGGGATACAGAACCAATAATGGCAATCTGGGTCAAGATTTTATGCACAGTTTTATACCCTTTGAGCATAATTCCAGATTGTTTTCCAGAATGATTAGATCATTTCACAATTCTATCAACAATGCATTAATGTCCCAGTTTTCCCATATCCCCTTTAACTTTTATCATTATATTTTCCTGTCATCTTAGCCAATATGAGGTGGTACAATAAGGAAGTTCTTATGAGTTACAAGCATCATCTTCTCATATAGGAATGTAAACAGATAAATCATATTAAGTCCTTTATGATTCGCCTTTCCCGATTATTTCCTTATGCTTCCCCTGAGTCTTGTATTTGAAAAACCAAATTTTCTATTAAGCTCTAGATTTTTCATTATGAATGCTTGAAAATCCTCTATTTTATTGAGTATCCACCTTTTCTTCTGAAAGATCACATTCACATTTGTTGCACAGATGATTCTTGCTTGTAATCCTAGCTCCACTGCTCTCTGGAATATTATATTTATTCCAAGCCCTTCTGTCTTTTAATGTAGAAACTGCTAAATCTTGAGTAATCTTGACTGTGGCCTCACTATACTTGAATTGTTTCTTTCTGGATGCTTATAATATTTTCTCCTTTACCTAGGAGTTCTGGAATTTGATTATAATATTCCTGGGAGTTTTTACCTAGGGATCTCTTTTAGGAGTTGGCAGGTGCATTCTTTCAATTTGAATTTTACCCTCTGGTTCTAGAATATTAGACACTTTTCCTTGATAATTTCTTGAAAGATTTATGTCCAGGCACTTTTTGTGATTACAGTTTTCAGGCAGACTAATAATTTTTAATTTATCTCCTCTGGATCTATTTTCCAAGTCACTTGTTTTTCTAATGAGATATTTTACATTCTTTTCTATTTTTTCATTCTTTTGCATTTGTTTTTACTGTATCTTGATTTTTCATAAAGTCATTAGTTTCCATTTCTTCAATTCTAATTTTTAAGGAATTATTTTTCTCAATGAGCTTTTGTGCTTCATTTCCTATTTGGCTAATTTTACTTTTTAAAGGCATTCTTCTCTTTATTAGCTTTTTGTATTTCCTTTTGCATGACTCATTTCTCTTCCCACTTTTTCCTTGACCTCTCTTACTTGATTTTAAAATTCCTTTTGAGCCTTTTGGATGTAGGAGCTTTAACTTTGTTATCATTTTCTGACATTGTATTTTGATCTTCCTTGTCATCATGGAAACTTTCTATAGTCAGAATTTTTTTCTATTGTCTACTCATTTCCCCTATTATTTGGATTTTAACTTTTTGTTAAAGTAGGTCTCTGTTTCCAGGGAGGAGAGTGTACTTAAGCTTCAGCAGTTTTGTGTAGCTATTTTCAGAGATCCTTTTAGGACTTGTAATGAGGCAGCACTGCTACCCAAAACTGAGTATGGGAAAAGTAACAGGGCCCTGGCACAGTGCCAACAAAGAGGCCCCTTGTAATCTCACTCTGACCAGCTGTCCAGCCCCTTACCTATGAGATGAGATCTCCAAAAGCCACAGCCACTATGGTTCCTTTCCTACTATAGTGAGACTACTGCTGTGGCTGCCACCCTTCATTCAGTCATTCCCAAAGCCTGATTTTTGCCTTGGGCTCCCCTTATACCCCAATATGCTAAACCTGGCTTGCTAAGCTGTCCCTGGTCTCTGTAGCTAAGAGGTCTACAGATCATTGCCACTGTGGCAGATTCAGAGAGACCACTGCCAGCTCCCGGTTTCCTAGGCCTGGGCTATGCTGGCACTGCCTGCTCTGCAACTGTACTTCAAATCTACCCTTACGCAACAGACCCCACCCACGAACTTTCCAAGCTTCCCTCAGCTGGAAAATTGTTCTACCAAAGTTAAGTGTGGGTCCATACCTAATTTCTGCCATATTAATTTCCAGTTTTCCCAGCAATTTTTGTCAAATAATGAATTCTTATGCCAAAAGTTGGGATCTTTGGGTTTGTCAAACACTGGATTGTTATAGTTACTGACTATTTTGTCTTGTGAGCCTAACCTATTCCATTGATCAACTAATTTATTTCTTCGCCAATACCAAATGGTTTTGGTAGAAGAAGGGGACAGATGCAAGAAATCCTAGTGAAATAGAATCAATAAAACATAACTTATTGGATGTACAGGTGGTAGAGGGAAAAGTCAAAAGGACTCCAAGGTTATGAACATGAAAGATTGAAAGAAAGATAATATCTTCAAGTAACAAAAAAGTGCAATCTAGCAAAAGGATGAGTTTAGTGGGATAAAAAGAATTCTATTTTAGACACTGAGATCAAAAGGATGACAGGACTGCCAGATGGAGATTTCCTGCAGATTATTGTCAATATGGGACTGGAGTTCAGTAGAAACTGATTATATATGGATTTGGTAGGCAATTACAAATTTGATGAATTAATACCTAGAAGCATCACTTTCTTCAAAACTGACATAAAATTTTTGAACTTTTCCCCAAATTTTAAGAATTTATATAATATCTACAATGTGCAAGGTTCTTTCCATTTGATCCTCACAATAACATTTGATCCTCACAATAACCTGGGAACTCAGTGCAATTATGATGTCTATTTTACAATTAAAAAAACAAAAGCAAAAGAAATAGATTAGTTCATCAGTGGAACAGTTAGGTTCACAAGACAAAACAGTCAATAAATATAATAATTTAATGTTTGACAAACCCAAGGATATGAACTTTTGAGATAAGAATTTATTATTTGACAAAAACTGCTGGGAAAATTGGAAATCAGTATGGCAGAAATTAGGCATGGACCCATATGTAACACTATATGCCAAGATAAGATCAAAATGGGTCCATGATTTAGGCATAAAGAACAAGATTATAAAATTTTAGAACATTTGTACAAACAAAACTAAAGCAAACAAAATTAGAAGGGAAGCAACAAACTGGGAAAACATTTTTATAATTAAAGGTTCTGATAAAGGCCTCATTACCAAAATATATAGAGAATTGACTAATTTATAAGGAGTCAAGCCATTCTCCAACTGATAAATGGTTAAATGATAGAAACAATTTTCAGCTGATGAAATTGAAACTATTTCCACTCCTATGAAAGTGTTCCAAATCAGTATTGATTAGAGAAATGCAAATTAAGACAACTCTGAGATATCACTACACACCTATCAGATTGGCTAAGATGACAGGAAAAAAGAATGATGAATGTTGGAGGGGATGTGGGAAAACTGGGACACTAATACATTGTTGGTGGAGCTGTGAAAGAATCCGGCCATTTTGGAGAGCAATCTGGAACGATGCCCAAAAAGTTATCAAACTGTGCATACCCTTTGATCCAGCAGTGCTCCTACTGGGCTTATATCCGAAATAAATACTAAAGAAGGGAAAGGGATGTATATGTGCCAAAATGTTTGTGGAAGCCCTTTTTTGTAGTGGCCAGAAAATGGAAAATGAATGGATGCCCATCAATTGGAGAATGGTTGTGGTATATGAATGTTATAGAATATTATTGTTCTGTAATAAATGACTAACAGGATGATTTCAGAAAGGCCTGGAGAGACTTACATGAAGTGATGCTGAGTGAAATGAGCAGAACCAGTAAATCATTAATGAACAGAATCAGCTATACCTAGAGAAGGAACACTGAGAAATGAATGTGGACTACTTGCAATTTTGTTTTTCTTCCCAGATTATTTTTACCTTCTGAATCCAATTCTTCTTGTGCAACAAGAGAACTGTATGGGTCTGCACACATATATTGTATCTAGGATATACTATAACATATTTAACATGTATAAGACTGCCTGTCATCTAGGAGAAAGGCTGGAGGAAGTGAAGGGAAAAGTAGGAACAGAAGTGAGTGCAAGAGATAATGTTGTAAAAAATGACCCATGCATATATTCTGTCAATAAAAAGTTATTAAAAAAAAAAAAAAAAAAAAAAGCAAATAGAGGGAAAGTGACTTGTTCAGGATCATAAGCCAGAAAGTGTCTGAGGTCAATTTGAACTGTAGTTTTTCCAAATCCAAACCCAATTCCTTAGATTTGTGCCATGTACTTGACCCAGCGAACTCTTCAGAATTGAGTTTTTTAATAAATAATTCCTTTTTCCTGTGGGTATTTAAAATAAAATTATGGACTTTCTCAATTTAACATTGTTGAGAGAGAAAATTTATAAATGTAATTCCACATGAAGAACCTCTTTATTTCTACTGTCAAAAATTATTCCATTAATCCATTCCTTCTACACAATCAGCCTTCCAAATCTTTAAAGCACATCTGATTATGAAAAATACTATAGGACCTCTTTTAAATCTATTGATTGGAACTATAAATTTAAACTCTTGGTAAATTCTTGCAAAACTTTTCAAGTTTTACAAACTTGGCAGAGCCAAGATGGCGGAGAAGATACACACGAATTTCTAAACTCCGTTCTTCCCTTATTATCAATTAGTTAAATCAGCCTGAAAAATAACGCTGGACTGGTTAAAAACCACAAGGATTAGAAGCACAACTTACCAGCTGAAGAGAATCTGGAATTTCAACAAAAAAAATCAGTTCTGAGGGGAGGAAAAAAAAAAAAAAAAAGAGGCCAGCACAGATAGGGTTGGGTGCTAACACACTGTGCTGAATAGGCTGGGAAGAACTCTGGGATCAGAGAAGCCACTGAGATAGAGGAATCTGACACAGGCTGACAGCGCTTCTCTGCTTATAAAACAACAGTTCAGAAGAGAAATCAAGCCACTTTAAAATATAAAGCCAGATCCTTAATCCACCCCAATCCAGAAGTGACTGAATAGATCTCCACACATCTGGAGCCACCTTCTGCTGCCTGGGGCTTCTTCTTGGGGTAGTTAAGAGCCTGAACAGTGGGGACACAGCCTGAGGCAACATCTAATCCACATAGTTCCAGGCTCAGCCTGAGGCTGTGGAACTCTACCAGCAGTGGAATACCCAGAGAAGCGGAACCTTTGAAATAGGGACCCCGGTTTCTGGGCAGACACTTCCAGTTTGAGCGCAGGGGCTTTCACTTCAGCTGCTGATATCCACACCACACGGGACACATAGGCTGGGGTTAGTGACTTCACTGTTCAGCCTTAAAACTCAGGGCAGTTGTTAGGCCACACAGCGGTGTCCTTCACTGGGCACTCCCCATAGTGCAGCTGTGCTAAACAATTCTGAGGCATTTCCGGGTAGGAGGGAGGGAAACTCTCTCCCAGAGCTATCTCTTAGCTCAGACACAGGAGCCAATGCATCCATCCAGTTTGGGAGGAAGCTGGTAAATAAATAAATAAATAAACTTCTTACCCCAAGGGCAGACCCCAACAAATTTTTAACAATGAGTAAGAAGCTGAAGAGAATGATTGATACCTTCTACACAGAGAAAGAGCGGGTATCCACCCCAAGGAAGTTAACAGCAGAGAGTCAACAGAAAACAGCCTAAAGGGGAATGATACCTGCCTCCCATCACATAACTTTCTCCTAGAGGAGACAATTAAAAAGTTAAGAGAGTTTGAAGAAAAATGGGAACAGGAAAGAGAAGCTATGAAAGAGAATAACAACATCCTGAAATTTGAGTTGGAAAAAATAAAGAATTCAAGGAGATGCAGGGAAACAAAATTTGTGAATTAGAAAAGGTTAAAAAAAAAATCACAGGAAAGTAGGATTTCTAAAATGGAAAAGATAAAAAATTCTTAAGAAAGTAAGATTTCTAAATTGGAATAAGAAAATAACTCACTAAAAAAAATAGGGAAATGCAAAAAACTTCAATAGAGTAAAATAATTCATTTAAAAACTCAACTGGGCATGTACAAAAAGAACTAAAAAATGTGAATGAAGAAAATAACTCACTAAAAAACAGGAATGAACAAATAGAAATGAATGATTCATTGAGAACCCAAGAATCAATCAAACAAAACAAAACAAAAAAAAAAGAGAAAAAAAAGAAAAAAAAAAAGAAAAGCTGGAGAATAACCTCAAATACTTACTGGGAAAATCTATAGACCTGGAAAATAGATCTAGGAGAGATAACCTGAGGATCATTGGATTTCCTGAAAACTATGATCAAAAAAAGAGCCTAGATTCTATTCTACAGGAAATCATCAAAGAGAACTGTCCAGAGATAATAGAAACATAAAGGAAAATAAGCATTGAAAGAATTTATCGAACACCTTTTGAAAAAGACCCTAAAAGAAGAACTCCACGGAACTTTGTGGCTAAGCTGCAGAACTACCAAACAAAGGAAAAAATATTGCAAGCAGCTAGAAAAAATTCAAATATCAAGGTGCCACAATAAGGGTCACTCATGATCTGGCTGCCTCCACATTAAAAGATCAAAGGACCTAGAACCTGATATTCCAAAAAGGCAAAAGATCAAGGATTGCAAGCAAGAATAAACTGCCCAGCTAAGTTTCTCATTTTCTTCCATGGAAGAAGATGGTCATTTAATGAAACAGAGGAATTCCATTTGTTTCTAAGAAAAAACCAGACTTAAAAAAATTTGATCTACATCCACAAAACAGAAAAAAGGTAAAAAGAACTCTTGAGAACTATATCTCTGTTGTGGATATACAGAAAGTCTGCATTGACAATTTGATTTTACTGATATAATATAAAAAAAAGGGGAGTAGTAAAGGGAAGGGGGTAGTATCAGAAAAGGGGGAAGGAGTGATAAAAAGAGGGAAACTACATTCCAGGAAGAGGCATAGAAAATCTACCACATCTGAGGGAATTTAGAGAGGGGGAGAAACATTGTGTGAATCTTACTCTCATCAGAGTAGGCTCAAAGAGTAAATAACTGACATTTGTTTTTCAGAGAAGTCTCTCTCACCTCATTAAAAGAGGGGAGAGGAAAGGGAAAGGGAAAAGGGGAATAAAGGTACAAGAACGGGGAAGGGACTTAAAAGGAGGGGGGAGGGATACTAAAAAGGGAGGGCTGCGTGTCACAAGTGGAGTCTATAAATTAAATATCGGGGAAGGGGTTCAGGGGGGTCAAGGGAAAAAGCATAATCTGGGGATAATATGATGGCAGGAAATACAGAATTAGTAATTTTAACTGTAAATGTGAATGGGATGAACGCTCCCATCAAATGGAGACAGATAGCAGACTGGATCAAAAGTCAAAAACCTACAATAAGGAAATACTTAAAGCAGGGAGATACATACAGAGTAAAGGTAAAAGGTTGGAGCAGAATCTATTATGCTTCAGGTAAAGCCAAAAAAGCAGGGGTTGCCATCCTTTTCTCAGATCAAGCAAAAGCAGAAATTGATCTAATTAAAAGAGATAAGCAAGGAAACTATATCCTGCTAAAAGGTAGTATAAACAATGAAGCCATTTCAATACTAAACATATATGCACCAAGTGGTATAGCATCTAACTTTCTAAAGGAAAAAAAAAAGTTAAGAGAGTTGCAAGAAGAAATAGACAGTAAAACTATAATAGTGGGAGATCTCAACCTTGCACTCTCAGATTTAGACAAATCAAACCACAAAACAAATAAGAAAGAAATTAAAAAGGTAAATAGAACATTAGAAAAACTAGGTATGATAGACCTTTGGAGAAAACTGAATGGTGATATAGAAAGGAGTATACTTTCTTCTGAGCAGTTCATGGAACCTATTCAAAAATTGACGATTTATTAGGACAAAAAGATCTCAAAATTAAATGCAGGAAGGCAGAAATAATAAATGCCTTCTTCTCAGATCACAATGGAATAAAAACTACATTCAATAAGAAGTTAGGGGTAAAGAGACCAAATAGTAATTGGAAACTAAATAATCTCATCTTAAAGAATGACTAGGTGAAACAGCAAATTATAGAAACAATTAATAATTTCACCCAAGATAATGACAATGATGAGACAGCATACCAAAATCTGTATGATGCAGCTAAAGTGGTAATAAGGGAAAGTTTTATATCTTTCAAAGCTTATTGGAACAAAATAGAGAAAGAGAAGATTAATGAATTGGGCCTGCAACTTAAAAAGCTAGAAAAAGACCAAATTAAAAACCCCCAACCAAAAATCAAACTTGAAATACTAAAATTAAAAGGAGAAATCAATAATATTGAAAGTAAAAAAAACTACTAAATTAATAAATAAAATCAAGAGTTGGTTTTATGAAAAAGCCAATAAAATAGATAAACCTTTGGTAAATCTGGTCAGAAAAAGGAAAGAGGAAAATCAAATTGTTAGTAATACAAATGAAAAGGGCGATCTTTCCACCAATGAAGAAGAAATTAGAGAAATAAGGAGTTATTTTGCCCAACTTTATGCCAATAAATTTGATAACTTGAGTGAAATGGATGACTTCCTCCAAAAATATAGGCTTCCTAGATTAACAGAGGAGGAGATAAATTGCTTAAATAGTCCCATTTCAGAAAAAGAAATAGAACAAGCTATTAATTAACTCCCCAGGAAAAAATCCCCAGGGCCAGTTGGATTTACATGTGAATTCTACCAAACATTTAAAGAACAATTAGCCTCAATGTTATGTAATCTATTTAAAAAAATAGGGGATGAAGGAGTCCTGCCAAACTCCTTTTGTGACACAGACATGGTACTGATACCTAAACTAGGTAGATTGAAAACTGAAAAAGAAAACTATAGACCATTTTCCTTAATGAATATTGATGATAAAATCTTAAATAAAATATTAGCAAAAAGACTTCAGAAAATCATCCCCAGGATAATACACTATGATCAAGAAGGATTTATACCAGGAATGCAGGGCTGGTTTAATATTAGGAAAACTATTAGTATAATTGACCATATTAATAATCAAATTAATAAAAACAATATGATCATCTCAATAGATGCAGAAAAAGCATTTGATAAAATCCAACATCCATTCCTACTAAAAACGCTTGAGAGTGTAGGAATAAATGGACTATTCCTTAAAATAATCAGGAGCATATATTTACGACCGTCAGGAAGCATAACATGTAATTGAGATAAACTGAAACCTTTCCCAGTAAGATCAGGAGTGAAATAAGGTTGCCCACTCTCACCATTACTATTAAATATTGTATTAGAAACGCTAGCCTTGGCAATAAGAGTCGAGCAAGAGATCAAAGGAATAAGAGTAGGTAATGAGGAAATCAAACTGTCACTCTTTCCAGATGATATGATGGTATATTTAGAAAACCCCAAAGATTCTAATAAAAAGTAATTAGAAATAATTCACAACTTTAGCAAATTTGCTGGATACAAATAAATCCACATAAATCATCAGCATTTTTATACATCAACAACAAAAGGCAACAGCAAGAGATACAAAGAGAAGTTCCATTCCAAACAAATGTTGAGAGTGTAAAATATTTGGGAATCCATCTACCAAAGAAAAGTCAGGAATTATATGAGCAAAATTACAAAACACTTGCCACAAAAATAAAGTCAGATTTAAATAATTGGAAAGACATTCAGTGCTCTTGGATAGGCCGAGTGAATATAATAAAGATGACAATACTCCCCAAACTAATCTATTTATTTAGTGCTATACCAATCAGACTCCCAAAAAACTATTTTAATGACCTAGAAAAAATAACAACAAAATTCATATGGAAGAATAAAAGGTTGAGAATTTCAAGGGAACTAATGAAAAAAATAAGTCAGATGAAGGTGGTCTAGGTGTACCTGATCTAAAGCTATATTACATAGCGGCAGTCACCAAAACCATTTGGTATTGGCTAAGAAATAGACCAGTTGATAAGTGGAACAGATTAGGTACAAAGGACAAAAAAGGGTACATCTATAGCAATCTAGTGTTTGACAAACCCAAAGATACCAACATTAGGGATAAAAATTCATTATTTGAAAAAAACTGTTGGGAAAACTGGAAATTAGTATGGCAGAAATTAGATATGGATCCACACTTAACACCATATACCAAGATAAGATCAAAATGGGTCCATGATTTAGGCATAAAGAATGAGATCATAAATAGGTTAGAGGAACAGAGAATAGTCTACCTCTCAGACCTGTGGAGAAGGAAGGAATTTATGACCAGAGAACTAGAAATCAATATTGATCACAAAATAGAAGATTTTGATTACATCAAACTAAAAAGTTTCTGTACAAACAATACTAATGCAAACAAGATTAGAAGGGAAATAAAAATTGGGAAAATATTTTTACAGTTAAAGGTTCTGATAAAGGTCTTCTTTCCAAAATATATAGAGAACTGACCGTAATTTGTAAGAAATCAAACCATTCTCCAATTGATAAATGATCAAAGGATATGAACAGACAATTCTCAGATGATGAAATTGAAATTATACCCATTCATATGAAAGAGTGTTCCAAATCACTACTGATCAGAGAAATGCAAATTAAGACAACTCTGAGATACCACTACACACCTGTCAGATTGGCTAAGATGACAGGAACAAATAATGATGAATGTTGGAGGGGATGTGGGAAAACTAGGACACTAATACATTGCTGGTGGAGCTGTGAAAGAATCCAGCCATTCTGGAGAGCAATTTGGAACGATGCCCAAAAAGTTATCAAACTGTGCATACCCTTTGATTCAGCAGTGCTGCTATTGGGTTTATACCCCAAAGGAATAATAAAGAGGGGAAAGAGACCTGTGTGTGCCAAAATGTTTGTGGCAGCCCTTTTCGTAGTGTCTAGAAACTGGAAGATGAATGGATGTCCATCAATTGGAGCATGGTTGGGTAAATTATGGTATATGAAGGTTATGGAATATTATTGCATTGTAAGAAATGACCAGCAGGATGAATTCAGAAAGGTTTGGAAAGACTTACATGAACTGATGCTGAGTGAAATGAACAGAACCAGAAGATCGCTGTACACTTCAACAACAATGCTGTATGAAGATGTATTCTGATGGAAGTGGATATCTTCAACATAAAGAAGATCCAACTCACTCCCAGTTGATCAATGATGGACAGTAACAACTACACCCAGAGAAGGAACACTGGGAAGTGAATGCAAATTGTTAGCACTACTGTCTATCTACTCAGGTTACTGATTCCTTCGGAATCTAATACTTAACGTGTAATAAGAAAATTGGAATTACAATGTAGGTTATACTGTAACACATGTAAAATGTATGAGATTGCCTGTCATGTAGGGAAGGGAGTAGAGAGAGGGAGGGGAAAATTTGGAAAAATGAATGCAAAGGATAATGTTATAAAAAAAATTACTCATGCATATATACTGTCAAAAAATGTATAATTATAAAATTAAAAAAATAATTAAAAAAAACTTTCTAAAAGAAAAAGTTTTACAAACTAGAAAATAAAGTAGGAAAGAAAGTCTATGATGGACAAACATTCCTCTAGTAATGAAACAATGTTATTCTGCTTCCTTATAAACAATCATTAATTTGATAAGAAGAACTATATTCTATTAACAAAATATATATTTGTGAACTAGTTTATCCAGAGTTCATGCAAAATTATTGCTAGAACAAAAAATATGATAGGAACTTGTGGCCTTAATTTGATCATTATTTTGCACATAATTCAAGTAGAAGCCATGATTTAAAAAAAAAAAAAAAGTTAAACTATCAAAAATGATTTACCTTTAAAAAAAAGTATGAATTTATCTAAGGGTTAATGTAGACCAAGGCTTCTTAACCTTTATAATGTCATGTACTCTTTTGATAAGCTGGTAAAGACTATGGACAACTCAAAAATATGTTTTCAAATGCAAGATATAAAACACAGGATTACAACAGAAACCAAATAGGTTATCAAAATACTAAGACAAACAAGTTCACAAACCACTAGGTTAAGAGTCACGCAATTATAGACTCAATTTTTTTTTTTTTTTAAAGACAAAGATTGGATCCATGACTTCACTGAGGAAGAAGAAATGCTTTCTACTATGCTTTTTCTGCAACTTATAAAAGACTTACCTAGGGCACTAAGAGGTTAAAGTGACTTTACTAGGGTCATGTATGTTTCAGAAGTATATGTTTCATAATCAGAACTTGAATTCCGGTATTTCTTGCTCCCAAGTATTTTTTTCTAATCACAATATTCTGTTGCCTCTCACATTTAAACATAATCTTTTTCATGGTAGTGTTTGATAAAGATGTTTTAAAGAGAGAGATTACAATATGATTATATAATAATTACTTTTCTTTTTCAATGATACCAGCACATAGATATTCTTAAAATCAAAAAATTTAAGTAAAAAAATAATTCTGATAAATTATTTATTTTATTAATTAGAAATTAAATAAAATTTATTTTTCAAAAAAAATGACCAAAATTTTAAAATCAAATACATAAGATTTCTGTTTTCATGTAAAATTGATTACTGCACATTAAATAATTTTAGAGCATTTAAACTCTTAAAAAAAATGAAATCTGATATAATTGTAGTTGTAATGAAATAATATCTGAAAGAAACAATAATATATGAGTTTTCCTAGAAATATTACACAACTTCATTAAAATTAACTTATGTCCAACTTGTCATTAAAGAGTTGCAGACAATAATTTATTTTATAAAAGCAAACATTAGCTATACCGAATGCCTTTTAAGCCTCAGTAAAGCTGAATTATTAAATCTGTCGGCCTATATCCTATTACAGGCTACTTATGAATACTTGATTTTATTTGTATAATTGACAAGAGTTGTCATGAAAGGATGGGTTTAATGGCAATCAAATTAAGATCAACTGGTATATGTGTCACATAGAAAAGTCTGTGTGAAGTACTGATGAATTAATTGATGAGTCATTGTGAAACTGATCATGAGTCTGTCATAAACTTATAAATTACTGTGTAATATTAGCAGCTTGCCGATTGTGGTTTACAAGTCCAATACCTCTAAAAGAGATGGAATTCAAGACTACAACCAACAAAAGAAAAATAGACACTGTCTTTGTATATATAATACCAGATCATTTATCGTCAACTCAATTTTTAAATCATTTATGACTTAATGACTGTGTACATAAAAATTTTAAGCTGGTGACAAGATGAATAGTAATACAGAGATGGCATATCTGGGTACAGAATTTCATTGACCACTCTGTAAGATAAAGTTAAATTTTAATAACCATGTAGGCTATTAATGGAGGAAAAAACTATAATATATCCCAAACATTTAAACTATATATTGTTCTCTCTCCAGACACAATTGAAAAACATATTGTTATTTATAAGAGATTGATTGATGGAAATTAGCTTTAAAACATTAATTACTTTTAATAGTGCTTAAAGAACTGTGTGTTCAGGAGATATCTGATCTGAATTAAGAGACTGATGAAGCAATTGATTAGCTGGAATTTAAGCCATCACACACATCAACAGCTAACAATCTAAACAATCAGCTGATAGTCCAGTAGGATACCGTGTTATTCATATATAGTCAATATGATACTACTGAACTCATCAAAATTCTATATTAAAAAGAATATAGCAGTTTTTAACCAAACTTAATCAAACTGCATATATTTAGGACATTAGTTAAAATGACAGCTAATTAAACTACAGAACTTTTTATAATATTCATTCTATTAAATTTTTACTCAATTATGGTAGTGACAGAACTCTGTGAATATGTAAAAAGATCAAAAGATACACTAATTCTTATTTTAAGTTTTCATCAAGCAGAGAGTATACAAAAAAAAAGTAGGTCTCTAAGGGGAAAAATTTTAAGGAATTTAATTACTAAAGCGAGTGTTATCTCACAGTAATCATTCTATCTTTCAAATTTGATATCTGAAAATTCCTTGGTCCATCATAAAAATGTAAAAAGTAGCCATTGAATGATTTCTAATTTCTGTTTAACCACTTTCAGATAAAATTGTGAAAAAAAGGAAACAGAAAGCCAGGAAGTTATGAATGAGATCATACAGCAAAACAGTAGGAGAAGTAATTTTGCCTTTAACATATATTAAGAAATACAAGACAAATAAGAATTAAAGGGCAAAAGGGTGGCAGAAATGTCTTCTTTGTATTTTGATATTATTTTAAAAGAGTTTGTTATTGACATAAAAAAATGAAATAAAGATTTCTCATTCATTTAAAATTATGGTGTGCTAATGATGATGTTCTATTGTGTACTTTGGTTTTTATAAACCAGTAGAATACAGTAATAGAACAAATGCACAGAGCTGGAAAGTAAAGGAGTTGGGGTTCAAATGGAACTAGATCAGTGAGTTCATATCAGACACTTTAACCCTTTGAACTTTCTCCTTCTGTAAAATTAGGATTTAAGTAACAAAAAAAGTCTCTTTCAATTATTTAATTAGTAGTACAGTTTATGTGTTATTTTCTTTCTTAGGGATATGATTAGTTAATAACTTTTTAATTGAAAGATATTTAAATTCTTCAGTATATTTTATTTTGTAGAACATTTAGTAGCATTCCTTCTTTAAATTCAAAGATTAATCAGCACCTATTATAGATGATATACTAAGTCATAGAAATACCTATTTCAAACAACTGAAAGATAAAATTGTACACAAGAATAAAATGTTCTAAAGAATTAAGAAAAACACTTTTTAAAAAAAATTGCATTGTTTCTGATTAATTTATTCACTAAATTCATGTGAAATATTCTTTTGTTATATAGAGCCTCAAGTAATCTACCTTTTAAAATTTAGGAAATAGAATGGCAATTAAATTATGATAATTAATGAAGTAAGTAGTAAATGTAAAATTTTGTACAAAATATTTAACATGAAATGTAGACTCTAACCCTATTTTGAATACTTTTAAAGTGAAGAATACATCTGGAATGAAAAATAATTTTTCTTTTATGTAGATTAAATTTAAAGAAAGATTTTTGAATCTTAAGGATTAGACACTATACACTAAATATATTAAATCATAAAAATTCTCAAATTAAATATTAATCTATAAACTATTGATACAAGGGAAAACATAATTTAAGACTTGGAGGAGACCTGAGGTCATCTAATATCCAGCTTCTTAAATTGTGGGTTGCAACCTAATATGGAATCTCACAATAGAATATAGAAGTTGCAAAATTTTTATAATCAGTAAAATGTTTGATTTGCATACCTATTTTATATAAGTATAAACCTAGAGTTATGTAAAAGTTTCTCAGGCAAAAATGGATTGCGATTGGGAAAAGTTTAAGAAGCTTTAATCTAATGCAATGCACACACAAAGGAAGCATCATTTTAATATGCCTGACAAAGAATTATCCAGCCTTTGTTTTGAAACTTTCAAAAGGGAGGACGCTATCAGATCCTCAGGCAAGCCCTCTTCTTTTTGGACAGTTCTAATCATTAAAAAAATTTTTCCAAGCATCAAGCTTAAACTGAGCAGATTCTACCCATTACTTAGTTTTGGTCTGACTTCTGATATTGAACAGATTGTCAAGTCTCTCTTTGTGATAGGGCTAATATTAACCAGCATTTACCCTTTTTCCCAACCTGAGATAGAACCAAGTTTCTCCTTCACCATTCTGTGGTTGAGATTAGCTTTCCCTAAAAGATAAAACTGCTGTTGGAAACTGATGCTTTTCTTAATGCTTAACTCCCAATAGAGGGTAGGACTAGATACCTCATTCTTCTCTTCTATGTTAAAGTATTAGTTAGTTAAAAAAAAAAAAAAAGAAAAAGAAAGCTAACCCTGATATCTAATTGGGTTTGGTCCCATTGAGTCTTTGTCATCCAGGAACACAGAAAGTCCCAGTCAAATGGAATATATCTGCCTTGAATTTGATAAATTTTTGAAGACCATGTGAGTCACACATATATATATATACATATATATATATATATATGTGTGTGTGTGTGTGTGTGTGTGTGTGTGTGTGTGTGTGTGTGTGTGTGTGTGTATGTGTGTGTGTGTGTATATATATATATATATATATAGTTTTTAAACAAAAACAAAAAAAATTCACAGACTATGCAAAAAAAAAAAATAGTGGCTGCTGTCCCATTACTTTGTAGCATCCAGTTTTAAATGATTTAACTGCTAATGATTAAAGAAATGCAAACTAAAGCCAACTATTAAGATACTACTTTACACCTCTCAGATTGGCTAACATAACAGGAAAAGAAAATGACAAATGTTGGAGAGGATGTGGAAAAACTGAGACACTAATACATTGTTGGTGGAGTTGTGAACTGATCAAACCAATCTAGAAAGCAATCTGAAGCTATGCACAAAGGGCTATCAAAATGCATATACCTTTTGGTCCATCAGTGTGTCTCTTAAGTCTGTATCCCAAAAAGATCATAAAAAATGGAAAAGGACCCACATGTGCAAAAACGTTTATAGCAGGCTTTTTTGTAGTGGCAAGGAACTGAGTAGATACTCATCAATTGGGCAATGGCTGAATAACTTATGGTATATATATTATCATGGAATATTATTGTTCTATAAGAAATGATCCATAGGATGATTTCAGAAAAGCCTAGAAAGACTTACATGAATTGATACTAAGTGAAGAGAGTAGAACCAAGAGAACATTATACAAAGAAATAAGATGATTTATGTGATGATTAACTGTGATGGACGTGGCTCTTTTCAACAATGAAGTGATTCAGGCCAATTCCAATAGATTTGTGATGGAGAAAGCCATCTGTATCCAGAGAGAAGACTATGGAGACTAAATGTGGATAACAAGATGGTATTTTTACCTTTTTATTGTTATTTGCTTGCTTATTTTTTTCCTTCTCATTTTTTCCCCTTTTTCTTTTGATTTTTCTTGTGTAGCATGTTAAATGTGGAAATTTAGAAAAATTACACATGTTTAACCTATATAGGAATTCATGCTGTCTAGGAGAAGTAGGATTTGGGAGAAAAATTTGGAACACAAGGTTCTGCAATGATAAATGTTGAAAACTATCTTTGTATATATTTTGAAAAATTAAAACAAAATTTATAAAAAAGAAATGATTTAACAAATCTTTTGCTTTTAAGCAAATTATTGTTAAACACTAAGCACTATCAAATTTGAGCAATTAGTCAATCTTCTCTTCAATATTGACTATATTTTTCTCTTTACTACACTATTTTTACCTTTTAGTCAGCAAATAAGTAAACATTTTTAAGAGTCTACTACTATGCGTGAAGCACTGAGAAGAAAAGGCAAAAAAGATAGTCTATACTCATACTAATCAGTAAAATGTTTGATTTGCATACCTATTTTATATAAGTATAAAATGATCTCCTCATGAGATCATGCATTTTTAGCTAAGCTGGCAATTTAAAATCATATCTTGATATCACATTCATGTCTTAACTCCTCTTTGTACTCTCCAGATTTGTCTCAGTTCTCTCATCTTGAAATATTCTTCTCCACATTTTTGTGGCATTGGTGATTTTCTCTTAGAATTTCTATTTTGAGAAAGCATTCAGATGAGTCATCCTGAATTATTCTTCTGGCTTCTGATTCTCTATACTTTGTCATAATGCACAAATATCTCCCCCTCCTCTACCCATCAACTTTTTATTTCCTTTTTTATGTGTTAGCTCCCTCCATTAATATTTAAGCTCCTTAAGAGATGAAATTGTTTTCCTTTTTTTTTGCATGGCATGATTTTTTCCTTTTTTTTGCATGGCCAGTAATTAATATAGTATCAGGTACAAAAGAACTGCCCCTTAACTGACTGAGAGTTGGTGGGATAGAATATATGACAAAAAGTTGAGAAGATAAATAGAAGAAAGGGCCTCTCTCCAAGTTTGCCAGAAATATGTTGTTCTCTACTTGAACCTTGCTAATTTTTAAGGTAATCTTGCTTTTATTCTTTTCTTTGGCTGTAATTTTTTCAACGATTGGCAAAAAGAATATTTATTGTTGTTTTTTTCTTATTTTGTCATAGTTTTTGCAAATGACTCGTATACACAAGAAATGGTGATAGCCACTTCAACATTCTATTCTTTATCCATCTCCAAATTCAGAAGCAACAATAGTTTATTAAATGGTCTGACTAGGTAGTCTTCACATTTTTTTTCCTTCTAATTTATTGCTGATTTTTATCTTTGCTATAACTAGTGGTCTTGCTAAACATAGGAAACTGACTCAGAAAAAATTCATACATCATTAATAAGTCATTGTTTCATCTCTCTCCTTTGAGAAATTTTACAAAATATAGGAATATTTTACCTCACATCCACCAAAGTGTGCAAATGTATGTCTTTCTTAGTCCCTTTTCTCTCTCTGTGATCTTATCAACTCATTTTAGTTCAATTATTATCTCTGTAGATGACTTATAGAATAACACAATTTCTTCCCTCAATAAATTTCTCTCTCCTGATAACTGGCTTTACTTTATCAATTACCTATTAGATATTTTAAAGTTCATATCACATAGGTATCCTAAATTCAATATGAATAAAAAAGAACCCATGATCTCCTCCTCCTTAAGCTCACCCCATTCCAAAATTCCACATTTGTATCAAGGTCAATTAAAAAATTTCAGATCTTAATCCAGGAAGATGGAAACAGAAGGCCGGAAGTAAACTGAGCTCTCTCCAATTTCCCTCAGAAAACAATATTGAATCAAGCCTCTAAAAGAATTCTGGAGAGAAGAATCCAAAAAAAAAAAAAAAACAAAAAAAAAAAAAAGAAAAAGGAAAGAAAAGAAAGAAAGAAATGATAAAGTGAAACAATTTTTCAATCCAAGATAATTTAGAAGGATTTCAGGAATGATCTGTCTCACTTGAGTAGAAGAGAGTGTAACTCAGTGCAGGCAGGAAGATCTTAAATCACAGCACAGATTGGCATCAAAGGTCTTGCTGTTCTGGCAAGATACGAGGCCTGCATTTCCAGTGCAGTAGACTAACAGCCCCAGAAAGCAAGATACAACAGGCCAAACTATGCCAAGCCATACCAGCACAATAGACAAAACACCAGGTGTAGACACTCCAAAGAAAAAGGCCAGTAACCAGGCCTCTGGCTCCCAGTGCAAGAAGCTCAGGATAGTGCCCCACTCTTCAGGAGCAGAGTCCAACTTTAAAGAAAAGCAAAAACCAAAAAGGAGTCCTGAACACAGAAAACTACTATGACTACAGGAAAGACAAAAACACAAACTCAGAAGAGGACAACATTATCAAAATGCCTATATGTAAAGCCTCAAAGAGGAATACGTATTGGCCTCAGGTCCAAAAAGTCAACTTGGAAGAACTAAAAAATAATTTTAACCAAGTAAGAGAAGTAGAAAAAAAATTAAGGGAAGAAATGAGAATTATAAACAAAAAGAATTTGCAAGGCAAAAGGACATATCTTCACTGGAGATAGGCAGAAAGAGAAGCTAGTGGAGGAAGACATCTGAAAGATGTGAAATGAGGAAGATGGAAGAAGAGGAAGCTTTGGGGAAACGGTCTCAATTTTTTTCATTGAAATATAAAGCAACATTCTCAGCTGAGAAGAAACAAGGAAGAGAAGCCATGGGACATCTGAGGAATAAAAAAGTTTAGAATAATAAATTGATTAGGAAGGTTAAAAAAAGATCATCTTGTCACAATGGGAGCCCAGTCGAGATTATGTAACTAAAGTTAGTAATAGACCTAGTCAGCACTATTTCAGAATTTTCTCTGTGTTTGTTCTATAGCACTAGGTCATCATTATCACAGAAGTAGAAGGGAAATACATATTGAATACATAACAATGAATTTCCTATTTTTGCTTTAAAATTTCATCAATCCACAAACTAGCTATTTCTTAATATGTATCAGAAACCAGGAACAATCATTCCATTCCTTCCATAAAAGGGCAAAAACGTCCCTAGTTTTAAGACAAATGAGAGACAATATGTCAGTCAGCAGTCAGTCAATAAGCATTTATTAAATATGTGCTAAGTACTAGGAATACAAAAAAAAGCAAAATGATAGCAGCCCCTGTCCTAGAAGAACACACAATCTTATGGAGGAGAAAATAAGCAAAAATATGTACAAACAAGCTATATATATGATAAATAGGAAATAATTATAAAAAAGAAGGCATCCAAACTAAAAGATATTGAGAAAGACTTCCATGTAGAAGGTGAGATGAAATAGGAAGGAAGGAGGGGAAAATGGGAGAGAAGAAAAAGAGGGATGCAATATGTAAAAAGATAACAGTAAAGACTTAAAGATGAAAGTTCAAATAACCACAAGGTTTAATGGATTTCCACAGACAAAAATTTATATACTTAGTGAGTAGCTTGTGAATGACAGACCTTTTTATACATAGTTAAGCAGATAATCAAAAAATTGTCAACAGGACCATACTTTCCACCATGATAGAAACCCCCAAGAAACATAAATTATTATTAGAGTATATTGAGAACAGCAGTCACCTCCATATCATGATGAAGAATCTGATAGAAAACTGCTATTATGAAAACTTTTTTTTACAATAATGTACAATTCTTCTTGTTTTAAGTACAAATACTAATAGATAAACTTCATAAATAAAAATCCTACATTTAAAACATCATCAACATGATGAACTAGAAGAAGTTAAGAAAAATAGAAATCTTATGTAAAAAACCATATACTGAAGAAACAGACTTCTACAATGGAAATCAGAGTGGTACATCACAAGCCTTAATGTTTGAAGTATGGGATAATCGTGGGAAGTGATAGGAAAGCAATATATTGCTTAATTGCAAATTTCCTCAGAAGGGAAAAAATTAAGGAAGACTTACATAAGAAAAACATCAAATTTATTTCCTTTTAAATATTTTCTTAATTCTTATATGGAATATATTATATGCATCATCTGTGATATGATAGGTACAAAATCTTTACTATTAATAAATCATCATCTTCATTTTAAAGATAGGGGGAAAAAAAGAGAAATTTGACAACTCACACAGCTAATTACTTAAAGAAATAATACTAAACTAAGAATTTAATGAATGTTCGCTGACTTTAAATGACTTGAGTAATATGTAGCACCTACTTTTAGTCGTAGGACCTTTGCATACTAGAACTGAATCTAAGAAAAGTATCTTGGTTCTTGTTTTTAGTAAAACTAATGCATATATTTTATATGTTTTTTTCTTAATAATTTAGTAAAATTCTGGCATGGATGATATTGTAATTCTGTATCAAAGCACAGGAATGATTTAGTCGATACATCTCACTCTAATTCATTCTTTGTGAAAGATATAGAAAATTGCATCTTAATAGCTACAGTAATTACATCTGTGGTTATTCACCATGAACTCACCAAATCATTTTCTTTATATGTAATTATTATTTTTAAAGGTTTACTACATGTAGTGAAACATTGTAAAAAGCAAAAAAGTATACAATAGATTCTTGATTTTTGTCTTCTTTTCTAGACTATGGCATTTTAAATTGCCTACTTAGGTGAAAACACATTTGTTTCCCAAGGGTCAGAATTTGTGTCATCACTTAAAATTTTCTAGTAGTAATTGGCAGATACTTTTTAATTTACTAAGACAATTACACTTCATTTTTATAGCACTACACTTAGGAACTAAAAATGAGACTTCAAATTGTAGCCAGTAAGACAAAGAGCTTTACTTAAACAGTACCATTTAAACCACCCTCCAAAATCTATAAAGAAATAAAGGGGAAAGAATGTGCAGAGGGGGAATCACAGGGTAGGGGAAGAAGAAAAGAGAGGGATCCATGAGTTGGTGGAAGGTTAAATAATAGCAAGGCAAGTTAAGGGACAGAATCAAAGTGAAAGAGTTAAGCAGGGATAGGAAAGAAGAAATATATATAAACAATATAACAAGGCTCAGGAGTAAAATTTATTAGGAAAAAAAAAAGTAGGACTAGTAATCTTTGATTTTAAACAAAGTCAAACTTAAAGATTCAATCAAGAGACAAATCTACATTATATGTCAAGCACACTAATATCATTTAAGATGCATGTTTATACATGGGCTAATGCATGTATATGTCTGAGTTTATCAAAATATGTATCCAAGTTGCTCTATGTGTGGCCATATATACATATTTGTATATTGTGGGTCTGTGAATATGTGTGTATATATCAATGTATGTATGCATGTATCTATCTATCTATCTATCTATCTATCTATCTATCTATCTATCTACATAAATATATCTGTGCTTAACTGTAGCTTGCTTGGAGTAGGAGGAGAGAATGAAGGGGGAAAAAGTAAAGTAAAAAAAGTATGCAACACAGAACAAAAGGACCATCTACAAGAAAGCAAAGAAAAGATGGACTCTCATGAGTCCTCATGACTCTCATCTTCTATTATTAATTATTCTTTCTTGAACTGGAAATTTATTGTTATACATTGTGAATACTCCCTGATGTTCTGCTGGGTACATGATAATGTTCTGTTCTGTTCTGTTCTCTTTTTCTATCTATCTTTTTTATTTCTATTCTGTTTTTCTTTTAATAAACAGAAATTTTTTTTTAATCGTGTGCTTTGCTTTTGCATTCAGATTCCATAGTTTTTTGTCTTGATGTGGATGGTATTTTCAATTACAAGTCTATTGGAATTACCTCAAATCACTGATTTGTATAATGTTTTTCTGGTTCTGCTCACTTTACTCAGCATCAGTTCATGCAAGTCCTTCCAGGTTTTTCTGAAATCTGCTTGTTCATCATTTCTTATAATAGTACTGAATTATAATCATATACCACAATTTACTTGCCATTCCTCAAGTGATGGGCATACCCACAATTTCCATTTCTTTGCCACCATAAAAAGAGCCTGTATAGCACATCTAATAAGAAACTAACATCAACAAAATAAAGGCTCATTAAAAAGACTTCATCAAAATAATAATTTCATGTGTATTGTCAGGACTGCACAGATCCTGAGTGTATCTCATTTCTTTCAGTATATAACACCTACTATCATCCCCATTCTCTCATTTATGCTCAAACTCTTTCCCACTCTATTTCCTTATTGCTTATAAGTCTGTCCATGTCTCTCCTTGATCTCAGAAAAATGCTCACTTGATCCTTACTTTCCATTAATTGTCCAGTAAAAATCTTCAACTCAATAAAATACAAAACTGAACTCATTACCTTTCCTCCTAAATATTTCCCTTTTCAATCCAAAGTTTTCTATTACTGTTGAGACCACTATTACCTTCCCAGTCCTCTAGACTCGCAATCTAGATATCATCCAAATCCCTTACATCTCTTACCCTCCTCTATCAAATCTGCTGCCTAGATCTGTAGATTTTACCTTTGGAACATCTCTTGAATATATCCTGAGAATTTCTCTCCTCTGATTCTGCTACCCCGGCTAATACCTTCATCACCTCATGCCAAAATTACTACAATAACTTGCTAACTGGTCTGCCTGCCACAAATTTCTTCCCATTACAATTCATTTTCTATTCATCTATCAAAATGATTTTCCTAAATCAAGGACATGACCATATTGTTCTCCTTGCTCAATAAACTCTAGTGGCTTTTATCATCTCCAGGAGCAAATACAAAATTCTTTGCTTAAGTTCAAAGTTCTTCACAACCTACTTTCCCCTTCCCTGTCCTTTCTTATAGCTTACACTATCCTCTTCTACCCTCCCTCTTCCAACATCTCTCCAATTCTTTGTTGTTAACAAAGAAAACACTTCATTTCTTGGTTTTTGGCCTGTCCCTATTTCTGGAATGGTCTCCTTTCTAATCTTTACCTTCTGATTTCTTCTTTCAAGGCCCAACTAAAATCCCATATTTTAATGGGAAGCCTTTCTTAATCCTTTTTTAAATTCTAGTTCTTTTTCTCTACTGATTATTTATTCGTATCTATTTGTTTGCAACCTGTCTCTCCCATTAGATTTCTAGCTCTTCAAAAGCAAGAACTATCTTTTGCCTTTCCTTATATTCCCATTGCTTAACAAGTGTCTGGCACACAGTACTGATTTAATGACTACACCTACTATAAAATGATTGCAGTGATTTTGAATGATATAACTTTTCAATCTTTAATGAAAATTCAATTATGTCATTCTGTTAAGTATATTCTATTTACATATGCAATGAAATACATTAATTTTATTAGAATTGTTATATTGAGAAATGCAAATTAAGACAACTCTGAGATACCACTACACACCTGTCAGATTGGCTAAGATGACAGGAACAAATAATGATCAATGCTGGAGGGGCTGTGGGAAAACTGGGACACTGATGCATTGTTAGTGGAGTTGTGAAAGAATCCAACCATTCTGGAGAGCAATCTGGAATTATGCCCAAAAAGTTATCAAACTGTGCATACCCTTTGACCCAGCAGTGCTACTACTGGGCTTATATCCCAAGGAAATACTAAAGAAGGGAAAGGAACCTGTATGTGCCAAAATGTTTGTGGCAGCCCTTTTTGTAGTGGCTAGAAACTGGAAAATGAATGGATGTCCATCAATTGGAGAATGGTTGGGTAAATTATGGTATATGAATGTTATGGAATATTATTGTTCTGTAAGAAATGACCAACAGGAGGAATACAGAGAGGCTTGGAGAGACTTACATCAACTGATGCTGAGTGAAATGAGCAGAACCAGGAGATCACTGTACACTTCAACAATGATACTTTTTGAGGATGTATTCTGATGGAAGTGGATATCTTCAACATAGAGAAGAGCTAATCCAATTCCAATTGATTAATGATGGGCAGAATCAGCTACACCCAGAAAAGGAACACTGGGAAATGAGTGTAAACTGTGAGCATTTTTTTTTTGTTTTTCTTCCCAGATTACTTTTACCTTCTGAATACAATTCTTCCTTTGCAACAACAACAACAATAAAATTTGGTTCTGCACATATATATCGTACCTAGGATATACTATAAGATATTTAATATGTATGGAATGCCTGCCATCTAGGGGAGGGGGTGGAGGGAAGGAGGGGAAAAATTCGGAACAGAAGGGAGTACAAGGGATAATGTTGTTTAAAAAAAAAAAAAATTACCTATACATATGTACTGTCAAAAAAAAGTTATAATTATAAAATTAATTTTAAAAAAAAGAATTGTTATATTGACAAAATAAATCCAAATTATATCAATATCTTATTCCTTCACAGTGTAACAGAAGTAAAATCATAGATTCTTTAAGCAAATGTACTAGAATACACATATCCCAAAGTGTAACTGTCTCTTCTTCAGAGTAGTCACCATAGGATACAATATATTTTGCCCAAGGATGCTGCTGAAATACCTTGAGTATCTGTAGTACTCTTTTCTTTGAATATTTTCAACAGCGCCATGTCTTTGTCATTTTAAGTTTTAGAAGCCACCAAAAATCAAAATACAAGACATAAAGGTAGGGGCAGGACAGATGAAGGAGAAAATAAGCAATCTCATTCTCTTCTATAAATTGGCTCAGAAAGAAGAGATTTAAAAAACTGCTATAGGATTTTTATTTCGAAAAGTAAAAATTAAACTTTTAGAAAGAATTTTTTAAAAACTAATTAATTAAACCAAATCCTCTTGTAATACCTGTTTTTTCTGAAGTCCTGAGAAAGACCATATCAGATGGAATTCTTTGATTCTATAAAGAAAATGGGAAAAAGTGAGTTATTTATAATTTATTCGTATGCAAATAACATTTATGTTAATTTATACTTAAAATTATAATATATATTTTAAATTATAGAATTCAAAATAGATTTTCAGATAGTCTTATAAAATAACATCTGACTTCAGAATTACAAAAATTCCCATTGTTACAACCATATGGGGAGGAAAATAAATTATTCTGAATTCAGCATAGAATAGCCAAAAAAAATAAGAATACAGAGAGAAAAAAAAGCCATTTCTTACTGTAATGTGAATATATCAAAATACTAGAAACCCAAACTAGTATTTACTGTATATATTGACATGCTAAATATTTTTAAATTTTAAAATATGTTTACTCTCAATATGAGACATATTACTAAAAAGACATTATTTATGGAATATGAACATGGCAAAAGCCTTTTGTAGCTCTACGTGTAGACATTTTCCTTTATCAAAAAAGTTTCTTCTGATAAATGCTAGAATATCTCAATGTCAAAAATTGATTATATGACATTTGGAATTTTAATGTAAAATTGGAACCTAAGATATAGTTATGATTATTTTAAATAATTTAATACTTTGTGATGTTAAAACATATCAGGGCGGTCTAATTGGTAGTCTGATCACATTGCAATATTAACAAGCTAATATTTTCAAAACACTTCTCTGAAACCTTCTTCCCTCAATAGTTTTTCTTAAGAAGTTGCACCAAGTTAGTTGTCTATTAAAGAAGCATGGTTTGAGGAAAGAGCATTGAATTTTTACTTATAAACCCTGTGTTTGAGCCTGCACTGTATACCTTACTACTAAGTGACTTTGGTCAAGTGTCACTTCACTAAGTCTCAGTTTCCTCACCTGAGGAATAAATTGCATTTAATTATGCATTATCTATCTCACTGGATTAATATGAAAATAAAGTAAAGTAATATGTGCATTCTAAAAGCACAAAACATTATATTGCAGTGTTATTTGTTGTTCCACAGTTATTAATACTAGTGGTATCAATATGCTTTTATGAGCTACATAAGAAATGCCATTACTATCAAGAAAGTTTTCAACCAAATATTGTGAAAATAGAAACAAACTTAATGTTAAAGGATTAAAAAAAAAAAAGCCAATAGTTAAAGAAGCAATTCCAAAACTCTAATTTTCATTTTCTAATTTTTTTCTTGCTTATAAAAATCAATAGCTCACAAACACTTTAAAATAAAATTTATTACTGAAGTATATACTTATTTTGGTAAAGATGTTGTGAGAACAAAAACAGTGTAATTGACTAGTAAAAATTTCCCAATTTTATAGTTAGATTAAGTAGTGGATTCTGAACATATTCAGTGTTTTTTTTATTATTATCATTATGAGCTAATACATTTTCCAGCACTGATTTATTTAAAAAGGTAAATTTCTTATCTTACAAAAATATAAACTATAATTTCTTAAATGCAAGAATAGAGGAAATACAATTAATGTTAACAGAAGAAAAATAAAAACAAAATCAACAAACTATGGGGATCTAAGGAAAAGTTGAAAGTTATAGCAATTGAAAACTTGGGAGGAAAAAAAATCAGCTTTGACAGATTGTCTCTGGCAATTTCTTCAAATGAAGCACATGGCTGCACATTTAATGAATCTGAAAAGCAGTAAGACACCTAAACAACTAAATCTTTTATCTATCTTAAGCAATTCACTAAAACTAAGGATAGACCAAAATATTCTACAAGTTTCTCCAATACTTTCATTACACGGCTAATGGTAAAGTTTGTACCATATTGATATATATGGATGGATTATGTGTATATACATATACAAACACATACACATGTAAACGCACACACATACATACATACACATACACATACACATGTGCTTTGATTATCTATTTTCAAGGAATAAGATGCTCCATATTTTTGTGTATGTGTGTGTGTGTGTGTGTGAATCATTTTTGATCTCTGCTATGACTCCCCAGAAGTTTTTATTTCTCTTGACAAAAGAATATATATATAAGTATATTTTATATACCACACAATTTAAGATTAAGCAAAAGCATGTGATTTTAATTTTAAATGTAACTCTCCCTAAAATAGTAGATATTTCCTTCTTACAACATACTAAAAACAATTTAACTTTTAGTGACATTGATAGGGGTTGAGATCCCTTTAAGATTCCTTTCTGACTGCCCAACCCCCATGGCTGACCTTGATTCACAGATTGTAGTCAAAAGTACCCTTTTGAATATCCGGGCCCAGCCCCCACTATCTGCTCAGCTTCCCCCAGCCCCCACCTGATCTGAGCTAACTGAAAATCCCGCCAAAAACTTGGGGTACTGCCCATCTCCTTTCAGGTATAAAAGAGCCAAGACTGGAGCTCTCTCTTTGCAGGAGCCCTTCCCCCCCAATACAAGGTATCCTTCCAGCGATGTAAGGGTTCCTGCCCACCCAGTGGCCACCTTTGGCCCTGGAGTCTTTCTAAGTGAACTTTACTTCCAAATTCCTACAATAAACCTTTTATTTATCAATCTAGGTTTTTGGGCCTTTAAATTCATTTACAGGGGACACTGCGCCTCATGGGATTATCTTACTATCTATACGCCGACAAACAGGGTTCACCCTTTCCTTTCCCTCATTAACATGTCATTAGGAAATATTAATTGCTGAATTGTGCTTTAAAAGTATTTGCAGATGAATATGGTTTGAGGCATGAGGTTAGACTGGGTACAAAGGCTTCTCAGGTTACAAAGCTTCTATTTCGTTTGTATTGTTTATTCAGCAGTTTTTTATTGAGGCCTAATTATGATCAAGCCACTAAGAAAAGTTAAAGAGAGGTAAGAATAAAAACAGTAATAGTGAAACTATAACATGAAGCAAAATGAAGGAGATGGAGTTTAGGGGTGCAGTTGTCAAGAGAAATAAAAACTTCTGGGGAGTCATAGCAGAGATCAAAAATGATTCACACACACAAAAATCATTATTTGATCTGCACACTGAAAGATAAGGTAAAATTTCAACAAGCAGAAATCTTTCTCTGGGAGAGAAAGACCATAATGGAAAAGCAGAATTGTCAATCAATATGCATTTTTTAAAGTGCTTACCATGTGCTAAGAAATGGGCACAGAACCTCAAAAAAGTTCTTTTAATAATATTTTCAAGATATACATGGTTTGAGATGCAACAGAGATAAAACAGTTAATCAGGGACATATAAGATATATTCATGGATTTTGGAAAGTCATTTGAATAGGGAAGGCACTAGAAGTTGAGAGGGAATGAGAAAGATATTTTACATATTGAAGGAAGAATTAAAGCTAAGTTTTGAAAGAAATCAGGATTCCAAAAGTGCGAGGAGAAAAAGTTTTCCAAGCATAGAGGTCATCTTCTCCAAAGGTAAAGAGATGAAACACAAAGAGCACATAAGGTACAAGCACGTCAGTATAACTGGATTCTAGAGTATGTGGAGTAAGAAGATATAGTCAGACCTAAACTTTAGGAAAATAGAAGATGGATTAGTGTAAAGGACTGAAACTATGAAAAGGTATACTTGAATCAGACAATAGAGCACTTAAGGCTAATTACTTATTTGATGTGAGACAATGGCTATTAGCATATGTTTTGGATAAATGGCTCTTCTCACTGTTTGGTACTTACTCAATGTTTGGTATATACAGATAATCATAGGCAAGGATTAGAGGGGGGGAAGGGAAGGAGAAACAGACCAGAGTCACTTTGGGGCAGGAAGAGGAGCAGAGAAGTTGGTGACTTTGGATTTGAGAATGCAAGATACATCATTGGCAAGCCTTGTGGCAGTTTGTCTGTCTTTGACTGGCTGACCTCCAGGCCCTCCAGGAAGGGAGCCCATACTCCACAGATTAGTGTAGTAGGCACCTTAACCAATTAGATGAAAAGACATACTCTAAGAAAGAACTGTTGAAGGTTGAGTAGAGTGAAGAAAATAAGAGAAATGTTCTGAAGGCAGAAATAAGATTTGAAAGATTGCCTATGTGTCAGGAGAGAGGACATGGAGAGAGAACTAAGGAAAACAAATTGTAAACCAAGGAAACTAGGAAAGATGATGCACTTTCAAAAATTATAGGCAAATTGGGAAGAAGGAAGAGTTTATAGGGAAACATAAATTATGTTTTGTACATAATGACTCTGAGATGCCTAAGGGATATCACTGAGTTACTGACAACAATAGCATCTTTATACAGGGTTTTAAGATTTGCAAATCTCTATAAGCAATCTCATCTGATCCTTGCAATAACCTCTATAATAGTTACTGTTTTTAGTCCCATTTTATTAGTAAGGAACTTTTCTCAGTCACATAGCTAATGAGAGGCTGAGGCAAAAATTCAATTTTATTTTTTCTAACTTCAAAAGGCAGGTGGTGATTGAAATGGTAGCTGAAGAGAGAAACTAGCACTGGATGTAAAAGCTTACAATGTATGGAGATAATAACTGAATCCATGGGTGTTTATTAAGATCATCAAGTGAAATGGAATAGGTTAGAAAGAGGGGGTCCAGAACAAAAACACAGACATTCAGTCAATGGGGCCTGATATGGATGAAGAAACTAGACAAATAAAATCAAAGAACACAAATCAGGAAAACAATGTTATGAAAGCCATAGGGGAAAAAGTAGGAGGAATAGATAACAGTGTTAAACATTTTAAAATCACCAAAAAAGTAAGAGGTTTGAGAAAAGGCCAAGAGATGTGGCAACTAAGAAATCACTGGTAATTTTGGTGAAGGCAGTTTCAATTAAATAATGAAGCCAGAAGTCAGTGTAGAGAGACAAAAAATAGAACACTATTATGTGTTCACTATTGAGGCAAAAGTCTAGACTAAAGAATGTTGGAATTCTTTAGTGGAACATAACTGAAAAGGTAGGAATGGGCTAATTAAAAAGAACTTCATATCCTTAAAAAAATTTATAATTAATCTTACAAGTTATGAGGAATACTGGAATCTTATGAGTAAGGAAAAAGCATAAAATTAAAGATAAAGCAAACTGAATTTTATGCCCATTTTAACAGAGATATTTTTATTTTAAAATGAATTATATAGATATATCTATATCTACATATATACATATACAAAGAGAGAGAGAGAGAGAGAGAATTCAAAGGCTAGCTAATTACATGGAGAAAAATATTTCTATTCATCTGATGGCATTTTATACAAAAAGTAGGATTATTAATTAGGAAGAAATAAAGCCTGGCTTAGATGATTCACTCAAACTAACAAAATGACAGTATATCTAAGCAGACATGAGCTCCATGAAGTTTCAGACTACTTCATTTCTGTCTCTATCTGTAGCATTTAATATGATATTTGGTGGTGCAATCACTGGGCTTAGAGTCAAGAAGACCTAAATTCAAATCCAGCTTTGGATAGATACTAGCTGTTTGGCACTGGGTACATAATTTAACCCTGTTTGCCTGTTTCATCATCTGCAAAATGAACTGGAGAAGGAAATGGCAAAACACTCCAGGTATTTTTGCCAAGAAAACGCAAAATGGGTTCAGAGTTGATCAGAATTGAAACAACTGAACAACAAGAACAGAAGTAAATTGCTGAAGCAGCATCAATTCCATTTTCTGTAGCATCTAGAATAGAGATCTGAATTTAGCATGGAACTCCTAAGATTTGGATTGAAATCTCCAAGGTCAAAAATAGCAGAATTCTTTGCTCCCAGATCTAATCATCAAACTTCATGTTATTTTAAAGTCTCTATTAATATAAGAAACGATACTGTCTTACATTGTTTAATTCTTTCGATCAATTAATTCATGTTATTCTATCAAAAATCCTAAAGTTCTATAGGGAGCTTTTTGAATCAAAATTCTTAAATTCGAATCTTCAATTCGAAAATGTGCAAAATGCAAATAAAAAATGAAAGACTATTTGGAGTAGACTGATCTTTTTTTTCACAGTGAAATGATATGGGATGCTTTCATTAGAAAGAAATGAAGAAAATGGAAAAGTGGTTTCATTATGAATATTAATTCTTAAAATATCAAATATAAACCTAAAAACAATGTAAAAGATTACATTTAATTTAATTCCACAAATGTTTTTTAAGCAGAATATTGTGATAGGAAGTAAGAGAGCCAAAAGTTTAGATAATACAGAATCAGTAACATAATGGAGCTTACTCCCCCAAATTCTAATGCAAAATAACATATTAATAAATGTGTTTGAAGATGAGCATTTGCCAATATGGTGATGCTCTCCACCATTATAAACCACAATCTGTCTATACCTTATAATCATAAAATAGTTAACTTAGAACAGAAAGGTAAAGTTTCTTGCTTAAATCGCAAAAAAAGCATCAGAGGAAGAATTTTAACCCAAATCTCATCCAGGATTGTTTTTTTGTTTGTTTGTTTGTTTTGTTTTGTTTTTAAACAAATCACAACTGTTAAAACTGGAGCTCCTTCCAAGGATCCGGATTACTGTCAAGGTCACTGCCATTCTCCCAGCCTCCCAATCTAGGAGTCATTTTTGACTCCTCACTCTCACCCTCTATGTCCAATCCATTCCTAAGATGTGTCAATTTCACCTTAACCACACTTTTTTGAAAATCTTATTCTCTCCTCTAATATTGCCATCATCCTGGTGTAAGAACTCATCATGGCCTATTACTATTTGAACTATTACAATATCCCCCAGTTGATCTTCCTGCAACCTCTCTCCATTCTAGTTTGTCCTCTATTCAATCAGAGTGATTTTCCTAAGGTATAGATCTGACCACATCACCCTCTCTCCTCACTAAATTCTCCTGTCTCCCCATCACTTCCAGGAGAAAACACAAAATCTTCTGTTTGGCATGCAAAGTCAGTTATGACTCTTTGGCCCCAGTCTTTTTACGCCCTATACTCTCCTCATCACATCTTCCCCCAACTCCATCCCAAACATCCTTTTTGATCCAGTGGCCCATTCCTCCTTGGTAATCACAAACATTATATGTCTCAGCTCCAAACATTTTCTTTGGCTATCCATAATGCCTAAAATGCTTTCCTCCTTTCTCATCTGTGACTATTTTCATTTCAATCATAGTCATTTTCAAATCCTAACTTCAAATTGCAGTCTCTAAGTTTCTCTTAATTCTTGTGCTTCCCTTCTCTTACTAATTTCCTGTTTGTCTTGTACATAGCTTGTTTGCACATAATAATAATTGTTAACATTTATACAGCATTTATTATGTGACAGTCATTGAGCTAAGCATTTTACAAACCTTATTTCATTTAATCCTCACAACAATCCCATAAGATAGATTTACTATCCCCATTCTGCAGATAAGGAAACTATGGCAGAACTTATGTGACTTGCCCAGGTGTTTGGAGGTCAGATTTTAACTGAGATTTTCTTGACTTTGGGCCTTATGCTCTATCCACTATACCATCTAGCTACCCCTAATACCTTCTCATGGTCTCACCCTTTTGATTCTGAGTACCTCAACAGCAGGAACTGTGATGTGACTCTTTATAGATGATTAAAATATACCTAATGACTCTGACTAAAATATGAACAAAAGATAGACTAAAAAATGGTGACTTAAAATGATTTGGTCAAAGAGCAAATCATGGAAACTAATAACTGTATTAGAAACAATAACAACCAATAATATAATATTCAAAACTTTGTGGGATACAGTTAGTTCAGTCCTTTTTGTACTTTATCAGCTCAGTTGCTGTAATAAAATAGGATCAGATTTTAATAACCTTTTCCTTTTCTGGTATGTGACCTGAGGTCAATAAGATATTCATAGGATCATAAATCTATAACTACAAGGGACCTTGAAAGTTGTCTAAACCAATTGATTCATTTTACAAATGAGGAAACTGAGGCCTAATAAGGTGAAATAAGATAATATTTGTGAAATGAGATAATATGCAATATATGTGATTAAATGAGATAATATGCATGCATAATATGCAAAATGAGTCTTTGAAAACTAAAAGCACCATAAAAAACATAAAATAAAGACATGATTTTTATCTATTAAAGCACTTTTTCAAAATGGTTTTTTCATGATATTCAAAAAATTACTTCTATCCTAAATGTAAATATTCCAAAATTAATTATACTTGACTTAAATTCTGGCCTGTACCCAACAGCAAAATTTCAAAAGTTACTATTAATGATTCCACCTTGATATATAGTTTATTTAAAAGTATTGAAATACAAAGTCAGTGTAAAACATTACATCAGAAAAGTTCATTTAAGAATAGCCACTCTATTAAACAAAATATCAAGTGGGACTTGTCATTAAGTTTATATAAATGACAAATAATTTGATTAAACAAATTGTTTATTTCATTAGTATGCACTCCACTGATAAAGATTCCAATTTCTTCATTACTTTTCCTCCCAGCAATTCTAGTCTACATTTAAAACTAAAACAAAATAAATGATAGGGAAGATACCAAAATCCCTGGAGGCTTTTTTTTTTTTTTTTTAAGCTAGCATCTTAAGGGAACCAGCATATCACTCACATTCTATTTCACACATCTATTTCCTCTTATTCTTGAAAGATAATTAGTCCATTTCCTTTTCTATTCATAAATGTCCTAAAGAACACCTTTTCCATTAGTTAGAATCAGAGGATTATGGAAGGTGAGTGCACAAAGTGATTTTAAATATTATCTATATTAACTCTATCCTTTTCCACACAAGTAAACAGCTCATGAGAGGTGAAGTCACAAAGTAATCAAACTGAGACTCCAATAGAAATCTTCCAAAGCCTAGTTCAGTGATCTATTTAACACTTCATGTTATATATTATCCTCAGTTCACATAGCAATATATAACCAGCTGTTTGTTTAAATATACCATATGTTTTTCAAAACCCTTATGGCTATTTGTAAATTTAATTTTTTTAAAGACTCTTATTAGCAAAAGTTTCTCATCCATCTATATGAATTATTTGTAAATGATTACTATTGTTAAGAATCATTCACATTTATATAATGTTTTAAAAACTTTTTCATCACAATAACCCTTTTAACATAGGGAATGAAATTATAATAGCACTAATTTTAACAGGTAAGGAAGAGATTAAGAAGCTTGACCATGGAGGCACAACAACTAATGAGTTCAGTTTCCAAGACTTGAAACCAAGTATACTAGTTCTTTCAGTGATCTTATTTGACAAAACAGGATATTTAAAAAAAAAAAACAAAACTAAAAAAATAAAAAATAAAAAGGCAATCTGAGATACAAATTTAATTTAGCAAATGAAGACAACCATAACATTTATCGTGAAATATAAGCTTTTTTAAACAAATTACTGCATAAATTTAAGTACAAAATTGTTAGTGAAACTCAGTTATCCAAATTTTTAAAACAAAACAATTTAGCACTAATATTATTAAATGTTTGCATTTGCTCCTCAGTGCCACACTAACAAATTTCTACAACAGACTTTACAAGTATATTCAGTTTCTCAAACAAACTAACATTAGTCACAAAAAATTATTTCATGTTTTTCCAAATATTACTATGAAATATACTCAGGAAAGCTACTGTTCATATCTTTAATAACGACTTATTAGATGCATATTCTGTACAAAGTACTTCGCTCCATATCATGAGGAAGCATCCTGTTCCAGATAAAGAAATGGCCTCAAAGCCAGAAAGATATGAGTTCAAGTCCCACATAAAACATATGCTGTGTGACCCAGGGCAAGTCATTTATTCTCTTTGTGCAACTCTCTTATGACTATAAGTTACAGAGAATGCACTACAATATGATAAATAACAGTTTTCTCAAGTAGAATGCTATGTACCAACCAAATCACAAATCCAGTACCCATTTACTTGGGGGAGAAAGAAAGATAATTAAGTCAGAGAACAGTTCTTTTGGATCTTACAATTGTGCAGATGATTAATATATCTGCAAGTATGTAATGCTACATTATAAATATATAAATAATTATATTATAGATTAGGATAAGAGCATTAAAAAAACTGCAAAGTATAATGAAAGGCCAAAGGAAGCCAGATCTTTTCCAGTTGGTAGGGGGAATCACTGAAGACTTCACAGAAAAACTTCACATGGGTCTTAAAAAAGGATGGGAAAAAATTTCAAAAAGAGATGGGATGGAGTAGGGAAAAGATGAGGGAAGCTAAAGTCCTCATTCCTTATAGTTAATTAGCATGGGAATCAACTTTAAGAGTTCTGGAATTTTGTTAAATCTGATGGGGGTTAAGGTCCCTTTAAGATTCCTTTCTGATTGCCCAACCCCCAAGGCTGACCTTGACTCACAAATCCTGGTGAAAAAGAACCCTTTTGAATATCCGGGCCCAGCCCCCACTATCTGCTCAGCTTCCCCTAGCCCCCACCTGATCTGAGCTAACTCAGAAGCCCGCCAAGAATTTGGGGTACCGCCCACAATCTCCTTTTAGGAGATAAAAGGGCCAAACTGGAGCTCTCTTTTTACAGGAGCCCTTCCCCTCAACACATGGTATCCTTCCAGCCATATAAGGGTTCCTGCCCACCCAGCGGCTACCTCTGGCCCTGGTGTCTTTCTAACTGAATTTTACTTCCAAATTTCTACAAAAAACCTTTTATTTATCAATCTAGGTTTTAGGGCCTGTAAATTCATTTACAGGGGACACTGTGCCTCATGGGATCTTTGCGCCGCACAAACGGGGGTTCCCCCTTTCCTTTCTCTCATCAAATCTGCCTTCATAGAATTTGAATATGCACAAAAGTACACACACAACACCAAGTAAATAAACTACTAATAACGTTTTATTATTTCAAAATTGTTAAGGGAGCCACCTGCTAGTGGCTGTTGGGAATCTAATTCAGACTACCAGAATAGATTACTTCATGTGAGAGGATACAATGAAACAGAGGCAGTTGCATTCTCTGATCTCTCTCCTCTTCCCTCTTCCCTCAGATTTATTTCCTTCCCAATTAACAAGCAACATTTGCTTCAGTAAAGGCTGATTTGCAATTCCTTCAAGTGCCTTAGGCTTTCTGAGAAATGACTCACTCCTTCACACTTAGGCATGGTCCTTAACAATTTCTGTTTTTTGTTTTATGGGAACATGATTATCCCCACCCCCCCAATAGCATGGTAAGTTTGTGCCCTGGTTGTTAGCTGAGGAATGCAAACAGCACTATCAAAGTCTTTTCTGTCCTATTCCTCTGGATGGCTGCAGGGTGAGATGCTATAGCAGGTGTTGGATCTTGTGAGATGTAATTTGTTCTAACATCATAATAGTCCATTATGGAGGCAAACTTGCTGACAAATGGAAAAGTAAAATTATAGTCAGAGTAGGCATTTTTCATAAGTCCTTTATCAGTCCCCAGGCTCAGTCCTTTGATGTAGTGGCCCATTTAATTATCCTGACTGAAAAAGTCTTGTGGAGTTTCTTTTCCCTTTCCTTCCCCACGGGTTACTTGAAGGAACTCTCCTGGGAGGATCCTAGTTATGAACAGCTCTTGAGCACTGCTGCTGCTTCTTTGTTTCTTGCATTTCTTGTGCCCCTGTTTGGGTGTCATTTATCACATGAAGGGATCTATTCTGCTTGTCAGAATTAGATCCCCAGCATCTAATTCTAGTGGCTCCCATAACACAAAATAATTTATGGGGTATGCCACTAGATGATCTAGATGGCACAGTAAATTCAAGAACTTTTCAAATCCAATTTCAAATACTAGATATGTGTCTCTGTACAAGTTACTTAATCTATATCAACCTTCATTTCTTCATCTGTAAAATTATGTTAATAAAAGCACTTATTTCCCAAGGTTGTTCTGAAGACCAAATAACATAGTATTTGTAAGTGCTTAGCACAGTATCTCATACACAGAAGATGTTTCAAATTTACAATTTTTAAGAAAGAATGATACCTGCAATGTTACATATTGTAAGTTGGTTAACAATAATACATTTTCCCTTAATTATTCTGCATAAAAGGAAATTTGTCTAGAACGTCCTAGGAAATAACTATTGCTCACAGAAGAAATTAAAAATATGATACAGAATCTGTATGTAAGTATAAGCTGCAAATCCACCAACATAAATTTTGTGATTTATGTGACTTCCTCATGCCTCATGGCTGGGTTTCTGTCTCCTCTTTTCTTCTTTTTTAAAAGATGTAGTCTTCACCTTTAGATTGTGAGCAGGTACTGTTTTTAACCTTTTTGTGTATCCCCATACTTAGCATGATGCCTGGTACTTATCAGGTACTTAATAATTGTTCACTATCTGAGAAAAACTACAAAAGGATACTGCTTCTATTTTCTGTTTTCAAACCTTTGTATTCCATTGTCTGCTCTCATCACTCAATTGAAACTAGTTCCTCCAAATTTATCAATTATCTCTGAATGGCCATATCCAAGAGCCAATCTTCATTCAGTCCTTCTCTACACCAGGTATATATTCAATCATTTTTGCTTTGATCAGAGACTCTGAGGGTCTTTCTCTCCCTTATTTATTTGAATTTTTTGGGAGGGAGGGTTAGGGGTAAATACAGGATTAGGTGAAAGAGCAGAGTTTAATCTCAACCACTATTTAGCTTTAATCACTGAATGGGTGCAGCCTCAGTCAGACTGAGATCTGTTGAAGACCTTAGCTTCAATGCCAAGGTCTCCCACTGCATCCAGGGACATCTCCAGTCATCTTGATCTACATCTGGTCATTGGACCCCGATGGTTCTGGAGGGGAAAGTGAGGCAGGTGATCTTGCATAGCTGCCCCTCACTGAAATCCAACTCACAAGTCATGGCATCCCTTCCCTGTGTCTTGGTGCTCTTTGAGAAGGAAGGACAAACAACAGAACAGCAGATAAAACTGCTGATCACACTTCTACTCCTGAACACTCTCGAGTTTTCCTCACATAGTTCTTTGTTGACACTCAGCCTCCTTCACTGGATCACCACCTACAGTATGCCCTCAATGTATGAAGTTATTCTAAGTTCGGGCCTGGGCTTTCTCCTCTCTAAATATTCACTTTCTTAGTGATATCAATTTCCACAGGTTCAGATTACTGCCAAATTTCTAAATCCAACTTTAATCTCTTCTGAATTCCAGTTCATTAAAGCAAATGAGTGCTAGACAGGCATAATGAGCACCCAAATGGATGTTCCAGTCATGTCAAACTCAACATATCCAAAAAAACAATTCATCATATTTTCTCAAACCAATCTTTTTTTAAAATAACATTCCTACTTTATTCAAAGATCCAAGAGTGCCCTGCAGTCAGCTCAAATTGGCTTCTGAGAGCCAAAAGTTAAATTTTGAGTGTGAGCACTTACATCTCAAAAATCAATAAGCCCAAATATAGGCTTGTCTTATTGTTTTGCTGACTTTTTAGGCTTAAGAGTTATAGAAAAAATACTAATAATGCAGATTAATCTTAAAAGTGCATGAGTTATTTTTTTTTCAAACAGGCAAATATTAGAAATCTACCAGCACACCCCTGGATATCATCATCTTCTAATTACCCAGGTTTTTATTTGATTTTTTTGGTGACTAGGAAAATTTAATTCACTCAGCTTAAACTCCACCATGGAGATAATCCAAAATCATTAGAGGGTGGATGCCAACTATAACTAGCTGAAGTCTCAAACCAACCCAAATCCAAGATTTGATAGCTTGATAATTTACCACCCTTGTAAATTTACAGGTACAAACTCCTTTCCCTGGTATCTCTTTCCATTAGAACATAAGCTACTTCAAGAAATGGATTGTTTCACTTTTAAATTTTCATATTCAATGCTTAGCAATTCCTGAAACATAATAAGTTTTTAAGAAATGCTTTTTTTTTTCATTTATTTACTTATTCTAATGGGTGGATATAATATGTACAAAGAGAACACAAGCTAATTTAAGGAGGGATAAAACACTAACAACCTGCAGGGGAAAACGTAAAATAAAGGAAGCCATCAAAGAGATATAATTCCTAATATGAACTTTTATTTTAATATAGGTATTTTAACTTCCATTCATAATTTTAGGCATCTAAACAAATAACTGTAAGTTCATTATTGTTACTATGAGAGACATAAGCATGAAATGTGAAATTAAAAAAAGGAACTAGATTATAAATGTGTCTGTAAAACTATTTACTAAGTATAATTTGAGTCAACTATCTTTGCATAGTAAAATCACTGACACATTAGAACACAAATCAAATCAATACCACACTAAAAAGGAAAGACAGACTTAGGTTATCATATGTAAGAGAATTTTAACCAACATTAAACAATCATCACAGAAAGAGATCAAAAGGATCCTCCTACAAAGGAGCCATTGGCTCCAATAAGGAGCATCTGTTCTTCATGTCAAATGGAAAGAAATGGCAACCATTAATAACAGGAAAACCTCATCTGAAAGACATAAATGAATATATAATCTCCCAAAACAATGAAAAAAATTCATAAGAAAATTGGATTAATACTGCATTCAGTAAAACCATCAAGAGATAAAAATAGAATAGAATGGCCAGTGTTTTACCAATGATGACAGTGGAAACAAAATGTTTATACCTCAGGATCTAAGATGCAATATGAGAAAGCATAAATTATCCTTAAGATGATGACAATAAAAACCAAGAAATCTAATGCAACCTCAGACCACACTTACAGATGCAGTGTCCAAAAGAGAGGGAAGTGATTACCACTGTATTCCTTGCTAATCAGATTACATTTGTAATGTTGTGTTCACTTGAGAACAAGCATATTCTAAATAGAATACTGCTGGAAGAACACCCAGAAAACATCGAGGATGGTAAAGACCTAGGGATTATGTCATCTAAAGATAATTTGAGGGAACTTTGGATGTTTAAAAAAAAGAATCAGATGTCATCTGTGACTTCTAACATGTTTTTATTCAGTTGATCATATCTCAGTAATATTTCTACTTCACTTCCAACGTTACCATTATTTTGGACCTCATTGTCTCCCATTTTGTAATGCTGCAATAATAGTCTAATTGATCTTTTTGTCTCCAGTTCCCTTGCAGAACCACTATCCTAAATCCATTTTATACAATACAGATGTTGCTAATATAAATTTCAGATCATGTCACTCTCCTAAAGAACCCAAGCTCCTAATTTCTTATTAGAATGTTAAATCTGAATTCCTCAGTTTTGTATTAAAAAAAAACAACAAAGAACTCCATAATCTAGAAATAACCTACTTCTTCAGTAATTGGTGGTGAGTTGGACAGAAAATTGGGTCTGGAGTCAGGAAAAGATGAGTTCAAATCTAGATTCAGACACTTGCTACCTATGTGACCAACAACAAATCATTTAACCTCTGTGTGCCTCAGTTTTCTCCATAAAATGGGAATATATCACCTACCGCACAGAGTTGTTGTGAGAGTTTAAGTGAGATAATATTTGTAAAAAGTGCTTAGCACAATGTATGACATACACTAGGCACTATATACTATAAACATTTATTCCCTTTCCTTCATTTATTAATAGCAAATATATAAAATTTTCAGGTTCTTAAGCACTTTTCTCACAAAAACTTTATAAAGTTGACAGAAATAAAATATGTGCTATTTTATAGCTTAAAAAAGCTGAGATGAGGGGCAGCTAGGTGGTGCCGTGGATACACCACCAGCCTTGAATTCAGGAGGACCCGTGTTCAAATCTGGCTTCAGACACTTAACACTTCCTAGCTGTGTGACCCTGGACAAGTCACTTAACCCCAGCCTCAAAATAAATAAATAAATAAAATAACATAAAAATAAAAATAAAAAAGCTGAGATGGAGAGGGAAAGTGACCTGCTCAATGTCACAATGCAACAAAATTGTATTTGAACCAAAGTTGTTTGTCTCTAATACCATTCCTCATAGATACCCTATGTTCTCATTAGATATCTTAGAATGTATACTGTTTTCCAAGAGCCATTATATTTTTCTGAAAAAACTCACCCTTAAATACAACTTCCACAATGAAATCTTAAGACATTCTATTCATCTATCAAAAAAAACTGCATGAAAATCACCTCCTCCAATTAGCTTTCTTAATATCTCCATCCAGTGTGAACCGATTACTCTCTTCTCAGATGATTTATAACCAGTTAGGTACTATCACATACTTCTTTAAATTATACAACATATGTACATATATGTGTACATATATATAAATATAAAATGCATATATGTGTGTATATGTACATGCTCATTTCACATACACAGATATATATATATATACAAACACACATACTCTTCATCTTCTTTCTCACACATATCTACAATCAGTTACTACAATCCTTGAAAGTAGAATCTATATCAAACTCATGCTCACATCCTTCTCACATGCAAAGAGGATGCTTAATATATGTTTGTTAAAACACTAAGTATCAGATACAAGCATAGTTTATCATAGTTTGTAGCATCTTTACATCTGTTACAGCAGACAGACTGTCAGGCCTGGAGTCAAAAAAACTCCTCTTCTGGAGTTCAAATCTGGCCTCAGACACTTACTAGCTGTGTGACCTTGGGTAAGTCACTTGACCCTGTTTGCCTCAGGTTCTTCATCTGTAAAACAAGTGGGAGAAGGAAATGACAAACCACTATAATATCTTTGTCAAGAAAACTGCAAACAGGGTCATGAGCAGTCAGTCATGACTGAAAGACTTGAATAACAACAAACAGTCTGCCATCTGTGCAGTAAAAGTCATGCTTTTCTTTCAACATCAATGATATATATATATATATATATATATATATATATATATATATATATATATATATATATATATATATCATTGATATTTTTTTACTCTACGTATGGAAATCTTCAGGGCTGGTAAAAGGAATGAGGATGAATGTTTTAGTACTTTGCTTAAATAAAAATTCATGCTAAATAGATAACTTGCCTACAAATATTACCTAGAACTTTCCCCAATTTATCTGGCAACTCTTAGAATCTGGCTAAATTTTCATGTTACTTGGAATAATAGATTTCCAATGCTACTACCCACAGTTGGGCCTCCTATTCAAAGATTAATTTAATCATTGCAAAATTTCTGCGATAGAACATTATTAGTATAGCAAGGCAGGCTTCTGCTAATGATATATTACAGAATATATTTTTATCATCACACAAAGGACTGAAAGATAAAGAATATAACTAAAGCTTGTTTGTTGACTATTTTTCAAGTATCTGATTGAGGAATTCAAAATGTCTCATAAAATAGTCTTTCCAAAATAAATCTCTAAAGGAAGAGTAAAAAAACAGCATGTTCATTAAATGTCACATTACTATCATGGAAGAGATCAAGAGTAGAGGCCAAGAGAAAAATTGGTTCTCTACAGATGATAAAGCAATCCAGGTGTTATCATTTAATGGTAATATTCAATTTATACTATCTAGGAAAAAAAAATTTAGTACATAAAAAATGCCAGATGTCCACATTATGGTATATGTAAATGTTTTATAACCAAGAAATATTAGCTACACACATAAAGCTAGTTGAGGAAGTTTAATTTAAGGAAAACACGACAGACACAGGCATGAAAGAGTCTTGGTCAATTATCTTTGAACAGAAGTAGGATGGGAAATTGTGAGGAAAAAAGGAAAGATCAAGATCTTTCCCTAGAGCAAGAGGATTTAAATGAGGAATTATGGTATGATTCTCTTGAAGAAGCTTCAACTCTGCCTAGAGAACAGATTATTGACAGGCCCACATCAACCCCACCTTCAGAGATGGAGGAAGAAGGAGGGGAAGAGGCAGAAACACAAACAGAATTGCCTGTGAAGCAGTCTGGATGGGGGAAGGACAAGAGCTGGAGGAGATTCAGAGCCAGGATTCAGGAAGAAGAAAAGGCTGGCTGGAGGCTCCAGAAGCCTCCCAAGAAACCTGCTCATAGAGGAAAAGATTATACAGAAAAAAAACCTCCTCCCAGAGAAGGATTACAACTGAGAGACGATCAGATCAGAGTGGGCATGGGAAAATGCAAGGGCTTCTGGGAAGAACCACTTCAGCCAATGAGCTTGCTCCTTCTATCAAGTCAACCTGAGTTCTCACCTTGTAATTGTCCAGACAACCTGAATTCTCACCTTGTCACTGTCCAGACAACCTGAGTTCTCACCTAGTAATCCTAACATCAAATGGTTCCCTTTTCATTTTTAGAACCCGGCATTAATCCTGACAATAAATGTTTTTCATCAGGAAGTCAACATACTCTTTTCCTCTTCACTTAATCAAGAATATCTTAGTACAGATATTTGTAGAGGGCCACAGACAGTGGGGGAATTCTGGGTGAGATATAAGACCCTCTGGCCTACAGGGATCTGCTAACAATGTCTGGTTACAATCTCCTTGAGATGTCAGGGAGCAGTGACAACCTGTGTTGTGATTGAAGCAGAATGACACCAGGTGGCAAACTACCCACAATAGCTTAATAGTGCCACATGCACAGTATGTACTTAGCACATGCGCAGTGTTGCTTTGGTTATATATAAGGGTATGAGGGTACATAAGGGTGAAAGAATTTGGAATAAACAGACTCCATATTTCCATCATCCTCGGAAGTCTCTCCTCATCACTCCTCCACTAAGAGGGTATGTTTTTTCACCCCAACTTGGAGGCTCTAGAAAGCAAAGAACACCCTAGCATGGGGGCTCTAAAAAGCATAGTACATTTTGTCAACCATACTTGGGGATTATAAAAAGCAGGCAGAACAACTGACCTTAAAGGAAAGATGGGGGGTGAGATGAAAGAAATAGGGAGAAACAAGTTAGAATTAGAGAGATGACTACTTTGCTTTGAGTATAGAGTAGTAATTAAAATGAAGTTTCTTGAATCAAGAGATAAGACACATACTAGACCACTTTCTTTCGGCCAATCTATAAACATAGATAATAATAATATATAGACATATATGTGTGTATGGGGGTGTATAAAATATATACATATATATATATATATATGTTTTTTTAAAATTATTCAGTTGTATCCAATTCTTAATGGCCTGGCAAACCACACTGTCCACGAGCTTTTCTTGGCAAAAATAACTGGAGTGGTTTCCCCTTCTCCAGAATGTCTTAGATACTACATAATAGTCTAGATACAGATACAGATATAGATATAGATATAAATATTTGCCCAATATTATAATATGAACAGTTAAGTTGGGACTAGAATTGAAAAGAGAGAGCAGGATTGATTGCCTTTGTGAAATTACCACAATTTTTTTTAGTTATCCCAAACTGCTTCCTAAAAAAAAGATTCTTTTAATACCAATATTTTTCAAGTTATATTCTATGGCTATTAGTTATAGAAAACTATTTCTTAAAGGGTTAAAGTTGAGGAATACCCAAATTCTACTGGAAAGACACATAGAGAATGTAGGCAGACTGTAAAAACACTTAAAAAAAAGATTTATATAGGAAAAACATATAAAATGTGTGAAAACAAAGAAAAATATTAGACACACAGTTAAAACAAGGGAGAACTGATTTATAGCATAAAGTGCTGCCTTAATATATATGCAATGTCCAAAAAAAAAAAAAAAAAAAAAAAAAATCCCACAACATCTTTTTCTCTGCATTCACATAATTGCCATCCAAATTCTGTTTTTCATCACCTCTTGCCTGAGCTTTTTCAATAGCCTCCTCACTAGTGTCTATGCTTCCAGTTTTTCCTCAATCCAAAGCACTCTCCATTCATCTGTCAGAGATTTTCCCAAAGTTCAGGTCTGACCATATAAAATGGTCTGAATGGAAATGGACTGCTCTCCAATGGTTCTCTATTAAGCAATCATTTAAAAAGAACCTAAGTACCTACTTAATGTGTACCAGAAGTTGTAGAGAGAATACAAATGCAAAAATAAAACTATTCCTAACCTCAAAGAAATTTCATTTTAATAAAGGAGACAAAGTGTGTGTCTACAGGTACATACAAAACATACAAAGTAGATGTAAGATAATCTTGGAGAAGATAGGAAGGTACTAGCATAACAGCTTCATAGAGAAGGTGGTACATGAACAAAGTCTTGAAGAAAACTAAGAATTCCAAAAGATGGAAGAGAAAAGGGAAAATATAGCAACAAGTAGGACCAGCCAGGACAAAAACAAAAAAGCAGCAGGATATGGAGGATTATCTACTAGCAGCTACAAGATCAATAAAGTAGTGCAATAGAGTAATAAGAAGGGAATAAATGATTAATAAAGTTATAAAGACAGAATGAGGCTAGTTGTGAAAAGCTTTAAATGATCAACAATGAAGTTAACACTTAATTCTTGAAGAAACAGGGAGGCAAAGAAAATTTCTTAACTTGCAGATGACATGGTTTGATATATCTTTTAGGAAATCTCTTTAGCAACTATGTAGAAGGTAGAATGGAGAAGGAAAAGACTAAACTAAAAAAGCAATTAGGCTGCTACTGAAATCATTTAGATGAGAACTGATAAAGCTTAAACTATCAGGGTGGCTGTGAGGAGAAGAGGTGCATGAGAACTGTTATGGAGATAGAAATGACAAGATCTGACAAGTGACTGGATATGAGTAAAGAAAGAAGATAGGAATGACACTAAGGTTCCAATCCAAGATGACTAGAAAAATGTTACAAACAGAAATATAAGCTAATCTGTTTGTCATTTGCAATCTTCTTCTACTCTGACCCCATCCTAGCTTTCTGACCTTCTTACACATTACTGTCTTCTCAGCATTATGCTTATATTCAAATATTTGAAGAAATGTCAGACAGAGAAGGGATTAAATTTATTCTGTATGTTCTAAAGGCAGAATTAGTATCAAAACTGAGATAGAAAACTACAGCAGATTTGAGTTCAGTCTGGAAATTTTTTTAAAATTATAAATATAAAGAGAAAAATTTCTCACAATGTTACGTACATCTTAGCAATGATTATAGTATATTCTAAAATACAGGTAATTGTAACTATTTTTGCTATATGGTTAAATTCACAAGAAATTAAAACTATCACTTATTCATCCTCTTATTCCCATAATTTTGCACAATGCCAAATAATAAATGTTGAAAATTTTTAACAGTTTTAAATTACAATTATAAAAAAATTTAAGTGGATTACTTCATAAGATTGTAAATTGTCTATATGGAAAGGAAGTTGAATTAGAAGAGTGCTAAGGCTCTCTCCAATTTTAAAAATCATTGACAAAATCAGGTAATGCATTGTCTTTCTTTCATGTGCCATCACCCAATTCAATTACATCTACCATTATAAAATTTAGCACTTTATTTGCTGTTTTATTATGATGCCTCCTCAACCAGATTATAAATTCTTTAGAAGGACAGATCTTTTTATGTTTTTACATAACTGAATAGTACCTATACAACCCAGCACAGAATAGTCAAGAGTACATGGTGACTAACAGAGCACATACAATTTCAAAACTGGAAAAGAATATTTTTCCTAGTCTTGTACAAATAATCACACTTAAGGAAAATTTTACCTTGTCCTTAAGACAAAGAAGCTCTTCTACCAACAATTTTTCATGCACAGATTACATATATTTTAATACTGATCATAAAGTATCAAATCATATATTAAAGCATTATTCGTTATCTAGAGAGTAATTTTAAAGTGTTTACAATTCTATAATTTTTTTTAAAAAAAATAAATGAATCGGAAATATATTACTAATCAATTAAAAGATTAATTTTTAAATTGTAAGGGATTATACTTAAAATGTATAACAGTTGCCAGCTAGCTCTCTAAAACAAGATCAATTCTAGAATAGTATTTTGCCCATCAAATATTCACATGCAGAAAAATGGCACTTTTTTATGTCCTCGAATCAAAGAAAAATAATTAGGAGACTATAGATTCTTAGATTTTTAATATATATATATATATATTTTTTAATAGTTTTTATTTACCAGATATATGCATGGGCAATTTTACAACATTGACAATTGCCAAACCTTTTGTTCTAATTTTTCCCCTTTCCTCCCATCCCCCCAGATAGCAGGTGGACCAATACATGGTAAATATGTTAAAGTATAAATTAAATACAACATATGTATACATGTCCAAACAGTTGTTTTGCTGTACAAAAAGAATTGGACTTGGAAATAATGTACAATTAGTCTGTGAAGGAAATCCGAAATGCAAGCAGATAAAATTAGAGGGATTGTGAATTCTATGTAGTGGTTCATAGTCATCTCCTAGAGTTCTTTTGCTGGGTGTAGCTGGGTCCATTCATTACTACTCTGTTGGAACTGATTTGGTTCATCTCACTGTTGAAAATGACCACATCCATCAGAATTGATCATCATATAGTATTGTTGTTGAAGTATACAACGATCTCCTAGTCCTGCTCATTTCATTCAGCTTCAGTTCATGTAAGTCTCTCCAGGCCTTTCTGAAATCATCCTGTTGGTCATTTCTTACAGAACCATAATAGTCCATAATATGCATATACCACAATTTATTCAGCCAATCTCGAATTGATGGGCATTCACGTAGTTTCCAGTTTCTGGCCACCACAAAGAGGGCTGCCAAAAACATTTTTGCACATACTCTCCCTTCTTTATGATCTCTTTGGGATATAAGCCTAGTAGTAACATTGCTGGGTCAAAGCGTATGCACAATTTGATAACTTTTTGAGCATAGTTCCAAATTATTCTCCAGAATAGCTGGATGTATTCACAATTCCACCAACAATGTATCAGTGTCCCTATTTTCCCACATCCCCTCCAACATTCTGCATTATCTTTCCCTGTCATTCTAGCCAATCTCACAGGTGTGTAGTGGTATCTCAGAATTGTCTTAATTTGCATTTCTCTGATTAATAATGACTTGGAACATCTTTTCGTATGACTAGAAATAGTTTCAATTTCTTCATCTGAGAATTGTCTGTTATATCATATCCTTTGACCATTTATCAATTGGAGATTGGCTTGATTTCTTATAAATTAGAGTCAATTCTCTATATATGGGAAATGAGGCCTTTATCAGAACCTGTGATTGTAAAAAAATTTTTTCCCAGTTTATTTTTTCCCTTCTAATCTTATCTGCATTAGTTTTGTTTGTACAAAAACTTTAAAATTTAATATAATCAAAGTTTTCTACTTTATGATTAATAATGATCTCTAATTCTTCTTTGGACATAAATTAATTCCTCTTCCACAGGTTTGAGAGGTAAACTATCCTATGTTTCTCTAATTTATTTACAATTTCATTCTTTATGCCTAGGTCATGAACTCATTTTGACCAAACCTTGGTGTACGGTGTTAAGTGTGGGTCAATGCCTAATTTCTGCCATATTAATTTCTTTTTTTATTTTTATTAATTTTATAATTATAACTTTTTTTTGACAGTACATATGCATAATATATATTTTTTTTTACAACATTATCCCTTGTACACCCTTCTGTTCTGAGTTTTTCCCCTCCTTCCCTCCACCCCCTCCCCTATGGCAGGCATTCCCATACATATTAAATATCTTATAGTATATCCTAGGTACAATATATATGTGCAGAGTCGAATTTTGTTGTTGTTGTTGCAAAGGAAGAATTGTATTCAGAAGGTAAAAATAATCTGGGAAGAAAAACAACAACAACAAAAAATACAGTGAGCATTTTTTTTTTTTGCCATATTAATTTCCAATTTTCCCAGCAATTTTTGTCAAACATCGAGTTCTTATCCCAAAGGCTGGGGTCCTTGAGTTTGTCAAACACTAGATTATTAGAGGTATTATTTTGTCCTTTGGACCTAACCTATTCCACTGATCAACTAGTCTATTTCTTAGCCAATACCAAATGGTTTTGCTAACTGCTGCTTTCTAATATAATTTTAGATCTAGTACAGCTAGTTCACTTTCATTTGATTTTTTTTAATTAATTTTCTTGTAATTCTTGACCTTTCGTTTTTCCATATGAACTTTGTTATTTTTTCTAGGTCATTAAAATAATTTTTTGGGAGTCTGATTGGTATAGCACTAATAAATAGATTAGTTTGGGGAGTATTGTCATCTTTGTTATATTTGCTCACCCTATCCAAGAGCATTTAAAATTTTTCCAATTAGTTAGATCAGACTTAATTTGGGTGGAAAGTGTTTTGTAGTTTTGCTCATATAGTTTCTGATTTTCTCTTGGCAGATAGATTCCTAAATATTTTATATTATCGGTAGTTGCTTTAAATGAAATTTCTCTTTGTAACTCTGTTGGATTTTGTTAGTGACATATAGCAATGCTGATGATTTATGTGGGTTTATTTTGTATCCTGCAACTTTGTTAAAGGTGTGGATTATTTCTAATAGCTTTTTAGTTGAATCTTTGGAGTTCTCTAAGTATACCATTATTTCAACAGCAAAGAGTGGTAATTGGGTTTCTTCATTACCTACTCTAATTCCTTTAATCTCTTTCTCCACTCTTATTGCCAAAGCTAGCATTTCTAATACAATATTGAATAGTAATGGTGATAGTGGACAACCTTGTTTCACTCCTGATCTTAATTGGAATGGTTGGAGTCTTTCCCCATTACATATGATGCTTATTGATGTTTTTAATAGATGCTACTGATTATTTTAAGGAAAAGTCCATTTATTCCTATACTCTCAAGTTTTTTTTTTTTTAATAGAAATGGATGTTGCATTTTGTCAAATGCTTTTTCTGCATCTATTGAGATGATCGTATGATTTTTGTTAATTTGGTTATTAATATGGACAATTATACTGATAGTTTTCCTAATATTGAACCAGCCCTGCATTCCTGGTATAAATCCTATGTGATCATAATGTATTATATTGGGGATGATTTTCTGTAGTCTTTTTGCTAATAACTTATTTAAGATTTTAGCTCCCAATATTCATTAGGGAGATTGGTCTATAGTTTTCTTTCTCAGTTTTCAACTGACGTGGTTTGGATATTAGTACCATGTCTGTGTCATAAAAGGAATTTGGTAGGACTCCTTCATTCCCTATGTTTTCAAATAGTTTATATAACATTGGAGCTAATTGTTCTTATAATGTTTGGTAGAATTCACCTATAAATCCATCTGGTCCTGGACATTTTTTTCTCAGGGAGCTAATTAATAGCTTGTTCTATTTCTTTTTCTGAAATAGGACTCTTTAAGCAATTTACTTCCTCCTCTGTTACTCTGGAAAGTCTCTATTTTTGGAGGTAGTCATCCATTTCACTTAGGTTATCAAATTTATTGGCATAAAGTTGGGCAAAGTAATTCCTTATTATTTCTCTAATTTCCTCCTTATTGGTGGAAAGTTCCCCCTTTTCATTTTTAAGACTAACAATTTGATTTTCCTCTCTCCTTTTTCTAATCAGATTTACCAAAGGTTTATCTTTTATTGTTTTTTCATAAAACCAACTCTTAGTTTTATTTATTAGTTCAATAGTATTTTTACTTGCAATATTATTAATTTCTCCTTTTAATTTTAGAATTTCAACTTTAGTATTTGATTGGGGGTTCTTAATTTGGTCTTTTTCTAGCTTTTTAAGTTGCAAGCCCAATTCATTGATCTTCTCTTTCTCTATTTTTTTCAAGTAAGCCTCTAAAGATATAAAATTTCCCCTTATTACTGCTTTAGCTGCATCCCACAAATTTTGGTATGATGTCTCATTGTCATTATCTTGGGTGAAATTATTAACTGTGTCTATAATTTGTTGTTTCACCCAATCATTCTTTAAGATGAGATTATTTAGTTTCCAATTACTTTTTGATCTATTACCCCTAACTTATTGAATGTAGTTTTTATTGCATTGTGGTCTGAAAAGAAAGCCTTTACTATTTCTGCCTTCCTGCATTTAATTTTGAGATCTTTATGTCCTAATACATGGTCAATTTTTGTATAAGTTCCATGAATTGCTCAGAAGAAAGTATATTCCTTTCTGTCACCATTCAGTTTTCTCCAAAGATCTATCATACCTAATTTTCCTAATATCCTATTTACCTCTTTAATTTCTTTCTTATTTGTTTTGTGGTTTGATTTATCTAATTCTGAGAGTGCAGGATTGAGATCTTTCACTATTATGGTTTTGTTGTCTATTTCTTCTTGCAACTCTCTTAACTTCTCCTTTAGGAAGTTAGATGCTTAGGAAGATATAGTTTTCTTCCTTATCTCTTTTGATTAGATCAATTTCTGCTTTTGCTTGATATGAGATAAGAATGAGTACTCCTGCTTTTTTGACTTCACTTGAAGCATAATAGATTCTGCTCCACCCTTTTACCTTTACTCCCTATGTATCTCCCTGCTTTAAATGTGTTTCCTGTAAACAACATATGGTTCTGACTTTTGATCCAGTCTGCTATCTGTCTCTGCTTAATGGGAAAGTTCACCCCATTCAAATTTATAGTTAAAATTGCTAATTCTGTATTTCCTGCCATCATATTATCCCCAGATTATACTTTTCTCCCTTGCCCCCCCCCGAACCCCTTCCCCAATATTAAACTTATGAGCCCCACTTGCATCATGCAGCCCTCCCTCTTTAATATCAATCCCTCCTCCCTGTAAATCCCTTTCCCTTTCTTGTTCCTTTCCTTATTACTCTTTTCCTTTTCCTTCTTCCTATCCCCCTTTTTAATGAGATGAGAGATAATTTTCTGTAAAACCAATATGTCAATTATTTTCTCTTTGAGCCAATTCTGATGAGAGTAAAGGTCACACAATGCTCCTCCTCCTCTCTAACTTCCCTCAGTTATGATAGGTTTTCTTTGTCTCTTTGTGGGATATAGTTTCCTTCTTTTTATCTCCCCTTTTCCCTTTTTCTGACACTATCCCCTTTCCATTTCTACTTCTTTTTTTTTTGTTATATTAGTAAAATCAAATTATACATGTAGTCTTAGTGTATATTCACAACAGAAATACGGTTCTCAAGAGTTCCTTTTACCTTTTTCTGCTTCCCTTGAGTCTTATGATGGGAGATCAAATTTTTTGTTTAGATCTGGTTTTTTTCCTTAGAACCATATGGAATTCATCTGTTTCATTAAATGTCCATCTTCTCCCATGGAAGAAAATGCTAAACTTAGCTGGGTAGTTTATTCTTCCAAGTTCTTTTGCCTTTTGGAATATCAGATTCCAGGCCCTTTGATCCTTTACTGTAGAGGCAGCCAGATCTTGAGTGACCCTTATTGTGGCACCTTGGTATTTGAATTGTTTTTTCCTGGCTGCTTGTAATATTTTTTCCTTAGTCTGATAGTTTTAAAATTTGGTCACAATGTTCTGTGGAATTTTTTTTTTTTTTTAAGGGTCCTTTTTAGAAGGTGTTGGATGAATTCTTTCAATGCCTATTTTACCTTCTGGTTCTATTACCTCTGGGCAGTTCTCTTTGAGGATTTCCTGTAAAATAGTATGTAGGTTCTTTTTTTCATCATAATTTTCGGGAAGTTCAATAATCCTCAGATTGTCTCTCCTAGATCTAGTTTCCAGGTCTGTCGTTTTGGCAAGTAGAGAGCTGACATTTTTCTCCAGATTTTCCTTTTTTTGGTTTTACTTGACTGATTCTTGGTGTCTCAGTGAATCATTCATTTCTATTTGTTCATTTCTGATTTTTAATGAGTTATTTTCTTCATTAGCTTTTTTTTACTTCTTTTTGTATGTGTCCAATTGAGTTTTTAAATGAGTTGTTTTGCTCTATGAAATTTTTTTTTTCCATTTCACTAAAATTGTTTTTTAGTGAGCTATTTTCATTTTCCAATTCACAAATCCTATTTTCTTGGGAATTTTTTATCTTTTCCAATTCACAAATCCTATTTTCTTGGGAATTTTTTATCTTTTCCAATTCACAGATCCTACTTTTCTGTGATTTCTTTACCTTTTCCAATTCCCTAATTCTGCTTCTCTGCACTTCCTATGAATGCTTTACCTTTTCCAATACACATTTCAGGAAGTTGTTTACTTTTTCCAATTCACATTTCAGGAGGTTGTTACTCTCTTGCATAGCTTCTCTTTCCTTTCCCCATTTTTCTTCTAACTCTCTTTTGAGATTTTTAATAGTCTCTTCTAGGAGAGCATTATTTGGGGTATTTGTCTGGAGGCTGTCTGCTATTAGTCTCCTCGGGGTTCCCGCTTTCTTTCTATACAGAAGCTATCAATTGTTCTCTTCATTTTTTTAAAAGCCTTCAGGGCAAGGAAGTTACCAACTTTCTCTGCAGAGCAAGGATGGGTATATGGGCAGTAACTTTCCTCTCAATGGGCTGCAAGGAGCAGCTGAGCTGCGGGAAGGCTCTGGGAAGAGCTCCACACCGAAGTGAGTAGGCCTGGGTATCAAGGGCCAGGATGTGTAAGTGCTCGGCAAGGAGCCCCACTGTGAGGATTAGTGACCGCCTTGGGTTTAGAGGTTAAGCAGCAAAAGTATCACTGCCCCCCCCCACCCCCAATGCTGGCTTTGAAGCAGTCGCCCTATTCCTCACACATGGGAAGTGTCTACTACCCCAGGCTGAGCCCCTCACTGTGCAGATGAGAGCCTGCCCCGAGCTGTGCCCCTGCTGTGTGTGATTGTCCCCCAACAAGAGCCCCCAGCTCCAAAATGTCCCGAAGAGCTGTGTTATGGTCTGTGCTGAGTCACTTCTGGTCCTAGGTGGGCACAGTCAGGTCCTCTCAGGCTCTGGTGTCCCTCAGAGTACCCTCTACTCCAGGATCCAACTTCTCTGCTGGTCCACCACTCTACAACTAAAGCAAAGCAGTCAGGCTATGGCAGAGAGCTCTATGTAAACCTTCCAACCACAGAGGCCCACCACCCGGCTCCCAATTTTATCTCTACCCTGCAGCAGTCTACTCCCACCACCTCAGGTCAAACCTTTTCTGGCGATATTCCAGATTCTCTTCGGCTGGTAAGTTGTTGTACTTCTAATCTTTGTGGGTTTTACCACTCAAGCGCTATTTTTGAGGCTTAATTAAATAGTTGGTAGTGAGGAAATGAGAGAACTTTAAAAATCCCGTGTGGCTTCTCTGCCATCTTGGCTCCGCCCCCCCCCCCTTCTTACAGATTCTTAAATGGGAAACTTGTCCCTTAGAAATTCTAAAATGATTCAAGATAAAAGTCAAGAGAAATTTTAATTTAAACATGCTAGTGAGGTATCTACAAGGTGAAGTTTTATTGAAAAACATGAAATAGATTACTTCCTGCTGGAATCTTTTCTCAATCACAGGATAAGATCTCCACATTTTATCATTGAATATATAATTTTAAAGTAATAAAATCTGACATTGGAAAATTCCATGGATGAACACAATGCTTTTGGAGGAAGTAGCAATATAAAATTTATAACTCTAGTAACATATGAAGGATAAAATAATTACATCTAAAAAGTCAGTTTTGAAGCATATTATGATGAAATTTGCATAAATGTTTTGTTTCCATTGATCTTCATCTTTGTTAAGAAGGACCGCAAGTTACCCACCAGGCCACACTAATGATTTTGGAGACATAAATCTGCCAAATCTAAATCAGAGCTGCTATAGCTACTAAGTATGCTTATTTTCCTTAATACTACAAACAGATCACTTTCAGTAACACATTTTGTTTTGTTCTGTTTTTCAGTATGTGAGAACAAAAAAAGGAGGACAGAGGGATAGGTAAACTATTAAAAAAAAAAAAAAAAAAAAACAACCTGAAGGGAAAAGCAACAAGAATACAAACACAAAGAAACATACAAACAAATACATTATCCACACATAGGAAAATCAAGTGAAAAAAAAAAAAATCAGGCTAATTTGAATTAAGAGTGATTGACCCCAAAGCTTAATAAAAAATGTTATGAGTGAAGACAGATAAAGGTTAAGTAGATATGTAGAAATAAATCATGGGTGAGAATGTGTATTTAATAAGAATTAACACTTATATAATGCTTTAAAATGTGCAAAGTCCTTTATACACATAATCTTATTTAGTCTCACAATAACTCTGTGAGTTAAGTATTACAGAAAAAAGAACCTGAGGAACAGAAATTAAGTAATTTTATTATGGTCTCAAAATTGATAACTGTCAGAAATAAGATTTGAACCTAGTTTTTAATTAAAGAGAAAATATAGAATGGAGAAGACAGTAGAGAGGTAAAAGAAGAACTTTTCAAATAAATTAAAAATTTAACAAAGAACAATTTTTTATTGCATAAAGAAAAATACTAAAAAGACTTCAATTTACACAAGTTGTTTCCTAAGTATGTGCCATGACCATAATGGGGATAAGGTAATTAATTAGCACTTTATTATCTAATCCAGTTCCTTTTAGCTTTGCCTAACTCAACTCCTACTCTTCAAATAGGGAATTTCAATATAAGATAAAGGAAATTCAAATAGTAACTAAGTAATCTTAACATCACAACATGTAAAGACAATAATAAGTATGCGTTTATTACCAAAAAAATGAGAGATGTGACCATATTTGGTAGATTCCACTGGGGTACCATTCCAGAGTTAATTATCCCCTGACTCTCTTTTTTAGTCAAATCTATGATTTCATTAAATACTTCCTGCATGGGGCAGAGCAGCAATGCTTTTTCTAGGCAATTTATTACTTTTCTATATCTAGAGGTCTCACACAATAACTGTTAGAAGTGGGACTTGAACCAGGTCTTCCTGATTTGAGGGCCAGCGGTATTTAAATCTCCTATACCACAATGTCATTCACTTTATCATTTATTTTCATAAAACTTTTGTGAAGTAAGCAAAGCACAGATAACTTCAATTTGAGAAAACTGAGATACTAACAGATTAAGTGATTTCCTCAAGGTCACAGCCTATTAACAGATCTGAATTAGAGTCTTAATCTCCTGATCTATGATTTCAATCTTCTGTAATTCAGACTACAATTCCTTTCCCCTCATGCATTCTACTACAAACAGAAATGGCCAAGTTTTTACATGTTGAAGTAACTTTAAAATGTGCCAACAATTTGTAATTTTTTCATTACATATTTAACAAATGCAAATAGATGAGCTGCATAAAACCTATGTTGCAGACAGCAACAAACCATTGAACTTCCCTCAGAATTTGCTTCCTTTTTACCCTTTACTCATAGCATACTTTTTGCTTTTCAGTTTCTAATGTTGAAAGTAACATTCTACTTCTGGTGCTAATCCTTTCTCCTCTTCTCTCATGAAGCAATGAAATTGTAGAAATTGGAAGCTTCTGGTGTGTTCAATAAATTTAAAAGGCCATTTTTCTTTGTAAAGATAAAGTTTTAAATGCTAAGATACAAATTATCAGGGAAAGCAAGCAATAAGTGCTCTCTGAAGCATACAAACTGTACTCTAAATTTAAATGGATTTGACAAGTCTGATAATGGAAAATTAACTCAGATTTCTAGATCAAATTAGACTACAGCTTAAACTACATAATTTAAAACCCATTTAATATAGATGACCAACAAAAATCTAAATTTCTGTACATTATATACAATGTTGTATAAAATATTTAATTAAAATTCATATTCCAAACAGATTCAATGTAAAAATAAAATTTGCAAACATTCCATATTGTAAGTAGCTATGTTTATAATCTATAATATATTAAAAATTCATCAACCTTTTCCACTATGATGAGGTCTCCAACTTGTATGTCTGAACTCTTAACTTGCACTTTACCTTAAAAAAAAAGAAGAAGAAGCATAATCAACGTAGGCAAACATCAGTACACCAGAGTTCAAATTTTAATTGAAAAATAATTAGGGAAATAATTTTTTGAAAAATGTTAAATCACTTCAGAAATATCTCCTTAGATATACCTCTGAAAGAAATTCATTTCAGAAAATCAATCACTGACAGATGCTTATTTGAATAATTCAATTACTATACAGAAGTTAATAGGAATAACAACAAATATAATGAAAACAGTAGTAAATTCTTGAGGTTTATCAAAAACATTAAGAGTTCTATTATAGATTATCAGTTTAATTTTCATTACTCTAAATCACTGACTAATCAGTGATAAAAATATATATATATATATATATATATATATATATATATATAAAATGACTGCTCAATGGACAATATGAAATAGTTGATGTTATATAAGTGAGAGGATATAAATATCACTAATATCAATATTTCATAACTGAGAATCATCAGAAAATCCAAGAAGGAAGCATCTGCCAAAAAAACCCCATCTATACATTAATCCATCATAGGCCTTTAAATTCATAATATAAAGAGGGAAAATTTTAACAAAGTATAAACTTCACTTTTAAAATAAAGACAAATTTCCTGAAATAACTGGATAATATCCAAAAGAAATAGTATAGTAAAACTCAACAAAAACTGAATGGTATTATTTCATTCCTACCTTATATCTAACAGATATTAATTCGTCTTCTTCTATTTTTTGCTTCCCTCTAAATTATGCCACTTTAGAATCACCAAAAAACAGGACATGTTTGACACCTACATTTTGAACTTAAACTTAAAAAAAAAAAAAAAAAAAAAAAAAAAAAAAAAAAAAAAGCTACATAGAATAGGTTTGTAGTTCCACCTACAATATTGTTTTTCCTATTTTATTATGTGTAGGGAAATGTTCGTTTCATTCAGAGTTTATATAAAGGCAAAGAATTTGAAAAATTCAAAGTAAACGAATTTCCTTCAAATTCTATTCTTGAATAGAATTCAAATTTCCACACTAACTTTCCAGTCCTCCAAAACTTTCTCTAATACTTTTATATGGATATGGATAATTGTACACTTTTAGTTTTATATGACAGTTTGGAGCAAAAGAATCCTAAAAATTATTCAAAAATTCCAATTAACTAAGTTATACTTACCATTGAAATACATGTTATTATGTGGATGGTCATGGGTTATTTAGATAATGCTTGTTAGACTAAGAAAAACAATAGTTAAAAAATACTAACAATCAACTTGTAATATATGTCATATAAAAGGCCAAATACCAATAACACTAAAAAAAAAAAAAAAAAAAAAAAAAAAGAAAAGAAAAGAAATAGTAAAAGATATGAATTACCCTCAAATATATATTTTCACTTAAAATCAATGAAATAGCTAGAAAAGATGAATTGTTTTGGAATACTGAAATTTTTGTTCTATTTACCTGCTACTTTTTTCTTAGGATAAGATGTTGAACTAGAAAGGACTATTAGATATAAATCATATAATTCAATTCATTTTACAAAGAAACTAAGGCCTAGAAAGGTAAAGTCCAAGATAAAAGATGGTAAACAGAAGAGTGTAGATTTAAACCCTATGCTATGACTTCATATCTAGTTTAATTCTACATTTATTAAGAACTTACTATATGTAAGTAACTAAGTTATGCAAAAAGTCTTTCATTAAAAAGGATGGCTTACTAAGAAAGCTGAGAGGAAAGAATACAGGGGGAAAATCTAAGTGATGAAAACAAATATATGTTTTGTTTTTATAATAAAATAAAATTATAGCTCTCAATCTAGAATTAGCAACTTCCCCTCAAGAAGCTGACATTTCCTAAAGGACATACAAAGATAAATAAAAACAATAACAATAGTTACAAACAATAACAATAACAATAGTTACAAAGTAAATTAAAAATTAATTTCAGAGTTTATGAAATAAGGGGACTAAACTTTGAAAGAAAGGTTCTCTTGACTTAAATTGAGTCCTGAGGGGAGCTAAATATTCCAAAAAGAAGTAGTAAAAAGTGGAAGAGCATATGAGGCACTGTTCAATGACACTGTTAACACCTACAAGGAAAAGAAAGGAGTCCATTTAGACTGTAACAGAATTTATAGGGTAGTATGATGCAATCAGTCTAAAAAGATAAATTGAAGCCAGAATATAAATGGCTTTAAATATCAGCTGAATTTTTTTTTTTTTTATCTTAGCAGTAACAGGGAACATTGAAGTTCCTTGAATGACATGGTTAAAACTGTGCTTTAGGAATATCACTTAGGTTTATGAAGAACAGTTGTAGAGTGTAGAGAATAATAGAGATATGGAAATTACTTGGAAAGTAACTACAAAAAAATCAAGGTTAAAATGTAATAAAGCACTGAAATATGTGAGATAAGCTAAAGATCCATTATGAAATCAGAGTAAATAAGATTTGGCAACTGATGAAATATTAAAGATATGTATGAGAGCCAGGAGTAGAGGATCCTTCCAAGCTGGTGAACTTAAATGATTTGAAAGATGATTTTCTTCTTTAATGTTTTAAGGAAGTAGGGAAAGAAGGTGGTTTCATGAAAAAGAGACCTAGATGGCACAATAGATAGTACGCCAGGTACAGAATCAGGAAGAACTAAATCTAAATTCTACCCAAGACACTTTCTACTGTATGATCCTGGACAAATAATTTAAAGTGTCTGCCTTAATTTCTTCACCTGAAAAAAAAGGTATAATATCACCTGGCTCCTAGAGTTGTTGTGAAGATCAAATCAGATAATATTTGTAAATAGTAGAATGTCTGGCATAGGGTGTACATTTAATAAAAACCTGAAATTCTTCAAAGGATATGAACAGACAATTTTCAGATGATGAAATTAAAACTATTTCCACTCATATGAAAGAGTGTTCCAAATCACTATTGATCAGAGAAATGCAAATTAAGACAACTCTGAGGTATCATTACACACCTGTCAGATTGGCTAAAATGACAGGAACAAATAACGATGAATGTTGGAGGGGCTGTGGGAAAACTGGGACACTGATACATTGTTGGTGGAGTTGTGAAAGAATCCAACCATTCTGGAGAGCAATCTGGAATTATGCCCAAAAAGTTATCAAAATGTGCATACCCTTTGACCCAGCCATACTACTACTGGGCTTATACCCCAAGGAACTACTAGAGAAGGGAAAGGGTCCTGTATGTGCCAAAATGTTTGTGGCAGCCCTTTTCATAGTGGCTAGAAGCTGGAAGATGAATGGATGTCCATCAATTGGAGAATGGTTGGGTAAACTATGGTATATGAATGTTATGGAATATTACTGTTCTATAAGAAATGACCAACAGGAGAAATACAGAGAGGCTTGGAGAGACTTACATCAACTGATGCTGAGTGAAACGAGCAGAACCAGAAGATCATTATACACTTCAACAATGATACTGTACGAGGATGTATGCTGATGGAAGTGGATTTCTTCAACATAGAGAAGAGCTAATCCAATTCCAATTGATTAATGATGGACAGAACCAGCTACATCCAGAAAAGGAACACTGGGAAATGAATGTAAACTGTTATTTTTACCTTCTGAATCCAATTCTTCCTGTGCAACAAAAAATTCGGTTCTACACACATATATTGTATCTAAATTATACTGTAATATATTTAACATATATAAGACTGCTTGCCATCAGGGGGAGGGGGTTGGGGGAGGAAGGGAAAAAATCTGAATAGAAGTAAGTGCAAGGGATAATGTTGTAAAAAATTACCCATGCATATGTACTGTCAAAAAATGTTATAATTATAAAATAAAATAAAAAATTAAAAAAAAAAAAAAAAACCTGAAATTCCTTTCCTACCACTTTCCCCTTTTGGACTTAAGGAGTGTAAAGACGTGACTATGACTAACCACTAGAGGGATGATAATTTAGAATTAAAGTTCACTAAAGAGATTAAAGTTTGATAGACCATTAATATCATGCTTGAATCCACAAGAGTCCTGAAGTATAGATCAGTTAGAATTCTTATAAGGTGCTAAGTCACTGGAATTAATAAGAGATAATAATTATCTAATTTAGCATGGTACTTAACAGTTCTCTAGTTCAGTAATATAATTACTACAATTCCACAAGATTCACACCTTTAAGAGAGCATATATAAAGAGGAGCTCCCACAAGCCCATTAACCCACAAGCCCACTCTCTTGGAGGCTGAGTCACATTCATTCCATTTTACACCTTTGTGCTGGCTGGAGGCTTTGGATTCAGAGGGAGCTAGAGGCAGAAGCTGGAAGAGACAAAGGACTAGTGGCAAGAGCTCTCGGAACCAAGGAAAGAGACAGGACTCTAAGAAAGCTAACTGAGCTATATTGAAGGAGACAATAAAGGACTTGGACTTTTAACTCCTGGCTGAATTTAAGGTGATTATTGAACTGAACTGAAACTAAGGCTGCCTCCAGAAGCTCCCTAAGAAACCTGCTCCCAGAGAATGATTACATTTTAGAGAAGAACATTACATAGATCCATCTTCAAGTTATTTCCTTTCATTCCCTCCTCTATCTTTTGCAGTATAATTTTCTCTTGAAAATTACCAATGATTTCTATATTGCCAAATTTGGTCTTTTCTCAATCTTAATCATTTTTCAACCTACTTGACATGGATCTAATACTCAAAAAAGAGATAATAAACAAAACTAAATACCAAGAGTCATTCTTCAGTGCACAAATTATTAAAATATGGCTTTTTCTCAGAAAAATAGTAACTATTATCCATAACAAAGATCACTCTAAATCACAAATAAGAGAAATGTAAATCTGAGGTTTGACCTGACACTCAGAAAATTAGCAAAAAAAAAAAGAAGAAGAAAAAGAAAGAAAGACAAAGAGTTAGAAATAATTATTCATATATCCCAAGGAGAGCAAAGACAAAAAAAAAAAAAGATCTCATATATTTTCTTAGGAACAATCATTTTTTGTTAGCAAAGAACTGGGAACAAAGATAATACCTATAAAACCTATATATGGTTAAACAAGCTACAGGGCTCAAATGTAATAGAATATTACTGAACCACAAAACTTGATTAGTATATCAATTGACTCAGAATAAACAAACAGACCTAGGAAAATACTGTTTCTATAAGAACATTAAAGAGAAGATCAAAACACAAAAATTAAGGCAATATAATTATAATATAAGGTTGGCCCCACAGACAAATTGAGAAAATGTGCTTCTCTCCTTTCTTCAAAGAATGAAAGATGGAATAAGGTATATATTTAATCATATATATATTATTTAAGTCTCAATTGAATTCCCTCTTCTACAGAAGACCTTTCCCAACCCTTCTAATTCTAGTGCCTTTTTTTCTTTTAATTATTTCTTGTTCATATTTTACATGCATTTGTTTCTTTGTCTTAAGTAGCCTGTGAGCTTTTTGAAAGCAAGGTATTTTTTGTCCCTTGTGGTTTCTCCAGGCTTATCACAGTGCTTGAAACATAGCAAGAACTTACTAAGTGCTTAATTTGACTTCTTCACAGAGAAATAAGGAAGATGCAGGAAGTTGAGACTACTGTAGATATTTAATGAAATTGGCAGTGAAAAGATCATACCTTTCAAAGCTGTAGGACAATAGCTTAAGGAGATAAAAAGATCAAGTGAAAATTTTTATAAGGATGAAAAAGATAAAGGCAAGTAATTAGATAGTAGAATATATCATTTGTGTCCCAGCATAAGGAAGGGACTAGTGTTCAAAAACCTATCTGCTTCACCTAAACCTGGCGTGTTTACCCCAATAGGCAAGGACCCCAACCATGAAGTCAAAACAGAAAAAATTTGCAATAACTTTTGAAAAGAAAATTATACTCACCACAGGCATGTGGAATGGGCACATGCTTATGGACAACACAAAAACAGTAGACCTGAAAGATGAATAGCTTTTGTATCAATAGGTATCAGCAAGTATCACATTCAAGTAGGTTGCCTGTATGAAAAAGACTAATAAATAGAAGCCAGCTTACTAAAGTCTGAGCTAGGTACACATTTTTTTGAATGGTAGCTGTGATGAGAGTGCCATGAAGTTAGCAAAGATTTTGCAATCAAATTTAATTTAGTTATCAAGTTTGCCCTTTCAAAACAAGTTAATGACAAGTTCATGACAATGCAATGGCCACTTAAAGGAAAATGTCACAGCACTGTTAACAGTACTTACACTAGTGAACTCTGATGAGGTCAAAGAAAAATGCTATGATGACCTGGAAATCTTCATCAGTGTGCTTAAAGAAGTCAACCTGATCATTTTGAGTGGTTTTAATGCCAGAGTAGGCACAGTCTAATCAGACATAGTAGGTAGATCTTGGGAAGAATGAAGTAGGAAAAGCAATAGTCATTTACTACTAAAAAGTCATGCATTTCCTGACTTTCTCATCACCAATTCTGTCTTCAATTTGTCTAAAATAATAATATTTCAAACATGCACCTTTGCAGGAAACAATGGCATTTAATAGACTACGCCATTGTAAAGAGAAGAGATAAAGAGAATATGAGAATAACAAAGGCAATGTGTGGCACAGAGGACTGGATTAATTACATAAACTTATCCTCTCCAAGTGGTGGCCCCACTTGGAATAAGACCAATAGATTAGAGTGCTTCTTCATTTGTGAAAAATTTGTTGATGACTAGGAAGGAAAAATGAGCCAGCATATGGTTGGCAACAATAGACCAGAAAAAGAAGGGGCAACTCGTAGAGATTCAGCATATGGAAATTCATTTATTCATCTGGGCTAAAATATTCAGAAACATCAGGATTTGTTTGGTGAAAATGATGGGGAAATTCAGAAGCTGTTAAACAAAAAAAGAGAACTCCACAGGTTTCACCAGCAAGACAGTTCATCCATCTCTTAAGGAGGCAGTGTTTAACCCCATCAAAATTGCAAGCAAAGCTTAGAGAGATATGAAATTCCAAATTCAGTAAGAAAGCAGATGAAATTCAGTTTTATGGGGATGATAACAAGCAAACTGCTTTTATTATGCCTTAAAGGCTATTTATGAACCAAACATCTATAGCATATCTCAATTATTCACCACTGATTGAGCCACACTGATCCTAGAGATGGGCTGCACACTTCCAAAGTGTTCAACAGACCATCATCAACCAATACTGAACTCAGTTTGAAGTCTATTCTTATCTATTCAAACTTCTAATTGAATAAGGTTTTGAATGTAATTAGGTTTTTTGTGTGGCAAAGCACCTAGTGTTGATTCCATTACAGCAGATATTTACAAGGCAAAAAAATTGAGTGAAATCTTACAAGTCATATGGCATATGGTTATCTTTCAGAGATTTAAGAATGCCTCCACTGCCCATTTCTTTAAAGGAAAAGGAAACAGATTGATTGTCCTGTAACAACTGTGTGTGTGTGTGTGTGTGTGTGTGTGTGTGTGTGTGTTTTGGAACGGTGGGAAGGAGAGGACCAGTCGTTTCTCTTGGTCACAGCAAGATTTTTGTCAGACTTCTCCTTAATTGGCTGTTCTTTCACCTGGAAGATGATCATATACCCAAGAGCCACTGTGGTTTTGGAAAGGACTGAGGAATGGTTGATATGATGTTTGCTACTAGACAACTAAAGGAAAAATGCCAGAAACAAAACAGAGATATGTTCAGGATGTTAGTCAATCTAAAGGCCTTTGATATTGTCAGGTATAAGGGTTTGTGGAAGATCAAAGAAAAATTTGGTTGCCCAAAGAAGTCCATCAGTATTGCATGCCAGTTTCATGATGACATGCATGCCAGTCTTCTGGATGAAGGAAAAATGCTCTTGTGCTTTCCCAGTCACCAATAGAGCAAAGAAAGGCCGTGTGCTTAGAATGTCTTCAATGATGCTGTCAAATACCTTCAATGTGGACAAAAATAGCATCAAGGTCAACTACCATATTGACAATAAATTATTTAACTTGAAAAGTCTTAAAACCCAAGAACAAAGTGGAGGAAAAGATGGTGCACAACTTTTTGTTCACAAATGACTGTTCACTCAATGCAGGTTGTGAGGCTAAGATGCAACAAAATACCGACTGATTCTTTGCTGTTTAAGCTAATTTTGGACTAACATCACCAAGAAAACACAGATAATCTACCAGGTAGCACTTCACCAGGCACATGTAGAACCATCAATTACAGGAAATGAAGAAATTCTGAATGTTGTGAATAAGTTCATTTTGATGCATACATTGCCAGACTAGCAAATTAAGTGTGGAAGAGAAGAAATTATTAAGCTGCTCACCAAACTGAAGACTTACACAATCACTGAGATGACCTTTGTTGTATGCCTGTGAAACCTGGACAGTCTACCAGCATCATGCCAGCAAAATGAATGACTACTATCTGAACTTGAACTATCTTAGAAAGATTTCAAAGATTACTAGCAAAATAAAGTAGTAGACAATGAAGTCCTCTCTCAAGTTGAACTGCCAAGAATCCAAACTCTTTTGCAGAGAACATAATTGTGATGGGCTGTATACAAGTGAACTAAAAGACGATTTTATGGAGAAATCTCAGGAGACAAAGGTCAGAAGAAACAATACAAGGACAATCTCAAGAACTTTTTCCTGTAGAAGCCTAGAACTGAGCAGATGCAAAGTAATCTAGAAGATGAGGCTAAACACCAATTGAACAATTCTCTATTGCCACATATTTGGAGGATGAATCCACTATTCTGTGCTGGCTCAATTGGTGGGTTTAGACAAAGAAGAGGAAGTGACTTGAGTGGGTGGAGTAGGAGGAGGAGATTGATTCTCTTGGCTGTAGAAAGGGAGGAAGGAGGTATGGAGATTGCTAGATCTAATCCCCTGACCCAGTCCGCAAAAGACCAAGAATAAAGACTTTTAATTATTCTGACTCCCCCTGATTCTAAGAGATCCAGGGCCCCAACATTTTGGCCCCGGATGTGGGACATGTGGACCAAGCACCCTACTTCCACTGAAGTTCTCCGGTGACCAAGAAATTAGGTGAGTATTTTAATAGACAAACAAAGAACTTTGTTAAGGGCTAAACTAGCAATCTCTTATAACTGAAATGGGGCAGACATTAGGAAAATATTCCCCAGCCCCAGCTCCACCCCCACCCCAGAGTGGCACTAGAGAGAGTATGATTAAGATTATGGAGGAGCAAAATTTACTTATAACCTGGGTACAGACTGCTAAACTCTTGGGCACATTAAAATGCACCACCCCTTGGTTCTTAGAGGAAGAAAAAATAAGTGTAGATAATTGGAAACTAGTGGGACTCCCACAAAATAATTCCACACAAAATCCGGTCCTCGTTCAATTTCCACAGAGGTATTTTATATATACAATGTAATTCAATTGGCCTTAAACTATCTTGCAAATTGTAGAAAAAGAAAAAGTTTTTAAAATGGCCAGATGAGGAAGTGTGAGGAAAAAAAGAAAGAAGCTAAGCAATCTCAAGATCTTGCCCAAGGGCAATGGAACTTAAATGAGGATCCAGGGCTTGGTGATTCTGGCTCTCTAGAGGCAGCTTCAACCCCGCCCAGGGAGCAGATTATTGACAGGCCTCCATCAACTCCACCTTCAGGGATGGAGGAAAGAGGAGTAGTGGAGGGGGGGGTGGTGATATTACCAGCACTTACCCCCTCGAAATCACCCCCTCCTATAACTAGATAGCAAAAGGCATTAATCAAAGCCACTGAAGAAGGGAGGGATATAGGGAACCTGAGAGTTCAAATTTTTCCCGTGATTCAACAGTTTATAGAATATATACTCCTTTTGATATAGACATCCTCAAAGACCTGAAAAAAGCTTGCACTCTCTATGGGGCTACATCAGCTTATGTTAAGATGTTATTACAAAATTTGGCTTATGAAGTCTTAACCCCTAGTGACTAGAAATCCATTGCAAGGGTGTGCTTAGAACCTGGACAAAACTTGTGGCTTTCTGAATATAGTGAACTCTATAGAATACAAGCCCAACAAAATAGTCAAAGTGGAGTTAATACTTCAATCACCTGTGACCAACTAACAGGTGTAGGTTCTTATGCAGAAATTTCAGTACAGATTAATTACTCCATAGTAGCATTTGAGCAAATTGCTGCTGCTGCTATCAAAGCATGGGCTTCTCTCCCCAACAAAAATGACAAGGGTGAGACCTTCACAAAAATTTTACAAGGATCAAATGAACCCTTTGGTGATTTTGTGGGATGTTTGCAGACAGCTGTCATACGGACTAATGATGAAAATACAGTAACAAGACACTTTGGTAAAGCAACTTGCTAAAGAAAAATGCCAATGAGGTTTGTAAAAGGATTATACTAGGACTACACACTAGATTGTACAATCAATCAGCCAGGAAGCAACCTGATGGGAGAAAGGGATTACAACTGGGGAGGATAGAGTAGTATGCAGCTGGGACAACAGAGATACCCCCTGGAGAGGTGAAATCTGTTCCTCTCCAGCCTATGGATCCCTTGCCTCCAGGCACAGTAGGCTTGACCATTTCACCTCCTGAGAGTACTTACAAAACTATTGTATTATTAAAAAAGGACGACAGTGGCCCAACACAATCATTTGGATGAAACCTAGAATTACAGTGTCTCTCTGATCATTTATTTTCCATTAAAAAAAAAAATGAGAAAGAATGATCTAACATGTAGGAATATAACAACAGTAATTTATAAATTCCTTGAAGTCATAATCCTATCAAAATTTTCATAAAATATATATTTTTAAATTTGAAATATAATCTCCTAAAGATTCACATCTTACAAATGGACTCAAGATTACAGTAAACCAAAAGAAAGGTTTAAGTACTAATGTGTATATGTATGCATAAGTATATTATACTATAATAATAAAAATTGATGGCATATCACAGTAGAATAAAGCAGCCATATAAACTTGACCCCTTTTAGATGTTATTTCACAACACAGCAATTTGCTTTGCACTTAAATTTTTAATAACGTTATATAATAAAACACAAAATCTGTAAATTTGATATTCCCCCACCAGATTACAAGGTCAATGATAGCTACCGTGCTTTAACAGAACATTGCATACTATAAACAGTAAGTGTTTTAATTATTTGATGAATTTTAAAATTTAATGAAAAAAGGTTTGTTCAGTAAATACCTACTTATGTTATAGGCAAACATAAAGGGATAGAGGTTAGAAGGGGGAGCAAATAGTCAAGAACAAGAATGGATGATAAGGTTACCTTATATCTGTTGTGCATATCTTCTACATGATTATCAAGTACAGTGCCCAGCAGGAAGGGTAAGGAAAAAGAAAGGGAGAGAAAGGATTTATTAAATTCCTACTACATGCTAAGCACTCTGCTAAGTGCTTCACAAATATCATCTGCTTTGATTCTTACAACACCCCTGAAAACTAGGTGCTATTATTATCCCCTTTTAACAGATGAGAAAACTAAGGCATATAGTAGTTGAGTAACTTGTCTAGAGTTACGCAACCAGTTAAGTATGAGACAGATTTGAACTCAGGTCTTTGTTGCCTTCAAGCCGAGCTCTACACCCTGTGTTACCTAACTTGATAAATAAACATTTGATTGATTGGTAGACTGATGACACAAAGAGGAAACATCTAGTGGAAAATAGTAGTACAGAATCACAAAAAGTTAGTGTTAGAAAGCATACTCTAGAAGCACTAACCTCTTCAAGTTCTAACAAGTGGACATTCAGTTTGGGTTTTTTTTTGTTGTTGTTGTTGTTTTTGTTTTTTGCTAAGACAAGTGGGGTTAAGTGACTTGCCTAGGGTCACACAGCTAGGAAGTCTGAGGCCAGATTTGTACTCAGGTCCTTCTGACTTCAGGTCTGGTGTTCTATCCACAAGTCTGGTGCTCTATCCACTCTGCCACCTAGCTGCCCCGACAATCAGTTTCGATAAAAAGAAATTCATTCAATACAATTTTTTGTATTACAAATACAAAAAGGAAATTACAATAATTACTTTTTTCCCCTTTCACTATGATCAAATGTACCTCATTCCAAGTTCTACCACCTGGAAATAAGTAAAACAAATCTAATCTCTATTCCTATTAAAGATTTTTAAATTCCTGCAGATGGCTTTTCATGCCTCAAATTTTCTGTTTTCCAGACTTAACTTCCAATCTTTCAACTGACCCTTTATGTAGAACATGACAAGTTACCATTCTCTTTTATATCTCTGTGAAAGAGGCAAATAGGAACATTATTCTCAAAATATGCCATCTAACACAGTATAGCAGGGCTGCCATCTCCCTTGTGGATGCTTTATATTTTTATCAACTTGCTCTGGCTTTTTGGTACTGCAACATATTGTATCACTGACTTACATTGGCCCTGAAGCCTATTAAAATCCATGCCAACTCTTTTCTAGCTATCTTTGATCTTGTGTACTGTCATGTTCAAGTGAATCAATGCAACATAGTCTTAGAGCCAAGAGATCTGGGTTCAGATCTCACCTCAAAAATCTCCTCAATCTGTAACTGTGCAAGTCACCTAACTTCACAGAGCTACAGTTTCTTCTAATAAAAAATCCTAATTACCTAAAATCAAAATTATTGTGAGGAAAGTATGTGAAGAAAGCATTTTGCAAACCTTAAAGTGAATAAATGTGAAATATTTTAATTATATACAGTCGTGTTTTCTTTAAACAAACACACACACACACACATTCTATATTCCTCTATTCCATTTTATCTTATGATATATGGTCCACATTTCAGATCCATACCAACTGTCATATAATTTTATCAGCTACCATTTCTACCTTATCATCTGCAAATATCAAATCTACGTATTCATCCAAGTGTCTGATAAAAATTGTAAGATACTATGCTGAAAACAAACAACCTCAATTAAGAAAACTGCTTACCTTAGGAGAAGTCAAATAACCTCCAAAAGCTGAGTTTTTTTTTTTAACTATTTAAAGTATACTTCTTATTGCTTATCCTTCATTCTTGAAAAGGACCATAACATCAAAGAGGTAATGCCATAATATACAAAGTGAATTTAAGTGAGGGAGGGCTATGTGAAATCACCAGCCTTAATTTCTCCTCTGGAGCCACATCTGTGCAGTAGCAAGATATAGATCTGGACCACTAAAAAAGAACCTGGATGACTTTTTAAACTAAGACCTTTAATAAGTCTCGGCTTGACTAAGGCAACACCCAATCAGCATTGCTAGGCAGTTTTTGCTAGGCAAGAAATAAGGTGCATACCAAAGAATGTTCAATAAGTACCAGTCAGATCTAAATGACTCAATTTAATATTCAAGCTACAATAAACAAAGTATAGTTTCTGATTTATTTGTAAATCTAAAAAAATTTCAAGGTTAAAGGGGCTTGGCTGCTATCTGGTGTGAACCAAATATGAGGGTGAAAAAAATCCCCAACAACTTAAACATTTCAAACATATGATCATTCAAATTTAGTTTGAAATATAATCCTGCTAATCAACAAATTTAGTAATTATCACCAAAAAAACCAAACAAACACATTTGTATGGAACATTCTTATAGAGTCCACACTGTTCTTATTTCTTATCATCTTTTTTATTTTCTACATGTTTATTAATCATTCCCTTAATAGCACATTCTAGAATTTGGCCAAAAATCAAAGTCAAAATTATTGATATAATATCTGCATACTCCTTTTCTTGACTTTACTTAAAATCAGGCTATTTGAGCTCTAATCTTATAGTTTGTACCACCTTGTTCCCCTATCATATTTCCTTGCAGTCCCATAGGATGAGGAGTCTTTATCATCCAGGTCAAAATTGGCCCTGCCCCATTCATATCTCTTATCTCATCTCTTTCCAAATTCTCTAAGATAGTGGTTTAATTTACTATTCTCTCACTTCTACTCTCATTCAACTAATTAAAGTAATTCTTTACTAGCTCTTTACCCTAAACATATGTTTAGTCTCTTTCAATTTTTTAAAACACAAAATGAATTGAAGGGAAAAAAAAATGCAGGTCACCAAGTTCATCAAAACCTGGGAGTTGGGCTGAGATAGATGAAGAAAAGTATAGTCAAATTACCCCTATCAACAAAATTACTTATTTTCGGGGATAAAGTTTAAGCTTATTATCTAACAACTCACAGATAAAAAAATCAGTTGGTCAGCAAATATATATTAAGCACATGCTATGTATCAGGTACTTGCTTCACTATTGACATGGAGATAACACTTTAATGGGGAAGACAATACAGAGAGCACAGACACAATGTTAATAAAATTTATATACAAAATAGTTTGAGGGGGAAGCATCTGCTTTTGGCGAGAAACAGGAAAGGTTTTATAAAGTTGGTGTTTGAGATATGTCTTAGATGAAAGAAGAGACTCAAGAAAGCTGAGAAAGGAGGAACACATATCCTAAGGACATGAGAAGATTAATTTAAAGATGAAGAAAAGGGAAATGGAGGATCCTTTGTGAAATAGAATGAGCCCAATATGGCTGGGTCTCAGAAGGAAAGTACTATCAAATGAGCTAGAACAGGTTGTATGAGGCTTTAAAACCTACATAGAAGAGTTTATGCTTTGCCCTAGAAACAACAAGTAACCATCGGAGTTGACCAAATCAGAAGTCACATGGTCAAATCTGCACCCAAGAAAAATTAGCAAGGGGCAGCTAAATAGTGTAGGGGCAACTAGATAGTGTAGTGGATAGAACATAAGCCCTGAAGTCAAGAGAACCTGAGTTCAAATTTGACCTCAGCCACTTAACACTTCCTAGCTGTGTGATCCTGGGCAAGTCACTTAACCCAAGTGGGAGGGAAGGAAAGGAGGGAGGGGAGGAAGGCAAGAAGGAGGAGGGGAGGGAGGAAAGAAGGAGGAAGGGAGGGAGGAAAGAAGAAGGAGGGGAGGGAGGGAAGGAGGGAAGGAGGGAGGGAGGAAGGGAGGGAGGGAGGGAGGGAAGGAGGGAGGGAGGGAGGGAGGAAGGAAGATTAGAAGCAGTTTGTAGGATATATTGACATGGAGAGAGACCTGAAATAAAGAAAGCAATTAATAGGTGATTGTAATAATCTAGGGAAGAGGTGGTAAGGACCTAAACTACGGTAGTAGATGTCTGAGTAGAACTCTGCAGTATCAAATTTGGCTGCTTTATTTCTAAAAGATTTATTTAATCTGAATCAATGTAACTAGCTTGCTTTAGTCTTCTAGATAATATAAAAGAGATTCAAAACAAGTTAAATCTCTGCTATGCACACACACATAAGTAGGTTTGTGTACACATGTGTGAATTGATATATTTACATGTATATATATATATATAAAACTATGAAAGAATAAAACACATGCATGTATTTGTATATTAATCATCATGTATATATTCACACTTATTCAGTAAACATATTTATTTTAAAAGCTGAAGTGGTAAGCAATTATATGGTTAAAAAAAAGGAATAAGCACATACTGTGTGCCAGGCACTGTGCTAATTTCTTTACAAATAACATTTCATCTAGCAAGCAAAATGCTATCTGAAAATTAAGTTCATTCTAAAGGAAAGTTAATTTTTTTTGTATACAAATAAATAAGACAATGAAACAGAAAAGAGGATAAAAGCACAAATAAACATGTCAACTGATAGGAAGAAATAGAAATTATACACTGAAGTAATCTTCATGTCATAAAGACATAAAAGAATGAAAAAGAAAAATAATATCACAGTTTAAAAAGGGATGGAAAGAATTTCACATGTTTGAAAAACAGGCAATTTTTATAAAATTAAAACCCAAACATTCTTCAGTAATAACAAATATAGTCAATTTGCAAATCTATAAGCCTATAATCAATTCTTCCTCTGCTCTGTCAAAAGAAAGAATCATTAGAAAGAACACTGAAATAATGCAATATTATATCTCTGTAAAGAAACATTTAGAGACAAAACATTGAATGTTATTCACTGCATAAATTATTTTTGCCAACTATTTTTCCTCTAAAAACATCTCACCAGCTAAAATGCTCTTTACCATCTGTGTAATTACCAATAAAAAGTCCAAAAGCTGTCAGTATTGGCTGCACATCCGACTTTATGGTCCACCAAGGCACAAGCCTTTTGCCTAAAGCAAAATGCAAACCAAACACTGAAATAAGTATCTATACTAATTCATTACACTCACTAGATAAAAGCTTTTAAAAAGAATTATAATGGTGTGCTATTTTCACAAATATCTTACATGTGCTAAGAGTTATTTTATATTTTAACAACCCATAGTACACATAAGAAATGAAGAAAAACAAACATGATCTTACTGGAGAGGATATATTCCAAAATTTTTCATGTATAAAGTAAAATGCCCTACCTTTAACTATTTCCTGGTGAACATATCCTACATAAATCTACACAAAAACATATAGATGCTAACTTGGATAGTTAAAGTTTCTAAGAATTTCTAAATATTAACTGAAAACAAAATGTGTAAAGAAACTGACCAAGTCTGAATCCCATACACATATGTATAAATCAATATTATACATACATATGTAAGTGTATAGACAAAGGGATAAGAGTCTCTGTTCTGTCACTTTTTTTCCCTTTCTTTTCTCCTCTACTTTCCAATTTCTGATCCACAAAAAAGCTAATTTTTGTGTGTACATAGATATATACACACACACACACACACACACACACAATTAGTTAAATGCACTGGTTTAGATATAATATTATCTAAATATAAGGCACTAGTCAGTCAGTCAGTCAATAAACAATCATTAAATGTCTATAACATCCCCAAGCACAGTATCAGAAACTAGGACTATAAAGCGGCAAAGACAGTGCCTGCTCTTGAGGAGTTCACAAAATAATGAGGGAGAAAACAAGTAAACGAATATGTACAAACAAACCATGCAGAAGAAGGCAATATGAGATGAGAAGGAAAACATTCCAAGCATGGAGAAGTCAGAAAAAATTCCAGAAGGCAAGAGAATGAATATTTGTTTATAAAACAGCAAGGTGGCCAGTGTCATTGGACTGAAGATTAAGTTTTAAATCATCAGGTATAAGAAACTGGAAAAGTATGGGGAGACTAGGTTATGAAGGTCTTTGGTAACAAATAGGATTTTGCATTTGATGCCAGAGACAAGTGGGAGTTCCTGAAGTCTACTGACTATGGGGACGGAATTTTAATATCTTTGGTTGCTGAAGGGAGGTTGAACTGGGATGAGGAAAGACTTAAGGCAAGTAGGCCCACCTGTAAGCTACTGCAATAGTCAGTACCTTGTACCTGTACAGGTGATCAGGTAGACCTGAACCTTGGTGACTGCCGTATCAGAGAGAAAAGGGGGTGTATTCAAGAGATGTTGGAATAGAGAACTTCTTCACCAAGAGTTCTCTTTATATATTTACATATCATATGGATCCAATCCCCATCCTCTGGAAGTTTTTGTTCTTATTTTTCTCTTTGATGTTTCTTTTAGTCACTTTTTAGAGATGGGAGAAGAATGGCTCCCTTTGAACTTCCCACTTTGCCAATTTGACTAGAAAAATCTTGCCTAGTTAACTTTTTTTCTGAAAGGAAAAAAGATTAGTGGATTTCTCTCAGCAAAGTGTGTGCAAAATAAATGGTAATAAAAATGTTTAAAAATACTGATTCCCCTTAGGGAATAAAATTGGGAAATCTGAAGAAAAATGAAAAAAGCTGATTCTCATAATAAAACCAACACTCACAAACCTATTAACAGTAAATAAATACTGGTGTGCAAAGTACTTTATAGATAGATAGATAGATAGATAGATAGATAGATAGATAGATAGATAGATATAGATATAGATGCTATCTCCATTTGATTGCTACTACAACCTGTGAGGTAGGTACTATTATCAATCTCATTTTATAGATGAAGAAACTAAGACTGAGACTCATTAAGCAACTTGCCTAAGTTCACATATTCAGTAAGTTATTGAGGCAGGAATGAAACGTGTCTTCCAGATTCTAAATCTTACACTTTCTCTAACCTATTCAACTCACAAATGCTAAATATGTAAGAAATGCAAATATGATGATCTCTGTATCGATTGAGTTTTACTCCTTGTGACACTATGTAGTACATTATTCTTAGTAAAATTTACAATACAATTAGACTTGGAAAAATTTAAAAGATACTTATGAGGAAAACTACAAATTTAAAAAGGAAATTCTTCCACCCAAAAAGCAAAAATACAAAGAGCTGAAATGGTATTTTAAAAAAATTATGTCCATAAGGAAAAAATAAAATAAAATTGTTGCGAAAGAATTTACATGGAAATTTATGGATTATGTTCCCAATCATGAAACAAAATTGTTTAAAAATAACAATATCCTTCACTAGGGTCGAAACAAACTTATTTGAATTTTTAAAAACATATAAGCCATATTTCAAGTAGTATCTATAAATCACAGGAATCTTCAAGTAGTACAAGATACAAGTATAGATACAAGTAGTATCTATAAATCACAGGAAGTTTCTTCAGTTTGGGAACACTAACTACCAGTAAAAATTGATACACGAACCAGAGTCAAAATAGAGGAAGAAAATTACAGACCAATATTCAAGTGAATATTGATGTTAGAATTTTAAATAAGACATTAGCAAAAAGGTCTATAAAAACATGAAATACTGTGACCAACTTGGATTTTTTTTTTTTTTTGGCAGAAATGTAAGATTAATTCAATAATAAGAAAACCTTAGACATAATAGGTCATATATTAATTACAAGAATAAAGTACTCATCAGAAGGTTAAAGGAAAAACTTTTGAAAAAATAAAACACTCATTTCTATTAAAAACACCAAAAAAAAAAAAAAAAAAAAAAAAAAAAAAAGGAATAGAAATAAAGCAGCTGTCCAATAAGATGAAGAGCAGAGCAAGAATATACTGTATCATTAATATTATTTCACAGTGTTTGAAATATAAGCTTTAGCAACAACAACAAAAAAATTTAAGAAATTGAGGGAATGCGTATAGGCAAAGAATAAACAAAATTGTCCTTTTTTTGCAAACATAATACTTTACTTACAGAACCCTACAGAGTCAATTAATCAAAACAATAACTTCAGCAAAGTCTCAGACTATAACTAAATCCATATAAATCACCAGCATTTCTGAATATTACAAACAAAAAGAAGAGAGAAAAATTTCTTTTAAAAGAACTACTGAATGTGAATGTATAAAATACTTGGGAGTCTCCCTTACAAGAATAAAGACAAACCAAGATTACCAGGAAAAATTATCATTAATAGATCAAACCAATATAATCTCAACTAACTCTCCAGATTATTTTATGTATCATTCACCATCATCCTTGCCCACTTGAAGATGCCTCTACACCCTGGGGGCTATTCTCTAGTCTGATGGGGTCCTTGGCTGAGACTGTCATTCCATAAGAGATGCATCTCCAGCTATGTTCATTCAACTCAATCTTCAGGTTGTTCCACCTGATCTGAAGAAACAAAGATCAAGATTCTCAAGGGAAATAATGAAAAAAAGTGGGAATGGAAAGAGACTACCAATATCAGAATTCAAAACTACACATAAAACAGATATACCATAAAGCTGACCTAATTCTAAGTATAAATGTAAAACATAAGAAATTTTATTTCTTATTTCCTTCATTTATACACAGTATCCCATCAAGTTGTCATCATTTTTTTTTAAATCAATGTTTTAGAAAAAGTTATATAAATTTGTTCCCTCCAATTCTTCTTATTCCACTCATTTCTCAATCTTTTACAATCTGACCCAATCAAATGAAACATCTTCCTTGTATTAATTACTAACATTTAATAGCTAATTCTAAAGATCTTTTTCTAAGTCCTACTTGATCTCTGTTTAGGTTTTGACACTACTGAATTTCCTAGATTCTCTTTTTCTCATGACTTCTACAATACTGACCTCTTCTGGTTCTCTTCCTAAGTAAAATTATTCCTTAAAGATTTTGATCCTCTCTTTACCACCTAACAATAGTTCTATCCCAAGGTTCTATCCTGGGATGTCTTCTCTTTCCAACCTCACCCAGGGTAATATGACTTACTTCCACTAATTCAATTACTATCTCCATGAAAATGACTCAGTCTATCTTCTCTCCCCCAAAAGGACACAATTTCTTTATTTCTTTCTTCCACTCTAGACCTTTCACCCATCTTCAGCCTCTGTTTATCTACTGCTCACTTCTGTACTTCCTACAAAGAAGCCCAAGTCACCACCATTCTTTAAAAAAACAAAACAAAAACTGTTGTTACATACATTCTTCAAATAAGAAGGGATATATTACTTCATCCCTTTTGCATTCAAACTTTTTAAAAATTTTATTTGGAAAAACAATAACAAAAAAAAGAAAAACAGAAAAGGAATACAAAATAAAATAAAGCAAAACAAAAAACATTGTCATGTGCCCAGCAAATCACAGAGGATTCAAGATATATAACCAAAAAATTACCAGATCAAGGATAGAGAGAGAGAGAGAGAGAGAGAGAGAGAGAGAGAGTGTCTGAAGTAAATTATATTCACGAATGTCCATTTTTCGCTTTACTTCCTTGAATTGAAATTGCACCTTATTTATTTTATTCTTTTTCTCCCTTTCATCCCTCTTATCCCCCCAAACAAGGTACAGTTAAGAAAAGATATATTTATGTATACATATGTGGATACACACACACAATTTTCCTATTGCTGCTGACTGCTTAAATTCTGCTCCATAACTCGTTTTGCTACTTTCTTCCTATTACCCAGAGATCCCTCCTTTGTCTTCTTCCTTCACCCTTTGCTTCCCCATTTGCCCATTCCTCTTCCCCTTATTTCTTTACAGATTTCAGAGGGTAATATACCCTTCATGGTATATATGTAGAGTTGCCTACTGAACCTATTCTTGACGTGAATAGGTTTTCAAAACTACCAGTCCTTCTCCCCTTTTAATGCGCCTCCATATCTATTCTTCCCCTGCACCTATTTTATATAGCATAATTACTATTTTTTCCTTAAGTCTGTCAATCTTGCTTTTGAGTCACTTTGTTGTTGTGAGTCATAAACATATAGTACACATTTCCCATGTAAAAAGCAAATAAATAAATAAATAAATTGACCATATGTAAAGTTTGTCCATGTTGAGTTCCTTAAAGCAGATCTTTGAAATTGGTTCTTCTATGTTAAATTTCTGTTGATTAAAAAAAAAGTCCTGAAAATCTGCAATTTCATTGAATATCCATTTTTCTCATTCAAAACTATAGATAATTTTGCTTAATGATATTTTTGGCCATAGGCCTAGTTCTTTTGATTGTTGGTGGATATGATTCCAGGACTTGCAGTCTTTTATTGTGGCTGCTGAATGGGTCCTATATAATTCTAATTCTAGCTCCACTGTATTTAAATTGGTTTTTACCTTGTTTCTTGAAAAATTTTTCTTTGATTTGAGGGTTTTTAAATTTGGCAATAACATTCCTGTGTGTTTTCCACAAGGATCTCTTTGAGATGGTGATTAGTGGATTTTTTTCTATTTCTACTTTCCTCTCATGCTCTACTACTATAGAGCAATTTTCTTAATTTATTTCGTGCATTACTGTGTCAAAGTTCTCTTTCTTATCACAACTTTCTGGCAGTCCAATTATTCTTATATTTTCTGTTCTTGATCTGTTCTCCAGATCTATCATTTTTCTTATGTTTCACATTCTGTTCTATTTTCTCATTCTTTATAATCTATTATTTCTTGTTCTCTCAAAGCTTCACTACCTTATCCTTGTCCAATTCTAATTTTCAATGAATTATTTTTATCTTTGAGACTATAAAATTCCTTTTATAGCTAATTAACTTTTTAAAAAAATAATCTAAATTTTCTTGGATTTTTTTTTAAAGTTTTCCATCAATATGTCTTATTTTATTTTTAAATTATTTTTTGAGTTTTTCTATAAATTCTCTCTGGGCAGGGAGTCATTTCATGTTATTCTTTGGGATGGAATTTTTTTTACTAAAGTGTCTTCCTCTGAAGATGAATCCTGGTCTTCCTTGTTTGCATAATATGTTTCAATGTAAAGTTCTTTTTTCCTTATTAATTCATTTTTTTTTTTTTAATAAGAGGTGTGCCTCAAACTTTCCTTCAGTTCTCTCCTCTTACCAGGAACTCCAAACCAAGAACTCCATCCACTCTACTTCAAGTGCCTACAGCTAATAGTGTCCCTGCTCCACTGCTTCTGCACTTACCAGGTGCTGGTTCCTTCTCACCAGGGCCACATCTCCACAGCACAGCTGGGCCTGGTTTTCCTAATCAGCTGAAGTTCCTTCAGTCTTCCCAGATTCAGAACCCATGCCACAAACACTCCAGGAGGTGAAAATATCTGTGGTTCCTGCTGAGGTTCCAGCCCTAACCAGCTAACCTGAGGGGGTCCCCATTTGGTATTTCAGTGGAACTAGTCAGGAGGCATTTACACTTCAGACAGGTTAATACCAGTCTAGGAATTTCCTTCAGATCTTCTTGGGTTATACCAGAAGGAGCCTTTTTCTGCCCCAAATCTTGATTTTTTTCCATCTATGTGCATCCTGAGGTACAAATTTGCTCTATTTATAGGGGAAATCTGGAAAGCTTGAAATTTACCAACCTATTCAAACATCTTCCCAGAATCCTCCCTCCTCAAATTTCTTTTAAAAAAAAAGAAGAAAAACCTAATTATTAATATTGCTTTCCTCTTCTCTCACTTTCCAACTTACTGAAATTCTCCAAATTACCAATGATACCTTAATTGCCTAATCTGATGACTCAATCTTACTCTAAAACAGGCTGGTATCATGTTATTCATAGACAGTCCAGTCAGTTCTCCATTCATCAGCTAGTGATCTTCCTAAAAAGCAGATCTTTCTATCATACTCCCCTATTCACTAAAGTCTACTGACTCCCTATTAATTCTAGGATCTAACCTAAAATCCTGTTTCGGCTTCAAAGTCCTATACAACCTAGCTTCTCTTCATCTTTACAGCTTTCTCATATTTATTTACTTTGCAATCCAGTAACTCCTGCCAGTTCCTCATACCGGAAAAATTATCAACTAAGACTGTGACTTTTTACTAACTATCCTATTGGACTGCAGTCCCTGGCTTCCTATAAGACTTAGCTGAAATACTTTATTTTACAAAAGAAGTTTATCATTTTCCCACCACTAAATCTTCTGAAATTATTTTCAATTTACCCTATACATTTCATATGTACATAGTTAATTACTTCTTACATGTGAGTTTCCTGAGGACAGGAACTGTGTTAATTTTATTGTGTGCCTGGTATTTTATAGCACAGTGCATAGCATATAGTAAGCACTTATAACTGATTGCTGACTTAACTAACTACACTTGCTTTCCTGGGTTTTGTGATACTTGTCTCTCTTGGTTTTCTTCTATCTTACAGCTCCCTTAGTTTTCTAACATTTTATACCATTCTGAGAGACTAGTTGAAAGATGGATTACAGAATAATAGTATGGACATTAAAAAAACACTAAGAATGCTATTGCAATAATTTAATAGCGCATATAAAAAGCCTTTGTAATAAAATTTCAAAATCTTCAATTATTTTGCTAATTACTCAAAGTATGTTCTTCAGCAAGTCACTTCACCTCAACTACCTTGCAAAAATAGAAAAAGAGGGGGAAAGAAGCATGTTCTTTAATACTGATAGCTTTCCTGATAAGAGATATGGGTATAGAAAATAAAAGCATTACTTCAAAATAAATACTATAGATTCAGATAGAGAGATCATCTGTAGATCGCTATCTAGAGATGAGACTCATCATAGTGTGTAACTATCTTCTAAAATTACATATAAGAGACACTGCTAGAAGATACCTGAGAATCTCTACATTCACCAATAGCTGATTATTAGTCACAAAAATTTTAAATCTTCCCATGACGACATCTATCAGAAAATTAAAAAGAATCATAAAAAGACAAACTAAGAATATTAACAAGTATAGCAAATTAAAATAATGTCTTTAGGCATATATTTATGATAATTATAAATGATAGGTTCTGAAATACAATAGGATGAAGAAAATAATCTTTTTCATGTTCTATAATGAATATAACCAACATCAGAAAACCAATTAAACTTAAATTATTCTCTAAACCTGAGGTCATTTCATATCTAATAAAAATAACATTTATATTTCTCAAATAATATTCAAGGCACTAGTAATATACTAGTATACTCAGAGTATATTCTCTGAGAAACCTGCGACCTTCAAAGAAAATAACAATTCTTTTCTAGGGAAGAAACTATAGCACAGAACTACTTCAAATGTGAATCCTAAATTTAAAAAGATAAATTAATATTTTAAAAAAATTAATTTCTTTAAAAACAAATTTGTAGCCTTAATATTGGAAAAAAATTAATCATCCTTAAATTTAACTCAAAAATTTCCCTAAGTGGCCTACTTGTACTGCAAATAACTATACAAAGGAACACTACAACCAAGATACAGTTTATACTGCTGAAATTTAAAATTCAAACAATAATTTCAACACTTGGACTTCTGGCCAAGATGATGGAGAGGACACACATACCTACTTAATCTTTGTCTTTGCTCTCAGAATTTATTTCATGACAAGCCTTGGAATTGGTGCTTGACTGGAAAAAACCCCCCACAAATAATTACCAACAAAAGACATCCTTGAAATTCGCTAGAAAAAGTCTGATCTGTCACAGACTGAGGGCAGCTAGCCAGAGCATGGCAGGCAGCTCACACTGAGTAGACTGGAGGGAGGAGGCGTGTGATCTCTGCCATTTCTGTGGAAAGAACTTTACCACAGTGTGGATATTCTGTCCTGGCAACAAGCCAGGATCAGCACAGAAGCTGTAAACACAGGAGGTAAAGAACCCCAAAAAGCTAGCCTTTCTTCGGACCTGGACACGCCACCCAGAGTGTCTCAGCATGTTCTTAGAGCGTCAGAGTCTCAGAGGACAGACACAGCCCAGCCATTGCTGTCCTACGAGTGCCTCACTGCAGCCCCTCCCCCTCTGCAGTCTGTAGAGAAAATCCGGTAACACCATCCAGCCCCCCTCCCAAAAGCAGACTGCATTTGTTTTTCTTGTTTGTTTGTTTTCTTTGATTCTTTAACAAAATGAGCAAACAATTAAAAAGGACTCTAACCATTGATAGCTTCTATATGGATAGAGAGCAGACTTTAAATCCTGAGGAGACTAAAAACAGACTGTCTCCAGGTGAATCCCAAAGGGGTATGTGAGATGGTCCTCAACACAAAACTCTCATAGAAGAAAGTAAAAAGCTCTCACAATAGAGCTAGAAGTAAAATGGGGAAAAGAAAGAGAAGCTTGGCAGGAGAGTCTGGATAAGTCATCCCACTCATTTAAAGATAGATAAAGATAAAGATAAAGAAATTGAATCCTTGAAAAACAGAATTAGTGAATTGGAAAAGGTAAACAATTCCAAGGAAAACAGAATTAGTGAAATGGGAAAAAAAATAGCTCTCTAAAAAATAAAATTGGCGAAATGGAAAAAAAAAATTACATAGAACAAAATAACTTACTTAAAAACTCAATTGGACAATTAGAAAAAGATATAAAAAAAGTGAGTTAAGAAAATAACGCACTGAAAATCAGAATTGAACAAATGGAATTGAATGACTCGAGGAGCCACCAAGAATCAGTCAAGCAAAACCAAAATAAATAAATAAATAAATAAATAAACAATGGAAAAAAATGTCAAATACCTTCTTGGGAAAACAACAGACCTGGAAAATAGTTCTAGGAGAGACAATCTGATAATTATTGGATTCTCTGAAAAATATGATGAAAAAAAGAGCCAGGACACTATTTTCCAGGAAATTATCATAGAACTGCCCAGAAGTTATAGAAACAGAGAGTAAAATAGACATTGAAAGAATTCATCAATCACTTAAAATCAAAACTCCAAGAAATATAGTAGCCAAATTCCAGAACCATCAAACCAAAGAAAAAAATATTACAAGCTGCTAGAAAAAAATCAATTCAAATATAAGGGAATCACAATAATGATTACCCAGGATCTAGCAGTGTCCACATTAAAGGAGCAAAGGGCCTGGAATCTGATATTCTGAAAAGCTAAAGAACTTGGTATGCAGCCAAAAATAACTTATGCAGAAAAAATGAGCATTTTCTTCCAGGGAAGATGGACATTCAACAAAATAAGTGAATTTCATCTATTTTTGATGAAAAACTGGATCTAAAGAAAAAGTTAGCTCTCCAAATATAGAACTCAAGAGATTCCTAAAAAGGAAAAAAGAAATCTTGGGAACTATGTATCTGCTATAAAGATATATTTTAAAAAATGTATAATTTGTTCTAGAAACTTGAAGTGGAAAGGAAATTGTACCAGAAAAAGGGTAAAGTGGGGGTACTACATCTCATGAAGAATTAAAGGTAATCTATTATATCTGAGGGAAAGAATGGAGGAGGATGAACATAGTGTGCATCATATTCTCAACAGAATTGGCTTAAAGAGAAAAATATAGATATATCGATTTATGGTGAAACTCCTTCCACTTCACTGAAAAATGGGAAGGGAAAAATGAAAAGGGAAGGAGTAAGTTAAGCGGAAGGGAATACCGAAAATGTGAGGAAAGGGGTAAAATAGGGGGAGGAACTCTAAAGCAGGGGAGGGATACTAAAAAGGGAGGGTATGAGAAGCAAGTGGTGCTTATAAGTTTAATACTGGGGAGGAGGGTAAAGGTGAAGGAAAGGAGAAAAGCATAAGCAGGGTTTAACTAGATGGCAAGTAATACAGAATTAGTAATTTTAATAATAAATGTGAATAGGGTAAATTCCCTCATAAAGAGGAAGCGGTTAGCAGATTGGATTAAAAACCAGAATCCTACAATATGTTGTTTATAGGAAACACACCTTAAGCAGGGTGATACATACAGAATAAAAGTAAAAGGTTGGAGCAGAATCTACTATGCTTCAGATGAAGCCAAAAAAGCAAGGGTAATCATCCTCATCTCAGATCAAGCAAAAGCAAAAATTGATCTAATTAAGAGAGATAAGGAAGGGCATTATATCCTGCTAAATGGTAGTATCACTAATGAAGCAATATCAATATTAAACATATATGAAACAAGTGGTGTAGCATCTAAATTCTTAAAAGACAAATTAAGAGAGCTGCAAGAAGAAATAGACAGCAAAACTAAAATAGTGGGAGATCTCAAACCTTGCATTCTCAGAATTAGATAAATCAAACCACAAAATAAATAAGAAAGAAGTCAAAGAGGTAAATAGAATACTAGAAAAGTTAGATATGATAGATCTTTGGAGAAAACTAAATGGAGACAAAAAGGAGTACACTTTCTTCTCAGAAATTCATGGAACCTATACAAAAATTGGCCATATGTTAGGACATAAAAACCTCAAACTCAAATGCAGTAAGGCAGAAATAGTAAACGGATCCTTTTCAGACCATGATGCAATGAAAATTATATTCAATACAAAGCCAGGGGAAAATAGACCAAAAAATAATTGGAAACTAAATAATCTCATACTAAAGAATGATTGGGTAAAACAGCAACTCGTAGACATAATTAATAACTTCACCCAAGAAAATGACAATAATGAGATGTCATACCAAAATGTGTGGGATGCAGCCAAAGCAGTAATAAGGGGAAATTTTATATCTCTAGAGGCCTACTTGCATAAAATAAGTAAAGAAAAGGTCAATGAATTGGGCTTGCAACTAAAAATGCTAGAAAAGGAACAAATTTAAAAACCCCAAACAATAAACTTGAAATTCTAAAAATAAAGAGAGAGATTAATAAAATTGAAAGTTAAAACAACTATTGAATTAATTAATAAAACTAAGAGTTGGTTCTATGAAAAAACCAACAAAATAGACAAACCCTTAGTAAATCTGATGAAGAAAAGTAAATTGTTAGTCTTAAAAATGAAAAGGGAGAACTCACCACTAATGCAGAGGAAATTAGAGCAGTAACTAGGAGTTACTTTGCCCAACTTTATGCCAATAAATTCAATAACTTAAATGAAATGGAAGAATACCTTCAAAAATATAGCTTGCCCAGATCAACAGGGGAAGAGGAAAATTGGTTAAACAGTCCCATCTTAGAAAAAGAAATAGAACAAGCTATTAAAACTCCCTAAGAAAAAAATCCTCAGGACCAGATGGATTTACATGTGAATTCTACCAAACATTTAAAGAACAATTAACTCAAATGTTATATAAACTATTTGAAAAAATAGGGATTGAAGGATACCAAATTTCTTTTATGACACAGACATGGTACTGATACCTAAATCAGGTAGGTTGAAAACAGAGAAAGAAAATTATAGACCAATCTCCCTAATGAATATTGATGCTAAAATATTAAATTAAATATTAGTAAAAAGATTACAGAAAATCATCCCCAGGATAATAAACTATGACCAATACCAGGAATGCAGGGCTGGTTCAATATTAGGAAAACTATTAGCATAACTGACTATATCAATAACCAAATTAACAAAAACCATATGATCATCTCAATAGATGCAGAAAAAGCATTTCATAAAATCCAACATCCATTCCTAATAAAAACATTTGAGAGTATAAATGGACTTTTCGTTAAAATAGTCAGGAGCATATATATAAAACTGTCAGTAAGCATCATATGTAATGGAGATAAACTGGAACCTTCCCCAGTAAGATCAGGAGTGAAACAAGGTTGACCACTATCACTATTACTATTCAATATTGTATTAGAAATGCTAGTTTTGGCAATAAGAGTGAAGAAAGAGATTAAATGAATTAGAGTAGGTAATGAGGAAACCAAATTATCACTCTTTGCAGATGATATGATGGTATACTTAGAGAATCCCAGAGATTCTACTAAAAAACTATTAGAAATAATTCACAACTTTAGCAAAGTTGCAGGATACAAAATAAATCCACATAAATCCTCAGCATTTTTACACATCACCAACAAAATCCAACAGCAAGAGATACAAAGAGAAATTCCATTCAAAATAACTGTCAATAACATAAAATATTTGGGAATCTATCTACCAAAAGAAAGTCAGGAATTATATGAGCAAAATTACAAAACACTTTCCATACAAATAAAGTCAAATTTAAATAACTGGAAAAATATTAAGTGCTCTTGGATAGGCCGAGTAAATATAAAAAAGATGACAATACTACCTAAACTAATTTATTTAGTGCTATACCAATCAGACTCCCAAGAAACTATTTTAATGACCTAGAAAAAAATAACAAAATTCATATGGAAAAACAAAAGCTCAAAAATTTCAAGGGAATTAATGAAAAAAAAAAAAATCACATGAAGGTGGTCTAGCTGTACCTTATTTAAAACTATATAATAAAGCAGCAGTCACCAAAACTATTTGGTATTGGCTAAGAAATAGATTAGTTGATCAGTAGAATAGGTTAGGTTCACAAGACATAATAGTCAATGACTATAACAATCTAGTGTTTGACAAACCCAAAGATCCCAACTTTTGGCATAAGAATTCATTATTTGACAAAAACTGCTGGGAAAACTGGAAATTAATATGGCAGAAATTAGAAATGGATCCACATTTAACACCATATACCAAGATAAGATCAAAATGGCTCCATGATTTAGGCATGAAGAATGAGATCATAAATAAATTAGAGGAATATAGGATAGTTTACTTCTCAGATTTGTGGAGGAGGACGGAATTTGTGACCAAAGAAGAACTAGAGATCATTATTAATCACAAAATAGAAAATTTTGACTACATCAAATTAAAAAGCCTTTGTACAAAGAAAAGTAATGCAAACAAGATTAGAAGGGAAGCAACAAACTGGGAAAACATTTTTACATTTATAAGTTCTGATAAAGGACTCATTTCTAAAATATATAGAGAATTGACTCTAACTTACAAGAAATTAAGCCATTCTCCAACTGATAAATGGTAAAAGGGTATTAACAGACAATTTTCAGGTGATGAAATTAAAACTATTTCCACTTCTATGAAAGAGTGTTCCAAATCACTGTTGATCAGAGAAATGCAATTTAATGACAACTCTGAGAAACCACTACACACCTGTCAAATTGGCCAAGATAACAGGAAAAAATAATGATGAATGTTGGAGGGATGTGGGAAAACTGGGACACTGATGCATTGTTGGTGAAGTTGTGAACGAATCCAACCTTCTGGAATTATGCCCAAAAAGTTATCAAACTGTGCATACCCTTTGATCCAGCCGTGCTATTACTGGGCTCATATCCCAAAGAAGTACTAAAAGAAGGGACAGGGACCTGTATGTGCCAAAATGTTTGTGGCAGCCCTTTTTGTAGTGGCCAGAAACTGGAAAATGAATGGATGCCCATCAATTGGAGAATGGTTGGGTAAATTGTGGTATATGAATGTTATGGAATATTATTGTTCTGTAAGAAATGACCAGCAGGATGAATACAGAGAGGCTTGAACAGACTTACATGAACTGATGCTGAGTGAAATGAGCAGAACCACATAATTATATACTTCAACAATGATATTGTATGAGGATGTATTCTAATGGAAGTGGATACCTTCGACAAAGAGAAGATCTAATTCAGTTCCAATGGATTAATAATGGACAGAATCAGCTACAACCAGAGAAGGAACACTGGGGAATGAGTGTAAACTGTTTGCATTTTTGTTTTTCTTCCCAGGTAATTTTTACCTTCTGAATCCAATTCTTCCTGTGCAACAAGAAATTCGGTCCTGCACACATATATTGTATCTAGGATATACTATAACATATTTAACATGTATAAGACTGCCTGCCATCTAGGGGAAGGGGTGGTGGGAAGGAAGGGGAAAATCGGAAACAAAAGTGAGTAATGTGACTAAGAAGGGATAATGTTGTAAAAAATTACCCATGCATATGTACTATCAAAAAAAAAAAGTTATAATTATAAAATAAAAAAGTGTTAAAAAAAATAATAACAATTTCAACACTCTATTGCCAAAATTGTTGTCAGGTGCTAAACAAGCAGCAAAATTTATTTTCATCTTCCCTACTTATCACACCTTCTCTTTTTAGTGATAATAATGAAGCACAAAAATCATCAAATTATAGGGAAAGGGAGAGACAGGAAGCAATAAATAACACAGCTAAACTACAAACAATAAATAACACAGCTAAACTACAAATAAGAAAGTCAACTACTGAAAAGTGAATTTTCAGGGGCAGCTAGGTGGCACAGTGGATAGAGCACTAGCCCTGAATTCAGGAGGACCTGAGTTCAAATCTGGTCTCAGACACTTAACACGTCCTAGCTGTGTGACCTTGGGCAAGTCACTTAACCCCAGCCTCAAAAAAAAAAAAAAAGAAAGAAAGAAAGAAAGAAAGAAAAGTGAATTTTCAACTGCAAATAAAAAGTCTTCTTCAATGTAAAAAAAAAAAATAATCTTAATGTTTTAATATAGAAAAAATGACTCCAAAATAAGTAAAATATTTCCATAGACATCTATAAAATTAGCACAATTAGACCATTTCAATTTTCAGAGAGGTTCATATGAAAGTCAGTCTGTTTCAACAGATTTGATAGATACAAAAATAAATAGCCCATAATTAAGTACAAAAAGGAAGCTAGATAAAAGCAAGAGATCACTATTAAATTAAATTTACCATTTCATTCAACAAATATTTAAGCACTTACTGTGTAAAATTAGTTATAAAAATTCTCTAAGAATAACATTTTATTGAAAATTAATCTCAAATACTTAATTAAATTTGACAACTTTGGGGCAAAATTTGGGCACAGAAAAATCTTTTAAAGTTAATTACTTGTTAGAGTGGAAATTAGTTACTTTCTTCCATTTTACTTCCTGAGACTTGACTATTATTCATTATTAGATTCCAAAAGCAAACAAAAATAGATGTAATTTTTATTTTTAAAAAAATGCTTTTGTAATTTTCATTTTTAAAATGAAGAGCAACTCAATGATTTCTTATTAGAATCAAACTAATGAGATTTTCATTATTAACAAAAATGACATATTTCACTTGCAGTTTGAGGATTCACAAAGCACTTAGACCTTCACAAACACCCAAGACCAAAAAAATAAGTATTTTCACTTAAATTTTTTCCAGCCATCTGAATATGTAATTTGAATAGCAGAATCATGAAACTAGGAAGTGATCTCTCTATCAGTTTGAATAATCATTATCTAAGCAGTCAAGTCAATAAGCTTACAAATGATTTGGGATCTTTGACAAGACAATTATATTCTATACAGACATTTATCTGACTTTTTCTAGCAATGAGAAGTTCTACCTCTATTTATTATTAAACCTTTTTCCATTCAAATTTTTTTTTAAAAACTATTTCACCATATTCTACTTAGAAGAGATTCTGTATTTCAAGAATTATGAAAAAGAATTTAGAAAAACAGACCCTCAACATGCTATTTTATTTATACATATATATATATATATGTATAAATATATATATATATTCTAAAGACAAAGACAACCTATAAATAAATATATATTCTAAAGACAAAGACAACCTATAAATAAATATATATTCTAAAGACAAAGACAACCTATAAATAAATATTTGGGGATCTGCATGATATAAAGAGTAAACAAGAAGTAATTTAGAAAGGAAAGCTCTAACCTTGGGGAACCAAGAAAGGATTCCAGAATAAGATATTTTGGCTGAGTCCTAAAAGAATTCAAGGATTCCAAGAAGATGAGAAGAAAAAAAGAGAACATTTGAGTGACATAAGGTAACTAGTGCAAAGGCACAAAAGGAAATTAAATAGGGCACTGTGATTAGATTGCTGTGTACCACAGAATAAAGAGTAAGAAGAATGAAAAGGTAGGGCAAGATCAGGTGCAGGAAAGTTGTGAAGAACTTTAAAAGACAAAGAACTTTATATCTAATCCCAGAAGTATAAAGAGTTGCAGTTTGCTGAGTAAGGAGTGATTTGACAAATCAAAACTATTCTTTAGAAAAGTCATTTTGGCTGTAGTATGAAGGACAGATTATAGTAGGAAGTGATAAAAAACTATTTCAATCTATCCAATCAAAAAAATGATGAAGGCCTATACTAGGATGGTAACTACAAGTAAAAAGAGAGAAAAACATTTTAGCAGCATTTTTATTGTAGAGAAAACAGAAAACAATATTAATACTTACTGATTAGGAAAGATTTAAAAAAGCTAAATCTAAGTGTAATGGAATATTACTTCCCTGTAAATTATAAACATGAAGGACACATATAGTCATGCAAAGACTTATGTGAATGGACACAAGGTGAAGTAAGCAGGGCAAATTTCTGGTTCATCATTCAGAAAGATAATAGAAATGTAAATAAAAAGAGGAACAGTAAAAAATTTAAATAAATACTGTGAAATTAAAATGAGCCAGTTTGTAACCAAAGAACTGATATAAGAATACACTTTCCTCTCTTCTTTGTAAAGGTAGAAGGCAAAGCATCAATATCAAAGTTGTTTAGTTCTGCTGAAGAAACTGCTTTTCCCTTTTTTTAAAATTTTTTGTTTACATGGATGGCCCTCTGGAAGGGACAAGAAAAGGGATATATTAGGAAATAAAAGTGATATGAAAACAAAAAATATCAATAAAATTAAAATTTTTTTAAAATTATAAACTACATTTTAAGGGGAAGAATGAGATGTTGAACTTAAATGAAAGTCTTCCTGGTTATACTGTGCCTACTTCAAATAAGCCCTTCCAACCACCTTTTGTTTGTTTTTTAATTGTTCAACCTAGAAGACTAGACCAAAAGAACTCCACATTAAGAGTCAAGACTCTGTCTGAAGATCCTAACTACTAAAATACGTGATTTAATACAATGGCTTTTTTTTTTTTTAATAACTGTTTCAGATGCTAAGAGGCTAATTTGCTTTCAGATTTGAAACTGTTCTAACAGATGAGATTTCTGGAAGGCTAAGAAATATCTAATTACATCTTACTTTTTATAAAGTACATATCTGTGCTTGTTTCAGCAGCATATATACTAAAATAAGATACAAATTTGTTTAAGACGCTAGTGTGTATGTGAAAATCAATAGGCATGTACACAAAAGTACAAGGACGTTAAATACAAATAGCAGAATATATACATTTTATAAGAAACGAGTACATGTATATAGTGTGTCTGTGTGTATACATACAAACACAAATAAGTATATTTTATATGCTGTTGCACCAATTTATCTAGTATAATGATTAAAAGCCTAAAACAAAATAAATAGTATGGCTCTTATCTAATCCAATAAGATGGTTGAGTTATTATCAATCTCAGAGGCATGGTTTTGGGGAAAAATTGGACAAATTCTTTATATTTCTTTCTTCTACAAGTTAAAATCTTCTTATTAAATAACAAAGCCACTTAGTATTGACCAAAGGAATGCTATGTATGATTAAAAATATCTTTGCCAACCTCTTATAGTAAGCTTGCTATATAACTGTGAATTCATTTCCTTGTCTCGCTGGAAACGCCGAAATTCATCAACTGCTTCACGTATCATAGTGACAGCCAAGACAAATCCCTATTGAAAACAAAATAACACAAAATATTGCTCAAAAGAGTTTTTAAACAAAGAAAAATGTGCCTAATATGGTATCAAATTTAACTTTTTCCTTAATTTATCTTATAAAAAATAAATGAACTAATACAAATAAAGAAAAAGGCATAAGAGTTAACAACAAAAACATTTCAAAAGCAATTGCTTTTGATTTTTGGAGTATTCAAAGAAACTAATAATATTACTATATAATTTAATGTTTTAAAATAATAACAGTCAAAATATTTTAAAATTATCTTTAATAAGTTGATAAATTACATGCATAATGTACTGGAATATGAATACCAAGTTAATAATAACCAGTAAAATATTTATAAATTTCTGCAACCTATTATCACAATAAAAGCCAATAAGTAAGAAATCCCATTGAACACCTTTTTGGGGGAATTAAGTGAAGTGAGTGATATTTTTACAATATTCATATCTTTCACTGAGAAAGGAAAAAAGTGATATAGATTAATTTTAGGCCATCTAAATAAAACTTGTACCTACTAATTTGAATCCCTGACAAAACACAAATATGTGTCTGATACCCAGCTTCCAAAGCTTACAAACTTCCTGACACATTCATCAGTACTTTTCATGTTACTCTCCCTGTGACTGGACAAATTACATTCAAGTTGGATTCACTGCACTGATGATCTTTCTTCAATGTATATTATGAATGATAAGTATCATTTCAAACATATTAAAGCATATCAACATATTAATAACACAGAACTCCAAATGAGTATTGGTATTCCTTTTTCTAAAATACTGCATGATATATAGCTTGAAATAAGTGAACTACTGGGTATATCTTGGATATCTTTGAGACAAAGAACTGTTTACCATACACAGGATTTGATCTGTATAATACACAGTTAAAATGTGTCCTTGAGCTATAATATGACTCTATGTCTCTACTATAGAGATGATTTTAGTAGTTTTTAAATTTAATAAGTTTACCTTACAAGCATTTAATAACTTCTGTCTTAATAGGCAGATAGGAAAATTTTTAGTGTCTTAAACTTAGGGGGAAAAAATGTATATATTTATTGGCAAAGTTCTTCTAAGGTGTTTGGTCAGAGCAATCTATAAGTGAAAGAACAGAAATATAAAGTCTGACATTTCTGCACTCCATAAAGGATGAATTAAAAATGTAGGTTTTGTCTTTATAAGAAGTTCACCATATATGTTTTTTCTTTCTAGTTTTCAACATTATAAAAATGCAAATTTACTGATAAAACACACTATAAAAATAAAAGGTGATTGGTAATTCCAAAATAGAAGAAAGGCTGGATTTAATAACTTGCAGTCAACTGCATTTAAAAAGGATTCAAAAAGCTCCCTCAAAAGTTGAAAGATTACATCAAATTAATCAATTAACATTTTAACTATAGATATCTTCCAAAAAAAAAAAAAGACTCAAATTATTTTTAAAAATCAATGAAGATATAAATTAAAACTTTCCTTTTGCCATACCATAAAGTTATGGTTTTATCCTGAATAAGCCAGAAAATGTTTAATGAGCTATAACAGCAAAGAAGAAAAACACTAATTTGTTTATTACTTAAATGAATGTAAAAGGTAAAAATAGCTACTAATATGAATATTAAATACTAAAGAATAAATGGTCATAAGAGAGATAGAGTCGGATATACATAAAAAATTGAAATAAGCATCACAAGGCAATATAAGCTTCTACCCTTGGCATAAGCCTTACCAACAAGATTTTTTTTAAAAATTAACTTAAAAACAAGAGAAAGATATATACTTTTTAGTTCTTCTTTTGATCTGTAGGTTATAGGTTTCTGAACATGGTAAAGGATTTTTCCAAGCTTATCCTTTTTACAAAAATACCTAATGGGAGACTATTGTTATCCTCATTTTAGAGTCACGAAATTGAGGCAGACAGATGTTAATTGACTTGCCAAGGGTCACGTAGCTAGTAAGGCTAGATCTGAACTCAGGTCTTCCTCATTCCATGTCCAACATTCTTTCTCTACTATGCTGCCAGTTAATGCAAGAAACCTGAACATAATAAACTTAGAAAAATTTAGACATGCACATGGTCTGCCACGATAATTATTAATGCTACTATAATTTCCAAATTAGACTAAAAATGATTTTCAAATAATAATTTTTGTATATAAAATCTTTTTCTTGCAACAGCAATCTAAGAGCTCTCCTCTTATGAGTGATAACATAACTCATAATAAAAGTGTATCACTTTATGTTTAAAAAAAGGGGAGAGGAGTAACTAAGTAGCACAGGTAGAACATTAACCCTAAAATCAAGAGTACCTGAGTTCAAATACAGTCTGAGGTATTTACCAATTCTGAAACTCTGAAAGTGGAGATAAAGAATAAGAGAATCTCAGGCATGAGGGATGACCAAAGAAAATGCAATTAGAAAATGGACCTTGTGTAAAAAAAAAAGCAAAAGACAATGTTATTTAATGGCAGAGAATATTGAGAATAATAAGATGTAAAAAGACTGGGAAAGTAAAAGTCAGATTATTAAATGTTTTTGGTCAGATTGAGGATTATATATAGTTTTCTTAGAAGTGAGAAGAAGCCGATGGGTTTATTGAATTAGAGGGTGGGAAGGGAGGGAGTTATCCCATTTTCCATTAGGAAAATCAATTTGATGGTTGAATGAAAGATATCCTGGAATGGGGACAGACCTGATACAGGAAGATCAACTAAAAGGTTACTGGTGATAGGCACATGAACCAGGGTGGTGGCAGTGTCAGTGTAAAGAAGGGGGTATATAAGAGATGCTATGAAGATGGAAATAACAGGACTTGGCAAAAATGAGATAAAGGGGCAGGGAGATGGCAGAAAATGAGGAGTTCAAGATGACACCTAGGTTGAGGATCTAGGTGACAAGAAGGGTGGTGGTATCCTAAAGAATAACAAGAAAATTAGTTAGAAAGGAGAAGAAAATAATAAAATAATAAATTCTGTTCTCGACACATTAATTTTAAGACAGTTCCAGATGTCCAAAAGGTACCTGGAAATGTAGGCTAAAAGTTAATAGAGATATTAAGGCTGGATAACCAGATTTATTTAAAAACAAAAACAAACAAACAAAAAACATCAAAGAGAGTTGATAATTGAACCCATGAGAGTTGATAAAATCACCTGATAGAAGATGAGAGGGCCCAGGATAGAACATTGTGGAATATTCAGGATGAAGATCAAGCAAAGATGATGGAAGAGTAGAAACAAGCAGGAGAATGAGAAGAAAACAGTCAAAGAGAAGAGATTATCCAAAGAAAAAGGGGTGATCAATAGTGTCAAAGGTTGAAGAGAAGTCAAGTATAAAGATTTAAGAAAAGGCTATTAGTTTTGGCAATGAGGAGGTCATTAATAACTTTGGAGAGAGCAGTTTCAATTGAATGATGGAGTTGCAAGTCAATGTGCATACCTAAAAGGAGAGTGAAAGAAAAGTGGCAACGCTAATTACTAATGGCCTTCTCAAGGAATTTAGCTATTAAAAGGAAGAGATATGGAAAAATGATAGCTACTATAGATGGACAGATAAAGCTGATGCTTTATGAGAATGGAGGAGATATGGCTATGTTTGTAGGCAGTTGAGAAACAACCATTAAGCAGAAGGAGACTGAAGATTGGTGAAGGGAGTAGAGATAATAGAGGAGCAGTTTGCTGTAGGGGGAAAAAAAAAGGAGGAAATGAGATCATTTATACATGTACAGGCATTTACCTTGGCATAGAGAAAGGATACTAGGTATGATAGTGATAAAAGAGAAGAGAATGGTGGAAGGTGTCAAAGTAAAGTGAGATAGGAGGAAAAAAGAGGGACTTTCAAGTATATGGATCAAAGATTTTTTTTTTTTTTTTTTTTTTAGCAAAATATACAAAGTTTTTCAATTGAGAAGCTGTGGGAAGTTTGAAGGGAGATAAAAAGAACTGGAAAAACTCCATATAAGTAGGATAATGATTCAATTTAAAAAGCATAAATTTATTGCCCTGCCTCAGTAGGTACCCAGTTGAAATCTCAATTACTTTCCATCTAGGAAAGAGGGTGAAAGAAAGGGAGAGAAAAAATTTGGAAAACAAGGTTTTGCAAGGGTGAATGTTGAAAATTATCCATACTTATGTTTTGAAAATAAAAAGCTTTAATAAAAAGAAATTTTAAGCCAAAAAAAAAAAAAAAGAAAGAAAGAAAAATATGTTGGTGAATAATCATTTCACTTAGCACAGGGTTAGCAATAAGCAAAAGAGAGATAAAATTTCCTTTCAGATATTATCTTTTTATTTCTTTTTCATAGACTCTTGTAAATATGCTAAATAAACAATCAAGTGATTAATTCCAAACAGTAGAAAAAGATTCAGATACTAAAAATTTGAAACATCCCAACTTGGAATAGAATAAATAGATTTTTGCTAGAGAAATATTAAAATAAAAAATTAAAAGTAACATCTAAGAATGATAAGGCTTTCATAAAAATGTTTCCTAATTTTAATCTATCTATTCAACTATTAATTTTAGAAAATCACTTCTCACCAGAGTTCTGACCAGGAAGTTAATCTATCCCTGTTGCTATATTTTCAATAGGGTGATTTTCCATGAATCAGTAAAATGATAAATATGATGAAAGTACTTTCATTTATTTGTGCAATGATAGCTAGCATTTATTTAGCAATTTAAAGGGTAAAGCACTTTACAATATTATCTCATTTGAACTTTACAACAACCCTGGAAAGTAAGTAGCTATTATTGGCCCATTTTTATAGATGAAGAAAAAGTCTGTAGCTAAGAGGGTACATGATTATAACCCCAATAACACAGTGTCTGAAGGAAAATTTGAATTCAGATCTTCCCAACTCCAAGTTCAGTTTTCTATTTATTATGCAATCTAAAAAACTAGTAATATTCACAATAAATACAAATAAAAATTTAAAAGTTTATTTATAAAGCCTTAATATCTAAACTACTTTTGACAATAGCATAATTAACCATTTTCTTCAGTCTTATGGAATTTAGAGACATTTGGTTTGTTGTTTGTTCTTCATTGTGGAAGACAACCATGACATTAGGAAGTGCATGCAATTAACTGAATTTAAATGAGGGAGCACTGTGCAAGGTCATCAGCCTTATCTTCTCCCACAGCACCATCTGGTCCAGTGGTCAGATATAGATTGAAAGGACTGGAGATAGCCCTGGATCCAGTGGGAGACCTAAGCCTTTTTAAGTCATGGTCTTTAACAGGTCTCAGTTTGACTGAGGTAACTGATCATTGAATAACTAAGGCTAAATAAGAAAGAAATGAAAAAAAAAAAAAAAAAGTCCTCTATTTTTTTAATCTCATCAAAAATAGTTAAAATAAAAAAAGAATCAATCTGACAAAACTAATTAGGGAACGATTGGTGAACAGATGATATGAAAATTGGTATAAGAGCAGATTGGTGGCACAGTGGAAAGAGAACCCAATTTTGAATCAGGAAGACTCCTCTTCATCAAATCAAATATAACCTCAGATGTTTACTAGCTCCATAGCCCTGGGAAAGTCATTTAATCCTCTCTGTCTTAGTTTTCTCATCATTTAGTTTCCTAAAATGAGCTAAAAGAAAATGCCAAACTATTCCAATATCTTTCCCAAAAAAAAATCCCCAAATAGAGTAACAAAGAACTGGACCCTACTGAAATGAATGAACAAAAATTGGGACAACTGCTGACTCTTTGTATGGGAAAATGTAGCAAAGAGTATTAACACAATGCACATCAGAAGACACAAGTTCGAGTTCTAACCATGCCACTTGTTTGACTTCATATGTGACCTTGTTAAATCTAAGATGCTGTTATAGTTGAAAGACTACATACAGATCATTTAGACAAAATGTCATACCTTAGAAATGAGAAACCTGAGGCTCAGAGAGGTTAAGTAACAAGACAGTTCAAAGGAAACTTTGCAAAGAATTTCTTTGCCAAGATCAAAATTTATTCTTTTAAAATCATCCCCTAGATACATACTATCAAAATAAAGATGCTAGGAAATATAAGAGTTTGACTAGTTTATCTCTAACGTCCTTTCCAGCTGGATCTTATGAATAAGTCTTTATGATGCATATTTTCAATTTCCTCATCTGTAAAAAAACAAAGGATTATACTTGTTCTATTTCATATGGTTCCTATATAATGATGTTTATGGAAAGCAGTTTGGAAATTATCGCTATACAAATAAGGGATTTTTATCAATACATTTTCCTAATTAAAAAGCTCAAAACTAAAAAAAAAAAAATAAAATAAAATTAAGTTTTGAATAGTCAAATTATTGAAAGCAGACTTTCCCCACATAACAACCTCTCTTTTCTGCTTACTGAGCCTTCACTACGTTGCACTTTTTAGTTGGTCTCCCTGCTTCAAGTCTTGCCCACTCCAATTTATCCTCCACTTAACAAAAAAAAAAAATTATCTTCCTAACTACAGGTATTCCCATGCCACTAATCAACTCAATAAACAGCAGTGACTCCTGACTGCTTCTAGAATATAATATAAAATTCTATCTGGCTTTAAAAGTACCTTACAACCTGGCCCCTTCCTACCTTTCCAATCTTCGTAACAACTAAATACTCTGTAAACCTTCCTGATGATCCTCACACAGGACTCTCCATATGGAATGATCTAATTTCACACCTCTACCTAGAATTCCCTAGCTTTAAGACTTAGCTAAACTTGTTCTTAAGAAGACATTCTGTCCATCCCACTACAAATGTCTTCTCTCTAGGATTACTTCCAATATATTCCCTACATAGGCTGCATGTATTCTCCTGTAGGATAAGAATCTTTTCTTAGTTCCCTTATGTACCTCACACATAGGAAGTAAGTGCTGGAGAACCACTATAACAACAACAACAAAAGCAGCAGCTAATATTTATATACTATTTATTAATATGCCAAGAACTTTACAAATATCTCATTTGATTCTTACAACAGCTTTGGGAGGTAAGAAACAGAAATGAAGTGGCTTGCCCAGGGAAATACAGCTAATAATATCTAAGGGAGGATTTGAACTTAGGTCTTTCTGACTGAGACCCAATGCTCCATTTCCACTTAACTAGCTTATTGATTGACAGACTGATCTAGACCACTCCAAGTCTCCTAAATGAACTTCTATCTACAATATATATCCTACAAAAATTTGCTTATGCTATTTTCCTAAAACCAATAACTGACCTTACTTACTCCCTTACTTAAATTCTAATTGTTCTTCTTAGATTAAAAAAAAACCAAGCCAAGCTAGGTGCTAAGAACTGGAGATGCATACAAATACAAGTCATGTTCTACTAAAGAGAAAAAAATTAGAGAAGTGATGGCTAGAAATCCAATTTAATCCAGAATAACAGAGATAACTGATGGGACAAAACTAAGTAGACTAACACACCACATCAAGAATAAAGGAAGAATTAATCTAATCATAGTTCATAGTTCCAGAACGAGAATGGGTCTCCCAAGTATTCTGGAAAAACAACTTTTAAGCTTAATCAGGCCAATGCTTACCTTCCTAAACTTAATAGTTTTTCTTCCTTACTCTAAGATCCAAATTGATTTTTTTCCTACTGTAACACACCACATTCCATCTACTACATGGCTTTGCAGTAGCTTCTACCAAATCTGTAATTTGCTCTCTCCTTAGCTAACTCTCTTTGTGAGAATCCCTTTTTTCCATAAAAATTCTTGCGTCATCTTTTAACATGAAACCCTTCCAGTAGTACCCTCTCCATTCCACAGGTTAATAGTACTGTTCCCATCAAAAAATTAATCTTTTATTTATTTTGTATGTACATTTTGTTGTTTTTTGAAAAGAATGCAAGCTTTTTGAGAACAGCTCCAGTTTCATTTCTAGTTTTGTGCTCCCACTTTCTAGCATAGCACCCTGCCTCACATAACAGGCACTTAAATAAATGATTCATTGATTGATGAATTAAGCTGTATAAGATCTAGTAAGGTGGGGTTTTACACAGAGACTATTTGTATTAATTTTTTTCTTTCTTTTTGGCTGAGGCAATTGGGGTTCAGTGACTTGCCCAGGGTCACACAGCTAGGAAGTGTTAAGTGTCTGAGACCAGATTTGAACTCAGGTCCTCCTGAATTCAGGGCTAGTGCTCCATCCACTGCACCACCTGGCTGCCCTTTTATTTGTATTAAGTTTCAACCAAAATTAGGTAGCTGTTTAGTTGTTTCAGTTCTAACTTTTCATGACTCTTGTTAATATAGCTCTGAAATGCTTGAGCTTCCCTTTTTCAAAGGGAGCAGTGATGAGGTTGTAGATAACTAGGTGGAGTTGGCAGAGAAAGTCTAAACAACTGATAAGACTATAATAGTCCTGAGACTAGCAGGGAAGAGCACTGAGGGAGACCAGCTAAGCTCAGCATTAGTCCCACCCTAAGGTCTTAGGAAATCCCACCTTACTGTATCCAATCAGTAAGCCAACAAATTTAACCCAGAGGTTAAATTTCCCCTGCAAAGATGATGCCATCTTTGTTGAATCCCTTTTGGGTTAGCCTGCCATGGAGCTCTGACTACTGGTGTATTTCTTTTCCCTTCTTCCCCCAAGCCTCATGGTGTCTTTCTCCTTAGAGTTAGCTTGCCATTCAATGGTTTACTCCCACTTAATGGAGTATTCTCTTTCTCCTGGTTAACTGTGAATTCCACTAGAGAACTTGTCTTTTCCCTTATTAACTGTTAAAAACACCTTTCCTTGCTAACTAAATGTTCTCCCAAATCTATTACTCCTGGTGTTTATTTTACTTATTTCTTTTGTCTGTAATCTCTTTTCATAAATAAAGGTACCTTTTGGCAAGGAGAAAGCTCTTGAATGTCTTGCACCTTATGCCTAATATTTTGAAGTAGGAATTGATATCTGAACCCCAACATCCTTGGTGCCAGACTTCAACCTCAAACAACAAGACAATGGAGTCATACAATAACAAGCAAATCAGCAGCCACTTTTCTTCACTTAGGGAAATTTTCAGGTCCAGTAAGATTTGTGCCTCAGTTTATACTCTATTTGGGATTTTGACAAAAATAATGGAATGGTCTGCCATTTCTTTCTCCAGTTCATTTGAAAGATGAGCAAGTTGAGGATCACACAGCTAAGAAGCACCTGAGTCAGATTTAAACTCACGGAGAATCATCTTCCTGCTTCCAAGCTTAGTGCTCAATCCACTGTGAGGCATGTCCATTAATCAATCATTTTAAATGATCACTATCTTCCAGGTACAGTACCAAGCTAAAATAGAGTCTTCCCTGAAAGAGCACACATTCTAAAAGGGGAAATTATATGTATATAATCAGTTATATTTAAGATATGTACAGAGTAAATTGTTAGCACTAATATCTGTCTGCCCAGGTTACATGTACCTTCGGAATCTAATGCTTATTGTGCAACAAGAAAATGGTATTTACACACATGTATTGTATCTAGGTTATATTGTAACACATGTAAAATGTATGGGATTGCCTGTCATCGGGGGGAGGGAGTAGAGAGAGGGGGGGGATAATTTGGAAAAATGAATACAAGGGATAATATTATAAAAAAATATATAATAAAAAATTTTTAAAAAATAGTCATAGAAAAAAAAAAAAAAAAAGATATGTACAGAGTAATGACAGCCAGCATCCCCTCCTATGTGCCAGGCACTATGCTTTGCAAATACTATACCATTTGATCCTCACAACAACCCTGGGAAGATTTGTTTTAGATATGTTGAGTTGGAGACGCTTATGATTGTGGTATCAACTAGAAATACATGCTATTAATCCATACATAAAAATCACTGAAGGCCATGTAATGACTTGGTTTTAAAATTTAATGTTAACCATGTATTGGATTACCTGCCATCTAGGGGAAGGGGTGGGGGGAAGGAGGGGAAAATTTGGAACAGAAGGTTTTGCAAGAGTCAATGTTGAAAAAGTTACCCATCATATGTTTTGTAAATAAAAAGCTATAATAAAAAAAAAATGAATGTTAAAAATTGTTTTTACATGTAATTGGGCAAAATAAAATACTAAATAAAAATGTCACATAAATAAAAAAATTAATGTTAACTATGTTTTACTGTACTTTATTTTATTAAGTACTTCCCAATTGCATTTTAATCTAATTACCCTTTTATTACAATTTAAGAGTAATAAGACTATTTTGCAGGACTATTGTGAAACTCAAATGAAATAATATATACAAGACTTTGTGAAATTATAAAACAGTACTAATCAATCAATCAATCAGCACTTAATAAATGTTCACAAAAACTATGCTAAGAATTTTGAAGTTTGGGCTGCACTCAGGAAATTGTAGATTGCATGTCTGACAACTCTGGGATATCCAATTCAAAATGTCCAAAAGGCAATTGTTAACATAGATCTATAGGATAAGAGAAAGACTAGAGCTAGATATACCCATTGTCTGCAAAAAGATAATATGATGTATGAGAATTGATAAAATTATTAAATAAGAGAATAAAGAGGGAAAATGAGAATAAGAAATAGATATCAGACAAGTAGGAGAAAAAACAAGAGAGAATAATGTTGAGCAAATCTAAAGAAGAGAATATCCATGAAGAGACAAATGGTGGTCAACAGTGTCAAAGGCAGAAGAAAAGGATGACAACTGAGAAAAGGCCACTAGACCTGGCAATTGGGAGCTAATTAGTAATTTTGGAGAAAGGAGCTGTAATTAAATGTTGAGGGCTGAAATCAAATTACTTCCATATATAACTTATATGTTTATTGAAAAGTCTTAGTATATTTTACTTCTTAGCTTCCTCTGAGATACTACCACAAGATCTTATATGCAGAAAGTATTTAACAAATAATAATTAAGTTAAGCAAATCAAGACAGAAGTTTAGTTAGACTTATGGTGAAACTTTGTTATGACATACCTTTTAATACATGGATTTAGTTAAACCAAAAGTGAAACTTCATCCTTAAAATCTAATGCCTATCTAGAGTAAAAATTTGACATAAGGTTATTTACCCTATTAGTTGAGGGACTAACTTGATCCTAAAAAGTCCTTCCCACAAATAACAGTATTAGATAAAAATATCCATTATAATATAATCTTCTATTATACATATTGGAAAAAAAACTATCCTTAATTCCTAAAATCTTACAGCTTTTACAACAGAGAACTACCAGAAATAAAGAAGTAAAGGTAGATAAATTAAAGCAGAAAAGCACCAACCTACATTTGATGAAGTAAAAAGAAATGAGATGCAAAGGCTGAGAAATTCAAATAAAGAAAAGAATAATAATACAATGGAGAAATGATTTAAGGCAGGAGAAAAAGAATGAAAGAGATTTCCATTTGGTGGAAATACACTTGTAATGACACTCCTAGACTATGATGAACCTGAGGTAACAAGTTCATAAGCATAAAACTCTGCATACTTCTTAATCAAATGCAATTCCAGATGGACACTGTACTTTCATTCCAGATATCCTTGCATTCATATTCCTTACTAATCGTATTATTTTTTGTCTGATCTTGAAGCTAGAATCAAGAACTAAAGCAAATCATTTCTTATGATTAAAGCAGTAGAGAAGAGTAATATAGCACTAAAGATGCCTGCAAGTTAAAATATCATGAAAACAGCAGGTAGCATATAGTTGATATGAAAAATTTTATAAGCAACTCAATATTCTAAATAATCTAAACAATACTCTTAAAGAAAGAAAATTTAAAACTTCATACTCTAAACTGTCAACAAGACATGGACTATAACAATCAATTTCTTTCAAATGTTCACCCTCATGACTGACATTCCATCAGCCAAGGGGAAAAATGTGCCTATCTGTCAGAATGTCAGGAGACTAACTGAACATAACCCACAATTCCTTCAACATCATTCCCTGGAGCTCAATTAGCACAGGAGGGAATTAGGCAAGCAAAACTGACGTGCTACCTTTGGGACAATGCAGAATGTCTAATTCAAAATCCCTTAGTCACTAAAAAAAAGAGCATTTACTTACAATAGTAACTTTCACACAGGATGTAAAATATCTAAAAGATTCTAGGAAATTTCACAGGACCAAGGTATCACTATAAGATACCTTATACAATTTAGAAGAAATTTCTAGATTAAAAGAAAAAAACTTTTAAATCTCTAGACAAGTCTTATAGTAAAATATATTAACCTTTTAAAAACTGATCATATTATGTCTTAAAAGGATAAAATATTGAATTGCATTCTAAAATCTTAAAAAATATGTTCATGATATTAAACTTAATTGAACACAGTATTGAACTTTTTCTTTTACCAGAGGAGCCCAGTAGGTGTAGAGATAGCCTATTTTCAGTGCTGGTACAAACTGTGAACAGGATACTACCAGAAAATAGAGATTCAAGAAAAACTTGAATTGTTCATATAAAACCTAAAAAAGAAAAGAGAAAATAAATTGAAGGCTCACAAAAAAACCTTATGATTTCAATATATTTTTTGAAAATCAATATATAACATTCAGAGCTCTTTTAAAGTATGCATGTAGACCATTACTCAAACACAGTATATTAATTTTATCACTGGCTTTCTAGAATCATAACACCTAAAAAGAAAAATCAGATAATTTACAATAATAAAAATAATAATAAATTAAAATATTATAATTAACTTTTTTCTTAAACTTAACTACTTGAAACAAATTTACATTCTCTTTATGGCAACTTTTCTTCCTCTCAATTCTAACAAAATTCTACTATAAATACATTCTATAGAAGCTGAAAGATCTCAATCAACATATATCTGACAGTAAAAAACGTCTTTGTGGAAAGAATAATATTTAGCATACATTTTTCATTTTATTAAATTTGAGGTTTAATTTAAGTATTATCTGGCCTTTCCAGCCAGTATAACATAACATAATTTTTAAATTTTTAAAATTCCTGTGTCTTTTTAGTTTCTAAGTAAAGAAAATCCAAATTTTCATGGTGACAATGGTTTGTTTTCTTAATTAGGCATATGTGTTTAAATGCATTTATTCCTTTATTCCAAAGAATTAAAATTATTTCCAATAACACTTTTACAAATGCCACAAAATTTATAGTAAGGGTAAAACTATTTAATAAACGAAAAACTAATATAAATATCATAGAGTAGAGCTCCACATCTGTAATTTCATTGGTTTCAGGAATTCCCAATAAATAATTCTCTCCTAATATATATAATCTATTTTCAACAGAAAATTACACTATTAATTGTACTGTAACAAAAAAGTTAAATTTCAGTGAAGATGTCAAAAGAGCTTATGAAGTACAAATTTAGTATAAAAGGGAGATTTAGGGATTGTTAAAATATTTTAAAATCTAGAATATGGCTAGGGTTTAGTTTATTAAATTCTACTGAAACCAGAGTAAATAAAATTTATAAGAATAGAATTTTAAAAATAAATAATTGGATTTCACCTAATCACAAAACAGCAGATCAACTTGCAAAACAAGACTTACACAGAACTGCTTCATAGTCTTTATATGAAAAGTAGCATCAGGCAAGTTAAGCAATAGTTAAATAGAAATATTGTCAACCCAGCCTGATACATTGTTTTATATGGAAGTTGTTTACATCATTATATATTTGTTTGTTTGACAAAGACAGCTTTGCTACATAGACTGTTTATATTCATAATAAATCATATTCAATTTAGGTCTAAAATATTTTAAATTATTTTACAAACTAATCTGAGCAAGACAGGCATCTTTCTTCCCAATCCCCATTGATTTCTTCAAAATCCCATTCAACATAAATTATATCTATTTGCAATTCAAATGCTATCATTATTTTTTAAATGGAATAGAATTCTTATTATGTAATTACCAAACATTTTTAAAATTCTACAATTTTGTTTTTTGTTTTTTTCCTGAGGCTGGGGTTAAGTGACTTGCCCAGGGTCACACAGCTAGGAAGTGTTAAGTGTCTAAGACCACATTTGAACTCAGGTCTTCCTAAATTCAGGGCCTGTGCTCTACCCACTGTGCCACCTAGCTGCCCCAGAAAAGGCTAATTTGAAAGAAAATATACTAAAAAAAAAAAAAGATGAAACATTCACATGATACAAACAGATCAACAGGTATTTGCAAAATATGGCTGATCTTAGGAAGTTATATGAATTTAATCTGATCATTAAGCTACCCTGCAGATTTTTAACCACAGTAATCAATGCTTTACTGTATACTTAATGAACTTTGTGACCTTTAGGAAAATGTACAATGCTTAACCAATCTGTTTGTATTTAATAATTTAAACCTAGGGAGAAAACAGTAGCTTCGTTCAATAAAGATGAGAATATTTATCTGCCTGAAAGACAGTTGACATTTTATTGCCTTGACAAAAGATCAGTCTTTTAATTATGGAGCCATTAGTTTTTGTGTGTTTTAATAAAGAACCATATTAGATATCAAGCTTTTGCCAACTATTGGATGGATGAGGAGAAAAAAAATCAATACCCAATATAAAGTAGTGTGATTATTTAAATTAAAATGTAAAGGACAAAGCAGCTCTAAATTGAAGTGGGGAACATTTTAAAGCTAAATAGCACAAATCTGCCAGTAAATAAGATGTTTAAAAAAAAAAAAAAAAAAAAAAAAAAGCTTGAAATATATCTATATGCTTATATAAGTCACTGTTATAACATTCCTTTTAAAATTTACCTCTGAATCAGGACCCAAAAATTAAAAAATAAAGCAATTCTACACATGTAAATGTGGCTTTGTAAATAATACAGAGTAGAGACTAAGAATACATAGGCTTTTAAAAAATGGTATTTACTATTCTTTCAATATCTTAATTATTTTGAAAGGTAATATGATAAGCTTATTAAATTTAATGTGTTTTATTAAAATCAGTATCCTTAAGTCTGAACTTCAAATGGAAAATCCATTAACATCTACACAGGTCTTTTCATTTTAAGTTCCTTTCTATTAATATGTGCCTATTCCAAGCATACTTTGAAAAGAAATCAATTCCTTATAAAAAACAATTTTAATTGTACATTTCCTTCTCATTTTTAAAACTAATATCAGAAAAAAATGTTATTTTCTGCAGTCTTTAGTGAAAAGCAAACTAAGATCTTAGCTTTAATAAGCCCACCTTCAAGAAAACATTAGTAGTCTTACCCCAGGTATAAAGGTAAATATATTGTATTTTTGATTTTTTATAGAATTTCTGGGATATTTTTCTTCACACTTTTCAGGACATCCAAGCCAGACAGTACGAGCTTTCAGTTCCTTCTTTCTTCGGCAAACATTTATGAGCCAGTCACAACAACTGAATGGAACAAAGATTATTATTTTCTATTTGTCCAAAAAAATTTCAACTTATTATATTTGAAGTCATTTTTGTTTGTTTTAAAATTTAGCAAAGATATTTACAACTTATCTAATTATAGGTATTTTAATTTTTAAAAAGACAAGATCTATTATGCAAATTTCTACTTGCAATCAAAATTCTAGAACATATTTACATTTTTAGAAGTCTGTAATGGCTTCTGGAACCTCAGGGAAATGATCTTTCCTGCTAGGCTCTCTTATCGACAAAATTCAACCATTAATACACTGAAACATTAGATGTTTTATGTATTGGGGAAGAATAACTATAGATTATTGGGAAGTCTTAATACACCACTCAGTGATAAAGCCTTTACAGATTCCAATTAATCTAGCATATTCCTCCATCTGTGCTCTAAGGTAATCACTTTTTTCTACTTCTTGGAAAATGACTTTTGGGGGGAACATTAGGTGATACACCACTACTATTCAGGGCACAAATTACCTGAAAGGGTAGTGATATTTAATCTGGAATCCTGTTGATAAAAAGAAGTAGAACAGAAAATACTACTGGAGAGCTAACATTCTCTTCCATGCAAGAAATAACTTAATTCAATATGCTAACAGATTTCATTCACCTTCAGGTATTATCAAGCCAGTAAGTGACTAATATATCAGGATTTTCAGAAAAACAAGTCTCCTCTATTAACTTGAACACTATGTAGGAGTAAGTATTAAGTATACCCACAGTGAAGATGTTTTAAAATATCTTAAAAAATGGTAGAAAAAATGTTTTAATTCATTATCTTTACAGACAAAATAAGATAAAGATTTAAAATTACATTAGAAATGAAAGTGAGTTATGCATAATTATTATAGAATTCCATTTATTTGTCATATGTTTCTCAAAGAAAGCCAATGTATTTGTCTTAGAAATATTCAGGAATTCAAACAACCATCTAAAGCACATTTTTAACCTTAATTAACCCACAATTCTAATAATTTCATGAAGTATCTTTTTCATGGAAACTGAAAAAACAGATAATTTTATTTTAATGATGTTGATATTTGAATTACTACAATTATATGTCCAAACTATGTTTCTGAGACACCTCTCATAAGAATTTTTCCATTCCCAAGCTTTATCTGTGCCCTGTATTTTTATATACTATATAAACAAGGATTTGACTTCACAAAAAAGACTTAGAAATTTCCTTTCCATATTACATTCAGAAGCACTTTATAAGCTATACCAAACAAACAAACAAAAAACCCAACACCCTCATTACTTTATATCTCATTTTTAAGATACTCAATTATCTCAAAGAATAAAGATTTATTACTTACTATTCAAAGTCTAATACAGGTGTGCTAAAGAATTATTTCAAAACAATTCAAAAAAAAAAATTTTGACCAATAAGGGCCCCATTGAAAAAAGTACACACTTATAATTTTGCAAGGTGTTATTGCACTCACTTTCATATGCAAATTCTTGCCCATGACATAACATGTTTCAATACAATATGAAGGTCCATAAAATAAAAATTATTATTGTTACATTAAATTCAGAGTAGACTAGATGAGAGTAAGATTACTTCCCAAGTATTTTATATATTTTTATGGAGTTATTTGTACCTTTTTCTAAAACCCAACTTTCATACCAATTCCATGAGATTCTGTAACAACTGAAGGTGTCACCAAAATGTCAGTTCTGAATATAACACCACAGGGGCAGCTAGGTGGTGCAGTGGATAGAGCACCAGCCCTGAATTCAGGAGGACCAGAGTTCAAATCTCATCTCAGACACTTAACCCTTCCTAGCTGTGTGACCCTGGGCAAGTCACTTAACCCCAGCCTCAGGAAAAAAAAAAAAAAATCTAACACCACAGATAAGTAACTGGTGACCAAGCAAGGTAAATATCAATCAAAAAAAAAAAAAATTATTGCATTTATTTTATCTATTCTTTTAGACTGTAAGTTCCTTGAGAATACAGGGGCTTGTTTCATTCTTTATATCATCAGTATCAAACACATTGCTTAGCACCTAATAGGAGTTTAAAAAATATTGGTTGATTAAAAGATCTTTCTAATAAAATTATAAAGGAGAGGAGGCAGTTAAAATTGCACTAATTTTCAAAATGGGTAACTAGTTATGAATAAACAAAATTTTAGGCCACAATATGCTAAAATCTATGTTTCTTACCAACTGGCTGACTTAAAAATAATTTAGTTGTAATTGATTTTGTGGCTCTCATTTCTTTGACATCTTTCTTGCAGGCCATTTGTTTTAAATTCTAATCATTCTAGTACTTAAGTTTTTCCAAGTGACTGTCAGGTTTTGTATATACATTTCAAATATAGTAAAATTCCATTGTAATGGCTAATTTTCACAAAGAATCAAACAAACCACTACATGAGACGCAGGCTAACAACGATAGCAAAACAAAAGTTATCCTGTCTTTTAAGAGCACGATTACAATGGTGCTATAGTACTGACCTTATTTTTTCAAATACCATGATCCACTGGATCCATGCTTCACTCTACTATCTCCCTGCCATCTTCCTAATCTGTTACACCCTCCAAATAGGGTCTCTACAGGCTATGGAGTTACAAAGTCACTATTCAATTTTGGAATCTGTGCTATAGGTTCTGCCTATGTTAATGACCTGTCAAGAATCAATAATTCATACATCAAGAAAACTTCACCTCATAATCTTCTTGCCATCTGCTGGTTCCTATACAGCATCATTTATATGCTATGTTTATATAGCCTCCGTTCAAATCAGATAGTACTCTAAAGAATTAACTGAATATTTTAACTCTGAGATGGGAGGATTCATCTAGGTCACTTTAGATAATATTTCCCAAGAAACAAGTTTTAGGATGATATGGAATAAGAGGTCACAGACTATACCCTTATTCAGATTAGTCCATTTATAAATGTATGAATGTATGAACCTAAAGCATTTGTTGTACATAAACAACAGCATACTTTAAATTCTATACAATTCAATCTCTCAAAAATATTTTAGCATGAAATGAATAAGATATCAACCAAAAGCTTTTAACATTAGTAAATCTAGGTTGAAGAATAATGCAGTTGACACATCAAAAACTAGTCAATTTTACTAAAAATTTGATATACTCAAAACTGTATGACTATTCACACCCTTGCTTGCATATTTCCATTCAGTATACTCTTTCCCCCACTACCCAAATGCAAAAATGCAGTCTTTAAATATATTCTTCCAAAATCAGAGATATTCTTCCAGAATAGCTAAATAGCTGTAAACAGTCCTCTCAAGTTCATCTAAAAGCAGGAATATATTTTTTCTATGTCTTAAGTGGGTGCATCTCTTCATTCAAACTTTACAGGGAAGACGTGAAAGGACAAATATTAATAATAATCAGTGAAGTACTGAAGAAGTAAACTAGTCAACAAAATGTGGAGCACTCAGAGAAGTAGGATACCAGTATAGTACAAAGTTTGTGTTATTACTTTACTATTGAATTCTACTGTTTAATCATAGAAAACTTTAAAACCTAACCACAGAACTCAAAATTTCATATTTGGCAAGGACATTAGAAATCATCTAGTTCAACTATTTGTAAATAAAGAAACCAGTACACCAAAAGTTAAATGAAATTGCTTGCTAGTTTAATGAAGAAATCTAGATTAGAACCCAGGTCTCCTAATTCTGGCTACAATGTACTTTCACTTGCTTTCAGAAGATCAGCAATCCTTATACTACTAACTTCAACATGAAAGATTATTTTCAAAGTAAATTTACTATGTGAATACTACAAATGCAACACAAGTTTTCTATGTCACTTATTTTATTAAAACAAATGTTTCAAATGCTTCTGGAGAATATTTGAGACATGACATTGTTTCACAAAACACTTAGGAACAGCAATTTTCTGATCAGATAATTATATATTTTTTAAAGCTTAGATTTCAAGTGAAGTAGATAATAGGCATTCCTGAATTTTTAAAAGAATATGAAGCTAAAAAAATACTGATTTTTAAGGGTGATTAATGAGTTCTAGCTCATGCCATTGCTTTTGTACTTCCTACACTCCAGATAAAAGCTAAGATTCTTAATTTTACAAGGTATAAAAGTTCAGTTATTATGCTAATGTTCACAAAATGGACAAATACAAGGATTCCCTTAAGATGTACTATATGACATATCAAATCACATGCTATTTTATGGAATGTGTAAATATATCTTAATACCTGGAGAATTTAGTGATTTGGGACCTTCACAAGAACTCACGTAGGACTTTTTGCAAAATGAGAAAATACCATCACAAAAAAGGAGAACAGGTTAAAAATGAGGGATTTCAGTAAGAATACTGCAAAATTTAGTAGTGACTTTGTACCTCCATACCCTGTAAAGATCCTGTTTGAAGGATATAAAAGGCTAGGGAGATGGCAAGGAGATAATAGAGTGAATATTTATGCCATGCTGTGAAGCTAAGGAGAAAAATGTAATAACTTGATAATATCATGAGGCCAAAACAATGTTCACATAACAAATGAGGATAAGAAGAACTAATAAAATACCGAGCAAGGATGGAAAATTTCATATATGGCAGAGGGCTAAGAAGAAAAGAGAAAAGAATGGCATAATCTGTATAACAATGTAAATAAAGATTTTTACAATATTCTAGATATTTCATTGTAAATAAATCATTTACAAGTTTTCTTGCCCCTAAAATTTAAAGTATGCCCCAAACAGCAATATTACTCTTGTTCTTGATATATAATAAATCTTTAATTCAAAATAGACTCATCCAAAGAGAAAACTAAACTAAAAAATGTATAGTAAAAGGTCATTTAGTAAATTTTAATTGGTCTAAATTACAACCCCCTAAAAACTGAAATAAGTTTCTCCAAATCCCAACATACTGTAATTATTGCATTCAAGTGCAGCTTGGTAACTAGAGCAAAAGCAACACAGTAGTCATGTCACTCTTAGAAGATCAGCATTTTCCCATGCTTCTGCATAACAAATGTGCAGATTAATTGAAAGTATACAGGCTATTTTGGAGCCCAGATTAATCCAAGCATTTGATATCCCCTTCACTTCATATGGAAATGCCATTCAATTGCACCATTTTCATAGGGACAAAGTGTTTTTTGATAACAAGTGGAATGTAAATCTCATGAGAAAGAAATCAATCTAGGCCAAAGAACTCCAAAGTATTGATCAATGTGCATTACAATTTCACAAGCTTGAAGGAAAATTCAAAGGTAAAGAAAAATGATCACAGGAAAGCATGAGGACCTAAAAATTCTATATTGTACTGAAATATGAAAGTAAAAATAAACACAATAGTTTTCTGCAAATTAACATTTTATTGCTTCATTATAGTTTAAATAGTAAAATGTTCTCTTACCACAAAATCTACAATGAACAGAAAAGTAAAAATATACTGAAATGGGCATTATAATTCTTTAAAATTAAATAAGCCTGAATTACAAATAATTTCAATATCTCTCCTAAAATGTATCCTCCTTTTAAAAATATTTTTTCTGAAAAATAGCATTTTTCTAAATGTTATTCTCTTGACTGTCTATTATGAAAGAAATTATGCTAAGTACTCAAAATTTAAATCACACAAAGAAAAGTATAGGTTATTTTGTTAAATATATATTTTGGCCCTAGAAATAGTTAGGTACTTTTTTACTTCTCATACTTCTTGGATTATGCTAATAGTGCTGGATTTTCCCACATGGAAACCTGGAGATAATTTACATCTTTTAATAGCCTTTAATAAATTTATATTATCTATTTATTTATAAGTGGGAAAACATTTTCTTGGAAAATGAATTCTGGAAAAAAATCCATCCTAAATATGTCAGTAATTCGAATACACTTGCCATTGCAAATTTCTAAATTGGCTAATTATACACATAGTTTCTTTTTTTTTTTTAAATTTATAAATATTTTTTGACATTATATATGCATGAGTAATTTTTTTTACAACATTATCCCTTGTATTCATTTTTCCAAATTATCCCCTCCCTTCCTCTACTCCCTCCCCTTGATGACAGGCAAGCCCATATATTTTACATTACACATAGTTTCTTAAGATACATCTTTGTCAAAGGGTATGGCTGAATATTCAATCTAATAAGAATAAACTAAAACACACCTTTTTTTACTTTTTTTAGCTTTTTACTTTCAAAATATATGCATAATTTCCAACATCCACCCTTACAAAGTCTTATGTTCCAAATTTTTTTCTCCCTCCCTGCTCCCCATCTCGTCAGACAACAAGTAATTCAATACATATGCAATCCTTCTATGCATATTTTCATGAAATAAATCATGCTGCACAAGAAAAATTGCATCAAAAATGAGAAACAACAAAAAGCAAGCAAACAAAAAAGGTGAAAATACTATATTCTGAGCCACATTCAGTCCCCACAGTCTTTCCGGTTACAAATGGCTCTCTCCATCTCAAGTCTATTGCAACTAGCCTGAATCACTCATTGCAAAATGTATCATTTAAAAAACTGGCCACAGGGCAGCTAGATTAGACAGTGGATAGAGAGCACTGGCCTTGAAGTCAGTAGGATCTGAGTTCAAATACAATGCTAATCATCAGTGGCACTTCTACTCTACTCTAATACAATAATTCAATACACACACAATTATCCTTTTATGTCTGTATCGTCAAATACTACTTTACTTAACAGATTTAACACCTGGCTCTGGTTCTCTCCCTCTGGTCTCTTTATAATCTTCCACAAAAGACCAGAATTCTCTATTCTACTTCGGTTTCAGTGCTTTTTCTCACCTTCTAATTTATGTACCTAGGAACTTACTCAATCTCTAGATCCTGCCATAATTCAAAATTGCTGTCTCCAAGATCTCAAATTCCTAAGTTCTTTACCTTTCACTTACTAACTGAACTAAGCAATCTACTCTCTGTCTTAATTATGAGTTGGGTCCTGCATCTCCAAGCTATTTTTCCTTAGTATGTAAACAAACACAAATTTAAATGATGTTCAAAATACTATTCTAGACTACCTCACTCCTTGAAGTATTACAATACCAAGGAGTGGATAACTTGCATTTGCACATTGCATTTAATGATATTTAAATAGTGTTCTAAGGTTTGTAAAACTCCTTACACCCCCCCCCAACACACACACACACATGCGTTTTAGAAATATTTTTGCAACTGTGTGAAAGTAAGAGAGAAGAAATATGTGAGGTGGAGAAGCAAAATAGTCCATTACTATAATTGATACTCCATGCTAGAGATACTTTTTCAGGATGAAAGAACAGTGCCAAATTGCTCTCCAGAAGAGTTAGATCAATACATAGCCCACCTTGACAAACACTACACTTTAATGTGCCTATCTTGCCATAGGCCCACTCAAAATTTTTCATTTTCCTTTTTTAATCACAATCTGATGAATTATGACGTAGAATTTCAGAGTTCTTTTAATGTGGATATTATTATTAATGACTTAGAGCCTTTTTAATATAGCTGTTAATAACTTATATGTCTTTTTGTTTGTTTTGAGGATTCCTATTCTTGGACACAAGACATAGCTGAGAAATTTGCTGCAGAAATTTTCCCCTGTTACCTATGATGAGGTCCTGGTAGCAATTCCTAGTTTGAAATCCAAGGTACAAGGCATATGTGAAGAATTCTCTTTGCCAAAAAATAATTTTATTTAGAAGAGATTATGGACAAAATGAAGAGGTAAAAGATATACCAGAAGTAGAAAATATGAAATAGATTCAGAAGAGCATAGTTAGCAAGGAAAGGGGTTTTAAAAATTAACAAGGGAAAAGACAAATTCCCCAATGAAATTCACAATTAACCAGGAGAAAAGGAATAAGCCATAAGGTAGAACCATATCAATGGCTGGCAAGCTAAATTCAGAGTTTAGTGTCCTACAAGAGTTAATTAGCTATAGCTTACAAGTAGAAAAGACATCAGGAGACAAAATGCCAGGAGTGACTAACCCCAAAAGAGATTCAGTAAAGATGACATAAGCCATAGGCAAATTTACCCTAAAGGAGAGGTTTCATATCAGAGCTCAGAATTCTGATTGGATATAGTAGAGGGGTAAGGAAAGAGTGATTTCCAAAGATCTCTCCATTAGGATGGGCTTGTAAGGCTTTATCTTCCGGTTTCTAGGCTAAAATCTATCTGACTACACAGGACCATCTCACCTAAGTCTCTTCTAATTTTAACTGCTTTTGCTTTGTTTGTACAAAAATGTCATGATTTTATATAATCAAAATTATCTATTTTATTTCTGTAATCATCTCTATTCCTCCTCTGATCATAAACACTGTACTTATCCAAACATTCAAAAGGTAAATTTTTTCCTTTTTCCTTGCTGCTTTAATTTGTGCATAAAGTCTGACTCAACTATTCTATAGAACAATATGGAACTATGTCCCAAAGGGCTTTGCAAAACTATATACCCTTTGACCCAGCAATACCATTAGTACTCTGCATCTCAGAGATTTAAAAAAAAAAAAAAAAAGGAAAAGAAAAAGAAAAAAGACCTCTAAGTACAAAAATATTTATGTTAGCTTTTGTTGCATTGGCAATGAATCTGAAATTGAAGAGATACTTACAGGTAAATAAACTGTAGTATGTTTTTTTTTTTAATTAATTTTATAATTATAATTTTTGACAGTATATATGCATGAGTAATTTTTTAATAACATTATCCCTTGTATTCATTTTTCCAGATTTTCCCCTCCCTCTCTCTACTCCCTCCCCTAGATGACAGGCAATGTCATATATTTTACATGTGTTATAGTATAACCTAGATATAATATATGTGTGTAAATCCAATTTTCTTGTTACACGTTAAGTATTGGATTCCAAAGATATAAGTAACCTGGGTAGATAGACAGTAGTGCTAATATTTTACATTCAATTCCCAGTGTTCCTTCTCTGGGTATAGTTGTTTCTGTCCATCATTGATCAGCTGAAAGTGAGTTGTGTCTTCTTTATGTTGAAGATATCCACTTCCATCAGAATACATCTTCATACAGTATTGTTGTTGAAGTGTATAGTGATCTTCTGGTTCTGCTCATTTCACTCAGCATCAGTTCATGCAAGTCTCTCCAAACCTTTCTGAATTCATCCTGATGGTCATTTCTTACAGAGCAATAATATTCCATAGCCTTCATATACCATAATTTACCCAACCATTCTCCAATTGATGGACATCCATTCATCTTCCAGTTTCTAGCCACTACAAAAAGGGCTGCCACAAACATTTTGGCACATACAGGTCCCTTTCCCCTCTTTAGTATTTCTTTGGGATATAAGCCTAGTAGTAGCACTGCTGGATCAAAGGGTATGCACAGTTTTGATAACTTTTTGGGCATAATTCCAGATTACTCTCCAAAATGGCCGGATTCTTTCACAACTCCACCAACAATGTATTAGTGTCCCAGTTTTCCCACATCCCCTCCAACATTCATTATTATTTGTTCCTGTCATCTTAACCAATCTGACAGGTGTGTAGTGGCATCTCAGAGTTGTCTTAATTTGCATTTCTCTGATCAGTAGTGATTTGGAACACTCTTTCATATGAGTGGATATAGTTTCAATTTCATTATCTGAGAATTATCTGTTCATATCCTTTGACTATCAACTGGAGAATGGTTTGATTTCTTATAAATTAGGATCAATTCTCTATATATTTTGGAAATGAGACCTTTATCAGAACCTTTAGCTATAAAAATATTTTCCCAATTTGTTACTTCCCTTCTAATCTTGTTTGAATTAGTATTGTTTGTACAGAAACTTTTTAGTTTGAAGTAATCAAAATCTTCTATATTGTAATAAATAATGATCTCTAGTTCTTCTTTAGTTACAAATTCCTTCCTCCTCCACAGGTCTGAGAGGTAGACTATCCTCTGTTCCTCTAATCTATTTATGATCTCATTCTTTATGCCTAAATCCCATTTTGATCTTATCTTGGTATATGGTGTTAAGTGTGGATCTATATCTAATTTCTGGCATAATAATTTCCAGTTTTCCCAACATAAACTGTAGTATGTTGTAAAGTCCGGGTTAGCTCCCTGAAGGGCTCAAGATAAGCAAAAGTCCTTGCCCCACATTGGGCGCCAAAATGTGAAGTTCTGTTGTCTCTAAATTGTGACCATTCTCTGGAGGCAGATCTCTTGGGGAGCTTCTGGAGCCAACCTTAGTTTTAGTTTCAATTCAATAATCTCAAAATGCAGGCAGGAGTTAAAGTCCAGATTTTATATTGTGTCCTTCAAAGTCTTTTCCTGTCATAATGTCTCCAGCCAGCTTCAGTCTCTCTAGTTTCCTCTGAAACCAATGCCTCTAGCCAGCACAAAGGTAGACATGGGAATGAATCAGACTCTGCCTCCAAGAATGTGGAGTTGTGGGTTTCCCAGAATTCAATCCTAGATGTGCATCTCACAGAAATCCATGCGCAGGCTTTTCCTTTAGACTTTTGAATCTGCTGGACTTGTGAATCCACTGAATCTCCTCAAGCTTCCCCAAAGTTCTCCCCTTGATTCACTTCAGACTCTTTCCAGACTCAATGTTGGCTCCTTATATCCTCCCAGAGAATGGGCTTGTGGGTACTCCATGGGTTTGTGGGAACTCCTTACAAAATCAATGAGCCAGTTCCTTTAAAGGTGTAAACTCCTTTAAAGGTGTGAACCAAGTACATTACCTTGTAATCCTAACAGTATGTGATTTGTGATGCTCTAAGAAATGAAGAGTGGAATAGGGGAAAGGAGACAAATGAAAAAGGGGAATTTTCTTTTTTTTCCCAAATAACTTAATATGTTCTATACATGTATATATACATACATGTATATGTTATAAAAAACATATTTCCTTATTAGTCATGTTGCAAAAGAAAACAAGAAAAATTTGAATATAAACTAATGAAAAATTTTAAAAGTATGCTTTTGATCTGTATTTAGACTCTATCAATTTTTTCTTTGGACATAGTTAAATAACATTTTTCTTTTTTTTTATATGGCTTTTTATTTACCAGATATATGTATGAGTAATTTTACAGCATTGACAATTGCCAAACCTTTTGCTTCAATTTTTCCCCTCCTTCCCCCCATCCCCTCCCTCAGATGGCAGGTTGACCAATACATGTTAAATATGTTAAAGTATGAATTAAATACAATATATGTACAAAAAGAACCAGACTTTGAAATAGTGTACAGTTAGCTTGTACAGGAAATCAAAAATGCAAGCGGACAAACATAGAAGGATTGGGAATTCTATGTAGTGCTTCATAGTACTCTTAGATCAGACATTTTAAAAATTAAGTGCCTACTTCAGTCAGGCAGAGAGATGATGTAATAAATAGTATCAGGTTTGAAATGAAGAAGACTCATCTCTGAGTTCAAATCTTGCCTGAGACACTAGCTATGGGGAAGTCACCAAATGTTTGCTTCAGTTTCCTCATCTGTAAAATGAGCTGGAGAAGGAAATGCCAAAGCATTTCCTGTATTTTTGCCAAGAAAACTCTAAAGGGAGTCAAAAGAGTCATGAATGAAAAATAAGTGAACATGTGATGGGCACTCACTGTATTAAGTTAAGCACTGAGAATATAAAAAGAAGCAAAAGACAAGGCAAAAAACGGCAAGTCAAGAAAAACCTACCAGTTCCTTATGGATAAACAAAAGTATAGAAACTTTGGGAAAAGAAAATTTACAGTACTTTTATTTTTTTGCTAAACTTAGTAGAGAAGGGGAAGTCAATTTGTATAGTATTTTAGCTGAAATGATGAAGTCAAAAGTTACACTACTATACATGGTCTTCTAACAGAAGTCAAAAAGGCAGGCAGGATAAATAAGACAAAGATGAATGAGGAGTTTTTTGAGGAAAGGAGAAGGGCATATATAAGGAAGTAGTCAGTAAAAGTAAAAGGGAGAGACTGAAAACAAAGGAGCAACTTCTTGGCAATACAATGATATAAGCAATTCTAAAAACTCATGATGGAAAATGCTACACACAAAGAACTATGATGTCTGCAGATTGAAGCATATTATTTTTCACATTACATGTTTTTTTCTTTCTCATGATTTTTTTCCTTTCTGTTCTGCTTCTTCTTTCACATGACTAATGTGGAAATATGCTTAATATGATTGTACAAATATAGCTTCTATCAGATTGACTACTGTATTGGGGAGGAGTGAAAGAAAGGGCAAGAAAAATATGGAAACCAAAATCTTATAAAGTAAATGTCAAAAATTTTTTTTAAAAATTTTAAATGAATTTTTAAAAAAATGAGCAAGTAGAAATGGAGGGAGAAATTGTTAAAGAAAATGAAATAGAATGAGATCATCTGTACACATAAAGAGGTTTAAAAAAAGCCTGGTCAGGAAGGGCCATGTATTGTGATATGGGGGTTACCTGCAAGTGGCTGCTGGACATCTAACTGGGGGGCAGGAAGGAAAGAGAAGGGAGGGGAGGAGGAGACGACTGAGAGGTAGTTGCATTCTCTGACCTCTCCACTTAGAGGCAGTTGTGTTGTCTGACTTCTCTCCTCTTCCCTTTGCCTCCAATTTATTTCATTCCCAGTCCACAAGCAACACCTGTGTCAGTAAGGACCACTTTGCAACTTCGATGTTATGATTCACATGTCTTTGTATGAGACAGGGTGAAGGAGATAATCTTAGAAAGTAGCTGGGTGACATAAGACAGAGAAGAGAAAAGCAAGTCTGGGTAAATGGCCTTAATGTTTCAATGAAATACAAAGCAAGATTCTCAGCTGAGTGATGTGGAAAGGCAGCTTAAAGGAAGTATGATTTAAGGAGGAAATTTAAAGAGGGATGAAAAGTTTCAGTCATTGTGTTAAGTAAGGAGTGAGTTCAATCAATCAATAAACATTTATTAGATGCCTACTTTGTAACAGATACTGTGCTACTGGAGATTAAAAAAAAAAAAAAAAAAAAAAAAGAAGCAGCAGCAGCAGCAAGAGAGAGTCCTTGCCCTCAAGGAACTTACAAACTAATGTATCTTACAATCTTATGACTTACTTAATGAAGTGTAGAAAGTATCACTATACCAATGACATCCTAATTCTAGTCAGCACATTTTCACGAATTTTACTATTTTTTCAACAACATGAAATTAGAACTATTTATATCAATAGATCAAGAATTTTCTATTTCAAAATTGTGAACATTTCCCCCGTATCTACAAACTATAACTAGTCTGTAACTTAATTTAATAGGCAAATCTTTAAAAATGCCTAGGGCTCAGAGAAATTAAATTAACAACTTGTCCATGGTTGGGCAATGAATAAATGAATATCAGAGATTGAATTTTAATTTGGATGGTTGGGCAATGAATATCAGAGATTGAATTTTAATTTGGATGGTTGGGCAATGAATATCAGAGATTGAATTTTAATTTGGATGGTTGGGCAATGAATATCAGAGATTGAATTTTAATTTAGAATTCAGCATTCCTTCTGCACTGAGGATTATTTTTTTTTAGGAGAGATTAAATTTGTTTAATCCTTCACTGTCATCTATAAATTTCATTTAACCATTTTCCTTTCATTCTACTTAGGGCAAAATGTGGTTCCTAAAGCCACAAGATTGGCTTTCCCTACCTTGCCAAACTTTTCAAAGCTGCTCACCCATGGTTCATTCACAAGAAAATGGTGATGTATTAGAATATGTGCATCTGATAAGGTGATTACCATTAAATGTAATTAAAAGACTTCAAGACTGGGAAAGCTGCATCAAATGTATGTATGTATTATCATCCAAATTCTTGAAAGAAAAATTAAAAGAGTTACAGAAAGAAAAAAACAGTAAAACCATGCTAATGGGGGAACTTCAATTTACCCTTCTGGAGCCAAGATAAATCTAACCATAAAATAAACAAGAAAGAAGTCAAAGGGGTGAACAGAACATGGTTTGCAACCCTACATACGATCTCATAATTGAACGTGGGGGTCTTGAAATTATGATTATATTATCAGTAAAAGTTTAATTTGTATACCTATTTATATATACTTAGGGTCACATAAAAATTTCTCAAGTAAAAAGGGGTCACAAATGGAAAAAGTTTAAGAAGCTCTGCTTAAGAGACTATTGAATGGATGGGGCAGCTAGGTGGTACAGTAGATAAAGCACTAGCCCTGAAGTCAGGAGAACCTAAATTCAAATCTGGTCTCAGACACTTAACACTTCCTAGCTAGCAAGTCGATTAACCCAAATTGCCTTGGGGGAAAAAAAAAAGAGAGAATACTAAATGGAAATAAAAAGAATTATAACTATTCTCAGCTCTTTGTGGCACTTGCACAAAAACTGACCATGTGAAGGCATTAAAAACCTTAAAACACAAATACAGAAAATAAGAAATATTAAGAGCATCTCTTTATGACTCTAATATCAATAAAGGGTCATTGAATTAAAAAATAATAAGAAACTAAAAAATCTAATCCCAAAAAGTGAATCAAAAAATAAATCACTGAAATAACCAATAATTTAATTAAGGATAATGACAACAATGAAACAACATATTAAAATATGTGGAATATAACCAAAGCAGTATTTATGGGAAAATTCATCTTTCTAAATGTTTATATCAAATAAAACAGAACAAATCAACAAAATAAACATGCTACTGAAAAGCTAGAGAAAATAAAACTAAAACTGCAATAAATATCAAAATAGAAATCCTGAAAATTCAAAGGAAACATTAGCAAAACTAAAAGTTTAAAAAAAAAAAAAAACACTGAAATAATAAAACTAGGAGTTAATTCTATGAGGAGAAAAAAAATCAAATAACAGATCATAGAGATTTTTTAGAATCACAAAATATCAAAGCTTGAGATTACAAAATAACTGAGTTGAACATTTCATTTTACAAATTAAAAATTTTAGATCGGTTCTCAGGACAAAATAGTCAATATGCTATAGTTATTTTTGTGTTTGACAAACCCAAAGAACACAGCTTTTGGAATAAGAATTCACTATTTGACAAAAACAACTGGGAAAATTGGAAACTAGTATGGCAGAAACTAGGCATTGACCCACACCTACCACCTACCTTTCAATAAAGCCGAAATGGGTTCATAATTTACACATAAAGAGTGATATTATAAGCAAATCAGAAAAACACAGGATAGTATATATACCTCTCAGATGTGTGGAGAAGGAAGGACTTTGTGACCAAAGAAGAACTGAAATCCATAATTAAATACCAAACAGAAAATTTTGATTATATTAAATTAATTTTTTTTGTACAAAGCATTAGAAGCAATAAATTGGGAAAACATTTTTACATTTAAGAGTTCTGATAAAAGCCTCATTTCTAAATTATACGGAGAACTGATTCAAATTTATAAGAATTCAAGCCATTCTCCAATTGACAGAGTGTCAAAAGGTATGAACAGACAATTTTCAGATGAAGAAGTCAAAACTATTTCTAATCATATGAAAAAGGTGCGCAAAAATCACTACTGATCAGAGAAATGAAAATTAAGACAACTCTGAGATTACCTCTCAGATTGGCTAAGATGATAGGAAAAGATAATGACAAATGTTGGAGGGGAGGTGGGGAAACTGGACACGAAGACGTTGTTGGTGGAATTGTGAACAGATCCAGCCATTCTCGAGAGCAATTTGGAACTATGCTCAAAAGACTATCAAACTGTGCACACCACTTGATCCAGCAGAGTTTCTACTGGGCTTATATCCCAAAGAGATCTTAAAGGAGGGAAAGGGACCCACATATGCAAAAATGTTTGTGGCAGCCCTTTTTGTAGTGGCTAGAAACTGGAAAATGAATGGATGCCCATCAGTTGGAGAATGGAGGAATATGTGGTATTATATGAATGTTATGGAATATTATTGTTCTGTAAGAAATGATCAGCAGGATGATTTTAGACAAGCCTGGAGAAACATACATGAACTGATGCTAAGTGAAATGAGCAGAACCAGGAGATCATTGTACATGGCAACAACTATATTATATAATGTTCAATTCCGATAAACATGACTCTTCCAGCAACAAGATGACTGATGCCAGTTTCATTGTTCAGGAAGAGAGTCATATACACTCAGAGAGAGGATGGTGGGAATTGAGTGTGAATCACAACATAACATTCTCACCCTTTTTATTATTTGCTTGCATTTTTTTTACTCATTTTCTTTCCTTTTTGATCTGATTTTTCTCATGCAGCAACACAATTGTATAAATGTTTACATACATTGGATTTAACATATTTTACCATGTAAACATATATTGGATTACTTGCCATCTAGTGGAGGGGGTGAGGAAAGGAAAATTTGAAACACAAGGCTATGCAAGGGTCAATGTTCAAAAATTATCCATCCATATGTTTTCAAAATAAAAAGCTTTAATTAAAAAACAAAAAATAAAAAATCTAAGATCAGGAGATTTTACATGATTTACCCAAGGTAACCTTAGCAGTAATTGTGTGCAGTTTAACATCATACCATTTTTTTAGACTAAATCTATGATTTCATTATCATGTAGGACTCCCAATGTAGAAATCTCTACACATGCAGATCAACAGATGCTCTGGAATCAAATTGTTTGAGGGCACTGAGGCACCTAGAATTAAGAGATTTTACAAGTCAAAACATCAATTAACTCCCTAGCCAGTCCTCCAACATCAAATAAAGCAGTGATATCAAACTCAAATAGAAATGGGCTCAAATAGGGTCCACTAACTCTTACATAAAAATCTCTGTGGACCATATAGTGACATATTTAAAATGTTATATTATTTATATTTTGTTATATTTATTTTGTTAAATATGTCTTACATTTCGGTATGTTCTGACTACATTTGAGGGTATTACAGCTGCACATGGTTTATTTAACACCTCTGCTGTAAAGTATGGACTTATGAAACCCGAATTCAAATCCTATTTTAGGCCCTTATTTGTTACATGATCCTTCATCTCTTAAATTCTATGTGCCTTAATTTCACATATAAAATGAGGGGGGTTGTAATTGTTAATTTAAATTTAAATTTTTAATCTAAAGTTTCAGCCTTTAGGCTCCCAATTAAATAATAATTGCTTATTAGATTCAGGCCATTACTATAGCCTCTCAAGATCTTTGGGGATTCTAATTATAACAATCTATACATTAACTTTTGTCCCAGATTTCTGTTATCTAAAGTATGTCACCTATGCTTTCATTCAAATAATGCTGAAAATATTCATCAGAGTTATACCTCAGCATTCTATCAACCTTTGGGTTTCTTCATTCAAACAGATATGCATATATTTATCTATACTATCATCCAACTCACATCTTTCCATCTTGGCTACTATGGTATAAAATGCTTTTTGAAATCCAGGTATATTATGTCTAAGGCCAATAATCTGCTAATATTTAATGACTTACCAAAAAAACTTAATCTGACATGATATGTTCTTAATGAATCAGCATGAGTTTCCAGAAATCACCATTCCCCTAAAGATTCAATATCTATATGGTATATTTAAAAAAAAAAAATACATATCGTTATGCAGCAGAGTTTTCTGTATTAAAATAGGATTTATTCTGATAGAAAATTTCTTCAACTGACTTTAGTTCAAATGGCATTTTATACACCCAAATACTCTAAATTAATATTTATGAGTTTTCAATTCTATTAAAAATCCCAAAGGATTCTGACAAAATAATTTGAGAAACAATGGACTAGATAATATTAGTGCCACTGAATTATGTAGTTTTTACAGGGTCTGTCCTTAGTTGGCTTCTATGATTCTAATTTTGGAAAGAAAAGATATATTTGTCAATTAATGTAAAAGATGTTATCTGAAGTAAAAGTAGCATAATGGGTTTGGCATTTTTATTTTTGGATTCCCTTAGATTTTCTTTTAAAATCTATTTTTCTAAGTGTGGCAGTTAATAATTTAGGCCAAACTGAGGGAACATTTCTATTTAATAATAGAACAGAAAAAAATATCTATTTTTACTCAGAACAATTTCAAGAAATACATCTAATGCTTAATATAAGGGGACATTTGAATTATTATTTGTCTGGATGCTAGAAAGCTACTAGTTAACAAAATTGCCTAATATTTGTCCTCAAAAGACAATAAATATCAGGAAATGAAAAGATCATTATGATTCAATTCTATACTTCTTTAAAACTTCATAGATCATCAATTTTATGTCAGAAGGAACCTTAGAATCCATCTAGTCTGACATCCTCATTTTACAGATAAGGAAACCATATATCAGAAATGTTAAGTGTCTTGCCCAGCTAGTTTCTGATATGGGATTCTAAACTCCAGGTCTAGTGCGATACTGCCTCTAATAAAGAACATACTTACACAACAAGCTCTAACAGATACTAACTATATTAGAAAAAGTTCAAATATAATTCTTGACAAGAGATCGTGCCTCTTGCCTGCTTTCTGTGAATCAGCAAAATTAAATACAAAGAGGCCTATCAATACTAGGTTGGCCATCTCCTAATAAATTACTTGGTCATAACAACATTTAGGGAGGAAAAAAATAATAGAAAATGGCCCTCAGTCCCATATATTCCTTTTAATGTCACCAACAATAGTGGTAGAACAGCAAAAAAAAAAAAAGATAGAAAAGGTCACACAGCTTTGGACAATTTATAAACATAATTTGACACTCTAAAAATGAGTTTTTTGGTTTTTTTTTTTCCTAAATGACCAACAAGTAGACAAACTACTATAGGAAGAATGGAATCCTATCCATTTTGACAAGCTCTGAGTAAATTAAACCAGAATAAAGAAATAAAGTTAGGTAAATGCAAGTGAGCAGTGAGCTCACTGTAGATGACTGGCATCTTTGATGTCTAACCAAATAAATGCTCCACAACATTTGCTCATTCTGCCTTCATGGCCTATTGAGACAAATTGTTCATATCTGCATATTCCTTCTGGGAAACTTTCATATGCTTAGTATAGACAATCCTTCCCCCCTCTTTCACACTTCTGCATGATGTGTTCAAGGAAGACTAATACCTCTGGTGTTAGGGTTGCCAAGTCCTTTCTCAGGGCTTCTTTTTACCTGTGGTATCCACCTGCCAGCCAATTCAAACCTATGGCTACAAGAAGCTGTACTGTACATAGTGACCACACTTCAGTAAAACCAGTTTGGAAAATTACCTTAATCAGGCCTCAAAACTGTCAGATGTAGAGTGTGGGGTTGGGGGGGAGGGAGCATTTATTTGGTTAGACATCAAAGATGCCAGTCATTTACTGCATCCTGAGACACTGAAAATCAGCTTAACTTCTATCTATCTATTGGACCTCAATGATTCTGGAAGCCTGAGGGCAATGACTTTGTGCAACCCTGTTTCACTTAAGCCCAATTTATGTGCAAGTCAAAAGATATGACCCATAACATTTTGTCAATTTTATCCACCTTGAAGTCCAATGGCAACAAGCAAGTGAAGAAGCAGGTATGGATACATTGGGAACTACAGACACAATTCTGCATATAGGCAACCTAGGCTGCAAGTTTACATTTTCACTGACTTGAAGCAGCAATGGGATTCAGTAAACCCCAGGTAACCAAGATTAGGACTGTGTCATTCACCTCCTGGCATGGCTTTTAGAAAAAGTACCCTAAAAATTGTCTATTTCACCTAACCTAATCCTATTCTTATTGGAAGAAATTCTGCCCTTTACATGAAACACAAAAAGCTTGTAATTCTGGGTGACTTTAAAGCCAGAATTAAAGTCACAGACTATCAGGTATAGCAGGGAGTTCTTGTGTGAAACAGTCCCAAACAGCAATAGCAATAGTCACTTACTATTGAAGACTTATTCATCATCATGACCTTGTCATGTAAATATGTCTTCCATTTAGCTAAATGCAATAAAAATTCATGGGAGGCCTTCCCACAGCAAATCATAGCAAACACTAGCATTTAACAGACTATATGACTGTAAGGAGAAGAAACAGATAAGACATGAGAGGTAACAAAGACAATCTGTGGCACAGAGTAGTGGACTGATTACAGACATATAACATTCATATTCAAAAAAGGGGCAAGGTCTACCAGAAGATAATGTCAACAGATTAAGAGCACTTCTCCAAGCAGAAAGTTTATTGCTAACGTGTAGGAAAAACTGAGCCAAAATATGGCTGGCACATAGAGCCAAAAAGGAGTGGACAGTTTTCAGAGATTTTGTAAACAGCATTGCATTTACTCATCTAGGCCAGAAGATTCACAAATATTAGGATTGGTTTGAAGAAAATGATTGTGAAGTTCAGAAGTTACTAAATGAAAAATGAGAATTCCACAGAGTTTACCAGCAGGACTGTTATTCATCTCTAAAAAGGCAATATTTAACTTCATCAGAAGTACAAGCAAAATTTAGATACAGCTCAGTGAGAAAGCAGAAGACATTCAATTTTATATTGATAGTAACAAAAAAAGTGTTTTTATTTGCCTTGAAGACTATTTATGGGTCAAAGATCTATGGTGAAGTTCAACTACTTAGTGGAATCACTGATCAGTGATAAGGACATGATTTAAAGAGATGGGTTGAACATTTCCACAGTGTTTTTAACAGAATATTATCAATGAAGGCTGAAGCCAAGGATTGTTTACCTCAGGTTGAAGTTAATCCCTCTATACCCAAAATTCAAACTTGCTGGAACTCTTGTCTTCCCAGAAATCAGCTGGAGTCAGGATCACTAAGCATCTTTATTCTTGATCTTTTACAGTCAAGGTCAGGGGGTTAGGCCTAGCTACCTCACACACACCTTCCTCCCTCAAACGCCAGGAGAGACTGAGTCAGCTTCTGCGTCTCAATTCCTCTTCTTCCTCCTACTCCTCCCACACATGTCACTTCCCCCTCTTTGTCCCACCAATCAAGTCAGCACAGAACAGCTGGGGAGGGTCAACCTTCAAACAAGTTGATAGGGAACTGTCCAATTGGCAATTAGTATCACATGCTTCATTATCCAAGTGCATTGCTCAGTTCTAACCCTTTACACCAACTGAAGAACAGATCTAAATACCATAAGGCACCTTTCATATGACAAAGCATTTGTTATTGATTCTAGTCCAGGGTACATTTATAAGGCAGGAGGCATCATACAAAAGTTCACTAAAATCTTCTGGGTTATATGGCAAGAAAAGGTTATCTGTATAAAAGAAAAAGAAATGGTTGTACTGTGACAACCAAAAGGGGATCTCTCACTTAGTCACCAACAGCAAGATTCTTGCCAGAGTTCTCCTTAAAGGGATGATTTTTTACCTGGACAATGGACACCTACCCAAGAGCCAGTGTTGCTTCAAAAAGGGCTGAAGAACGGTTGTTACGATGTTTGCTGCCCTACAACTCCAGAAAAAATGCCAGGAGCTGAACAAAGGTCTATATACAATATAGTTGCTGATACCGTCAATCTTTATAAAAGCCTGGGGAAGATCAAGGCAAATTTGGTTGTCTGGAAAATCAGTTTCATGACTGCATACTTGCATGGTTTCTGGATAATGGATTATGATGCTCTTAAGTTTTTCCAAAGGATTAAAGCAAGGCTTTGTGTTTGCTCTCATACTTTTAGCATGATGTTTTCAGTGATGCTGTCAGTTATCTTTAATGAGAATGAAAAGGACATCAAGATCAGCTACTGCTGGTAAATTATTTAGCTTGAAAGGCTACAAGTCAAGTATAGAGAGAGAGCTGGTGCACAATTTCTTGTCCATAGATGACTAGGCACTCAATGTGGCCCCTAAGATTGAAGGAGTATGGATTAATTCTCTGTTGGCAAGGTTAATTTTGGCCTGACAATTAACACCAAGAAAATAGAGGTTCTCCACCAGCCAACATCATACCAATCCATATATGCAATTATCAGTTACAGCCCCCGGAGAAATTCCGAATGTTGTGTATAGGTTCATTTACCTTGGCAGTATGCCACAGGTACACAAAGAAAATAAAGTTGACATATACATTGCCAGAACTAGTTCATTGTCTGGGAAGCTCCAGGAGGAAAGTATAGAGAGAAGACATATTACGCTGCCTACCAAACTGACCTAGTCTCATTGTTATGTACCTGTAAAGCCTGACAGTATCCCACAGTCATTCTAGAAATGTGAACTACTTCCATCTAAATTGTGTTATGAAGATTCTGAAGATCACCAGGAAAAATAAGCTAATAGATATTGAGGTCCTTTTCTTACCAAGCATTCAAACCCTACTGCAGAGAGAGCAATTCTGATGTTTGCATGCTAAACATGCATTTGCCTAATAGCCTCTTTTATGCAGAACTCACACAAGGTAAACATTCACATGCAATTTAGAAGTAATACAGGGGGGCAGCTAGGTGATGCAGTGTATAGAGCAACAGCCTTGAATTCAGGAGAACCAGAGTTCAAATCTGGTCTCAGACACTTAACACTTCCTAGCTGAGTGACCCTGGGCAACTCACTTAACCCCAGCCTCAAAAAAAAAAAAAAAAAAGTAGTAGTAATACAGGGACACTCAAGATCTTTCAGAAAAATTTTGAAACATTGTGAGAATTGATTGTGTAGCACATGGTCACCTAGTATAACATAACTGCATAAAAGAAGGCATTGTGCTCTGCGAGCAAGCAAAAGAAAAGTGAGATATGAAGATTTAGAAACATCTCCATTCAAAATGCTCATGTACTTCTGAACTCATAATAATCTGATTACCCATAGCTGGACACACAATACATTGATCCCAAAGTAGAGATGTTATTTGGATCCTCCTTAAGTACAAAAGAATACCACCACCACCACTATTAGTGCTCCATCTATGATGAAATGGCACTAATTAAGTCACAATAGGAAAAAAGAGTACTGAATATAAACTCTAAATAGCAAAAAGAATATAAAGCTATAATTTATTCGACATTTTCTACTGAAGTCATGACAGATGCTAGAATGTCCTCCCTGCCTATATCTAAGGCTGGATTCTCTAAAGTAGACAAAAGAGCATTTTTAATGAAGGTCTCTTTATATATACAATGTACTAACTTTAATTATGTTCTAAAGAAACAATTGCTGGTACTTATACCATTTTCTAAAGCAAACAATTGTTTAACAAGACTAGAACTGAATTTGTTTTAATTCATTTACTATATATTTGTGCTGATCTATACAGAGAAGAGACTGTTATTAAAAGAATTTAACCAACCTTAACTTTTGAATTCATTGACATTTACAGGTCCTTTAAAAATTTTACAATGCTTTTCTGATGAGAATGTTATTAATGAAACAAAAAAGAACAAATAAGTTTATAAATGACAGTATAATGACCAGAACTAAGTCTGCCCTGGTTTTATTTCAAGACGATGAATTCTACATAATTTTTAACTTTTAAAATTGGTATGTTAGCTTTTATTGAATTTACTTGCACTTCTACTTACATTAAGCACAGTCAAGTAATGCCAATGTTGTTCTTCTCTATGATATCAATGAAAGATTATCTCTGTCTTTTCATCAAAATGTAATTTGAAGGAGTAAAAAATTATCAGCATTTATAAATTTAACTTGTTTGTTCATGTTAAACCCTTAGGTGTAAGGAAACAGAAGTAGTGATAAATAACAAACCTTGTGCACAGGAATTTCCATCCACCACAAACAAACCACTCTATCCCTCTTCTTCTGTAAGTTATTCGGGCTCTTGGTAATGTATGATAATCACTTTCATCATTTTCAAAACCTTCTTCAGACATCATTAGTGGCATTTCATCCAAATGGGAGGATTCATCTTCTAGTTGATATCTATTTAAAAAAAAAAAGGAAGATGAAGAAAAAAGAAAAAGAAAAAAAAATTAGTAAAAAATACAAAACAGCCATCCATGTTTTTGCTTTATTCTGCTTCTTTTTAATTTTTTAATATCTTTTTATTTACAGAACATATGCATGAGTAATCTTTCAATTGACCCTTGCAAAACCTTCTGCTCCAACTTTTCCCTTCCTTCCCCCCCAACCCCTCCCCTAGATGGCAGGTAGTCCAATATATGTTAAATATGTTAAAGCATATGTTAAATCCAATATATGTATGCATATCTATACAGTTATCTTGCTGTACAAGAAAAATTGGATCTTATTCTGCTACTTTTAAAATCAAATTCCCTACTCACACATACCCCTACAAACAATTCAGTGGGTAACGCAATTATTTACTATATATTCCCATGTCTGGTAATCTTGATATTTCCACTTTTACACAACCTGACAAGAAGTAATTGCTACCCCTCAACTTCCACATATTTCCCAGAAGAAATATATCATAGTCATTGGAAAAAATACTGAAAGATAAAGAGTATTAAAATGTTGGTTTTGACATTTAATATTTGTTTGAAGCTGAACAAATCCACTAACCTTTCCTAGCCTAAATATTCTTTTCTGTAAAATGAGGATAAATATTATTTATACTATCTATCTTACAACATTATGGTAAGAAAAAAATTGTTAATGTTAAAGTATTACATATAATTGAGTTATTATACTCAAAACCAATGTTTATCATCTTATTCTTCAATATTAGATTATGAACATAGCAACTCTATTAGTATACTGGAAAACAGGAATGGATTTGTTTAATATTTAAATTATTATTTTCTAAGTTAGATTTACAATAATAAAAGCTTCTACTGACCAAGCATGAACACATAAAATGACTGTGGGCTATCTAGCAAAAATCATCAGAAAATTTTCAAAATAGTAATCTCTTTCTCAGTAGAGGAAAGGAAACTTCCAAGTCCAAATGTGTATTACTCTGTATGCTTTATTTTAAAAAAATTTTAATGTGTGTGTGATATTTACATATCACACAGACATGCACACACACACATATGCCTTCTTTAAAATTCTTTTTAAAGGCAGAGTAACTTAAGAATACAGGATAAGATATTTAAAGATAGAAGTACCTCAAAAACAACCTCTCCTTGGTTAGTGAGTAAACTAGGCAGTCACTTAGCACTTATTTAAGTGCCTACTTTGTGTCAAGTACTGTACAAAGCACCAAGAATACAAAGAAAGGCAAAAAACAAAATAAAACAGTCCCTGCCATCAAAAAACTCTTCATCTGATAAGGGGGAAAGAATGTAAATAACCTTGTACAAATAAGACACAAATAGAGGGAAGACATAAGATTACGATTAAGAAATACTTCTTACTAAAGGTGGACTTTAGCTTAGGTGGAAAAAATATCAAAGAAGCTGGAGGATCGAGATAAAAAGAAAGATCATTTCAGGTATGAGGTTTTAGTAAAAGTTAGAGAGCACACACTGAAAAGATATAGAGTTGGAACAAGAAATGTCTTCTGCAAGAAATAGCAAGGAGGCCAAGATCTTCTGATCACAGAGCATCTGGAAGGTAGTAAGGTGCAAAAAGACTTGAAAGTTAGGAAGATCCAGGTCATAAAGGTCTTTAAAAGTCAGAGAATTTTACATCTGATCATGGAAGCAATTTGAATAGGAGGGGTTATGATCAGATCTACCTTAAAAAAAAAAAAAATCAATTTGGTGAGAAGAGAATTGAAGTAGAAAGAGAAATTGAGGCACATCAACCAGTTGGGTATTGCAATAATCTACAAACATAGTAGTAAGGGTCCTGCATAAGGGTAGCTACAGTTTCATAAGAGAAAAGGCAGAGAGCATTACAAAGATAGAAATAACAGATCTTGACAACTGATTGGATAAAGGAGGTGAAAGAATGAGAGGTTCTGAAGTTGCAATTATTGATAACTGATAGGATGGTGGTATATAAAGAAGATAGGGATAGGAAAGATATGGGGAGAAAAGATGAGTTCAGTGCTGGTCATGAGTTTAGGATGTCTATGGAATATCCAGATTCACATATCTAAAAGGCAGGTGGACACATGACATCCAGGCAAGATTTATATCTTGCATGTTCACTCACATAGTGGACTTCCAGGTCCTATTTTTGATGGAAATTCAAAGGCAGATAGCTTTCTAACCATGTTAGCCAGTAGTCCTTTATTTCAGGAAGCACAAGAATCTCATTCTAAATATCATCAGGCTGCTCCAGCTTTACGTTTACAATTTGGAATCACAAGAGAGGAAGCTAGAAGCATAGTAAAAAGCTGTACAGCTTGTCTTCCTTTCCATGCTCCTACTCTCCCTCCAGGAAAGAATCCTCGTGGTTTGAGACCCAATGAAATCTGGAAAATGGATGTGACCCACTATAAATCTTTTGGTCATCTGTCTTTCATCCACATGGTAGTAGATACCTTTTCAGGATTCATTTTTGCAGTGCCAACAGCAAAAGAGACAGCCCGAGTGGTCACTGAATTCCTTAACCAAGCATTTGGAATTATGGGTGTGCCACAAGAAATAAAAACAGATAATGGACCTGCATATAGTTCTAAACATTTTGTGCACTTCTGTGCACAGTATAAGATATTACACATTACTGGAATACCTTTTAATCCTCAAGGGCAGGCAGTAGTAGAGAGAAGAAACAGAGACATTAAGATACTCCTCCAAAAACAAAAGAAAGGGGGAGCCACAGGTAGCCCTAGGAAACTTCTAAATTTAGTTCTCTATACCATTAATTTTCTAATTTTTGACAAAGATGTACTGGCTCCGGCAGACAGGTTTTATAACCCATCAGAAGGGCAGTGTCCAGTGCGAGCAGCTCCACTGTCCTTAGATAATCGCCAGGTGATGTGGAGAGACCCAGAAAGTGGTGAATGGAAGAGACCAGATAGGTTAACTGCCTGGGGAAGAGGGTTTGCTTGTATTTCTTCAGATGGAGAAGGAATCAGATAGGTGCCAATGAGCCGTATTCGCCTTGTCCATCAGAGAGAGACAGAAAAAGAGAAAGACCTCAAAACAAAGGAGAAAATCTAAGAAACATCTGACACTGAAAGAGCATGGCTAATAAGAAGACTGTTAAAGAACTTTAAAAACCAGCAGGAATCACTGGATTTCCTAACACAAGATGAGACTAATGGACAATGGACTTATGGACATTTATAAATTCTCAATTTATGATTATTTGATCATGTTATTTGTTACATACTTCTAGCATGTGTTATGTTACTATGTTACTATGTGTTTATGTAATCTATGTAATTATGTGTAATGCCTCTCCTATTGATGGATTTATGTTTCAAGGTCATGACCACCCTATGTTCTAAATCAAAAGAAAGGGGGAGATGTTAGGTTCTTACTAAGTGCTAATGAGATAATGAGATTTTAGGTTTTTTACTAAGTGCTAAGTCGGTACTTAACAATTTTCTAGTTCTGGCCTTTCCTAGGAGTGTTTGACTTGTGAATTCCTGGGGAAGAGCTTGTATGCTTAGGAGGAGCAAGTTCATTGGTTGAAGTACTTCTTCCTAGAAGCCCTTGTATTATCCCACGCCCATTCTCTGGGAGGATAAAGAGGGCAGCTCTGGAGGAAAAAGTCAGTCTCTGCTCTACACCAGACTTGAGGCAGCTCTCTGCAGGAAGGGAAATCACTTCTCTGGATGAGAGTTAATGGCAACTGTCTGGAGACAACAGTTCTCTACAGGAAGAAGAATCTGTCCGAGAGATTTGAGTTGACACAGCAGATCTCCTCCCAGAGAGCGATCGGCAGCTTCTGGAGACAACAAGCACGTTTCTTTGTACAGAACTTTTAACTTAATATGTTAAAGATTAACTGTTTGGCATTCAATTATAAGTTACATTCTTTGGTTTATTCTTTGGTTACAAATTCCTTCCTTGTCCACAGATCCGAGAGGTAAACTATACTACGTTCTTCTAATTTGTTTATAATATCATTCTTTATGTCTAGATCATGAACCCATTTTGACCTTATTTTGGTATACAATACTGGATGTGGGTCAATGCTTAAGTTTCTGCCACACTAGTTTCCAATTTTCCTAGTAGTTTTTGTTAAATAATGAATTTTTCATCCCCAAATCTGAGTTCTTTGGGTTTGTCAAACATTAGATTACTATAGTCATTGACTATTTTGTCTTATGAACCTAATCTATTCCACTGATCAACTAGTCTATTTCTTAGCCAGTAGCAAATGATTTTGATAACCCCTGCTTTATAATATAGTTTTAGATCTGGTACAGCTAAGGCCACTTTTTTTTTTTTTTCTTCTTCATTAATTCCCTTGAAATTCTTGACCTTTTGTTCTTCCAGATGAATTTTGTTATTTTTTTCTAAGTCAGTAAAATAGTTTCTTGGGAGTTTGATTGGTTTAGCATTAAATAATTAGACTAGTTTAGACAGTATTGTTATCTTTATTTTATTCGCTCAACCTATCCAAGAGCACTTGATACTCTTCCAACTGATTGACAAAGTTGACTTTGTGTGGAAAGTGTTTTGTAGCTGTGCTCATATAATGCCTGACTTTGTCTTGACAAGTAGAATCCCAAATATTTTATAATATCTACAATTTTTTTAAATGAAGTTTCTTGTTGTACATCTTGCTGTTGGATTTTGTTAGTGATGTATAAAATATGTGGCAATATCAAAGAGAAGAAAGCGTTTTTTGAGAGATGTTATAAAGGTAAAAAAAAAACTTAGAAATAAGTGAAAACCCTCTAGCTCACTGAATGTCCATCTTTTTCCCTGAAAGACAATGCTCAATTTTGCTGAGTACTTCATTATTGGTTGTAATCCAAGCTCCTTTGCCTTCTGAAATATTATATTCTAGGCTTTCTCTCTGATCTTTTAATATAGAAGCTGCTGGGTTTTCCTAACTGTAGCTCCTATATATTTGAAATGATTTTTTTCCCTCCTGGATGCTTATATTTTGTCCTTGACATAATTCTAATTTAGCTACAATATTCCTTGAAGAATCCTAGCTATCTAACCCTGAGTAAGTCACTTAACCCCAATTGCTTCAGAGGAAAAAAAAAAAAATTCCTTGGAGTTTTTATTTTTGGCTCAATTTCACGAAATGGTCAATGGATTCTTTCAAGGACTATTTTACTCTATGGTTTTAGAATATCAGGGTAGTTTTCCTTGAAAAACTTCTTGAAAGATTTTGTCCAGGATCTTTTATTGATCATGGCTGTCAGGTAGTCAAATAATTCTTAGATTATTAGTCCAGGATCTATTTTCCAGGTCAGTTAGTTGTTCTTCCAATGAGATATTTTATATGTTCTATTTTTTTTTTTTTTAGTTTTGTTGAATTCTTAATATCTCATTAAATCATTTACTTCCATTTGTCCAAATCTAATTTTAAATGAATTATTTGCTTCAGTTAGGTTTTTTTTGTTTTGGGGGGGGGTTTTGCCTCCTTTTTCATTTGGCCAATTCTATTTTTACAGGATTTTCTACCCCAATTTCTCAATTCTATTTTTAAAGGAGTTTTTTTCTTCAGGAATTTTTCCCCCATTTTGCGAAATCTAATCTTTAAGTTGTTGTCTTCAGTAAATTTTTATGCTTCCTTCCCCAAACTGTTGGCTTTTTTTCCTGAACCTGCTGACTTTTTTTTTAATAATTCTCCTGCATAGCTCTCATTTCTTTTCCCAATTTTTCTTTTCCCTCTCTTAATTTTTAAAATCAGGCGAGCTCTTTCAAGAGAACCTTTTGAGTATGAGAACAATTCATATCTCCCTTGAGGCTTCACATGTAAGTCATTTTGCCACTTCTATCCTTTTCAGGATCTGTGTTCTGATCTTCCCTGTTGCCATAGGAGCTTTCTATGATCAGGACTTTTTTCTTTTTTTTTTAAAGCTATTTTTTAAAAGGTGAGTTCTGTTCCTAGGGTATAGGGGAGACTGTCCCAAGTTTCTTTTGCAAGGAGGCAAAAGCCTCTCATTGGTTTTCTTCACTAGGACCTTAAATTCTGCCAGTTTTCCCATTTTGGTGGGTTGGCCTGGCCTAGTCACCTGTTGTGCTGGGGACTCACAATTTGCCTTCTGCATTTGGGTTGAAGGTCTCACAATAGATCTGCTGAGCCACTGGTCCCCTGAGCCAGAACAGAGAGGCCTCCACTGCTATTCCATACTTTGGCTAAGAACCTCCTGCTAGATTCTCCATTCTATAACTCCACCAAGCAGCATTGCCTTTTTGTCCAAGTGAGACAGACTTTTCCTGAAGTCCTTCTGAAATAGTTTAAGGTGAAAATGTTGTTGATTCTGCCATTCCAAAATCCATTTAGAGACTTGATTTAGCATTATTACTAAAAGAAACTGAAGAGAGCTCAGGGAACAAGATAGAAACAATAGAACCTGATAATGAACTGGATATGAGGACCAGGAAACCAGAAAAAGGGGAGAGCAGAAGTTGCCATCTAGGTTACAAGTCTGTCTTACTTGAAGGATGATAGTACCCTATTTAATAAACAAGGAGTTAAGAAGCTGTGAAGATTTAGGCAGAAAGATTATGAGTTCAATTTGGAATGTTGGGTTTAATGTCTACAGAATGTCCTATTTGAAATATGAAAAAGGCAGTTGAAGATTCAAGACTGGATGTGAGGGGAGAGGTTAGAGATGGATAAACAGGTCTGAGAACAAGTAAAACAGTAAAGAAAGAAAAGAGAAAAGGATCCTGGGAAAAGCGACATTATTGATATGATTATCAAATGTAATACAGAAAAAGTGTATATAGCAAGAAAGCCTTAGAAGAAACAGTCAATCATATAAGAGAAAAAACAAAAATTAAAATAAAAAAGATAAAAGAACCAAAAGAGAGTAGTGTCATGAAAAGAATATTGAGTATCAAGGAGAAGCTGAAGATCAACAGTTTCAAAAAAAAAAGTCAAAAATGAGAATTGAAAATAGCAATTAAAGCTCTTTTTGTAGTGGCTAGAAACTGGAAGATGAATGGATATCCATCAATTGGAGAATGGTTGGGTTAATTATGGTATGTGAAGGTTATAGAATATTATTGCTCTGTAAGAAATGACCAGCAGAATGAATTCAGAAAGATTTGAAGAGACTTGCATGAACTGATGCTGAGTGAAATGAGCAGAACCAGAAGATCACTATACACTTCAACAACAATACTGTATGAAGATATATTCTGATGGAAGTGGATATTTTCAACATAAAGAAGATCCAACTCACTTCCAGTTGATCAGTGATGGACAGAAACAACTACACCCAGAAAAGAAACACTGGGAATTGAATGTAAACTGTTAGCTCTACTGTCTATCTACCCAGGTTACTTATACCTTCGGAATCCAATTCTTAACGTGCAACAAGAAAATTGGATTTACACACATATATTGCATCTAGGTTATACTGTAACACATGTAAAATGTATGGGAATGCCTGTCATCTAGGGGAGGGAAAATGGAAAAATGAATACAAGGGATAATTTTATAAAAAAGAAATTACTCATGCATATATACTGTGAAAAAAATTATAATTATAAAAATTAATAAAAAAATTGTAAAAAAAAAAAAAAAAAAGAAAAAGAAAAAGGAAAGTAAATAACAGTTGAATAATTGAATTAAAAAAAAAAAAAAAAGAAAATAGCAAGTAAGATTTTTTTTTTTAACTTTGGAGAGAGTAATTTTTGTTGAAGAGGTCAGAAGCCAGATTACAGAGACATAAGAAGAGAACAGAGGAAAAGTATTGGTATCAATTGTAAATGGCCTTCTCAAATAGTTTAGTCACATGAGGCAAGAAATACATAACAGCTAGCAGAGATAAATGGAGCAAATAAGAGGTTTTTGAAGATAGGGAAGATATAGATGTGTTTTTATGTGAGAGGGAAACAAGAGATCAAAAGAACGGGAATAATATAGAACAATCTTTTGGAAAACACAGACTAGAATAGGATTATTGATCTTGTAGTTCAGTTCTACTTGGTAAAGAAATGGGCCACTTCTTCCTATGAGATGGGGTAAAAGTGAAGATTATGGCAGAAGGCATCAGAGAGCTAGAAGATGAGAAGGATGAAACAAGGAAATGTTTTTTAGCAAATGGTTTCAAAAAAAATTTTTTTTTCATTGAAAAAGGAGGCACAAAAACAATGTCATGATCAACTATGACAAACTTGGCTCTTCTAAACAAGGATCCAAGACAATTCCAAAAGACTTGGGAAGGAAAATTACATCCACATCCAGAGAGTAAATTATGAAGACTGAATGTGGATAAAGCATATTATTTTCATCTTTTTTTGTTTACTTGCTTGCTTTTCTTTGGTTTTTCCCTTTTATTCTGATTTTCCTTTCACGACATGACTAATATGAATGAAAAGCTTTAGAAAAGCATCTATAGCAAACTAAATATTAAACCAATTAGGTTAACATAAAAGGAATGCCTTGCTTTAGCGATGGCCTAGTTAAGATTATATAACATACTTCTTCAGTGGATCCGTAAGCATGGCTTCATGATTTATTTTTGTTATAAATGCCTGTGGTCTCCCTTTAGAATTCAAGATCCTTGGAAACAAGGCTTGTTTCACTTATTGAATTTGAATCCCTGGTGCCTAGTATAATACTGGCTTAAGAAATGCTTGATGACTAACTGCTAGAAGAAATTTAGGGTAAGGGTTCTCCATAGCTTTCTTATCCTCACAGAAAAAGTTGCTTAATCCTTGGTTGAAAGATCAAACAGCTTATTTCCCCCCTAAGGATCCTATACCCTTTTTATATCCTTGGCCTTTAACATGCTGCCTATGGTTTTGAACTAATATTGTATATCAAATAGCTACAAAATTTACAAGATATCATCAAAAGATGTACCTCATTTTAAGGTCCTCAAAAATAATTTCATAAGTCACCCATGAGATACTAACAAATCATCCTTTTTGTTTTACTTTTTCTCACCTATCTCATAAACTTATAGAATCAGAGAAAGAGAGGGCTCTCCAGTACAGAATCCTTGGGCTATCCTAACCTTCTGTATTGTAGTGATCCTTGGACTCAGCTTGGGAACTCCCTCTCTGATCAGTTAAATTCCCTAAGATAGCCATTCAGAGAAAGCAAAAAACAGAAGTGAGCTAGCCAAGATAAGAGGATTAATTGGGTTCAGGAGATAAGCTAGCGGAGAAAAATTTGAAATCAGTCAAGTTATATATCACCCAGGTAAAGCAAGAAACTGGTGAGGGGGGTGGAAGATTCTAAGCAGTGAAGAGTCATAAGAGGAATTTCCCTTGGCCAAGAACTAGTGAGCTGCCTGGGTAACTAGGATTGATATTGGGAAAATTTAAGCAGTTATAGTCCATAAAAGGCTCCAATTTCCCTTTGATATTTGAAAAACTCTAAATGGTTAAGTTTGTGAGGGTTTTTCACATTTTCCTTTGGTAAGATCAGGTGAGTCCCTCCATCAATTTGGGGAAAGAAACAATCTAAGGTAGCTGGCTCTAAAAATTTATCTAGTGTTCCAGAAAGACAGCCCTTTAGGAAGAAATGAGATGAAAAATCAAAATGAGAAGGGATTAAATACGTTTTTTTGTTGTTGTTGTTTGGGCAGATGCCCGGCAAGAGGAACTGTCCAATCCCTAGAGGGACTGGGTGTAAATTCAAAGGAGCCTTCAATATCAGCCATGGACAGCAACTCCAGAACTCCTGAGAATAGGAACTTGATTGATTTTAAAAAGCAGTTTATCTTTGTGTGTGTGTGTGTGAGCCTCTGTTTTGTCTTCTGTTTTTCTCAGTCAGCCAAATTACAAACAAAAAGACCTGGCTATTTGAAATTTTTAAATGTCTATTTTGTACATAATTAGGTTTATCCAAATAGCTTTTAGTTAGAGAGAGGAAGGACTTGTTCTGAGATAAAGTTTTTAGTTACGACATCAAAAAAGAAAAAAAAAAAACTGACATATTTATGGAGCTAGAACTAGATAATTGGGGTGTGTAGAAATAGTTAAAAGTTATAGGGGACAGTTAGGTGGCACAGTGGATAGAGCACCAGCCCTGAATTCAGGAAGATCTGAGTTCAAATCTGGCCTCAAACACTTAACACTTTAACACTTCTTAGGTGTGACCCTGGGCAAGTCACTTAACCCTAATTGCCTCAGCAAAAAAAAAAAAAAAAAAAAAAAGTTACAGAACTGCAAAAACACTTTAGTAAATTCTGGGGGTTTTGACATTAAGGTTTATTTTCTGTGTTTTTAGAGAATGTTATGTTGTAATCCACATTCAGTTCCTATAGTCCTCTCTCTGGGTGTAGATGGCTTTCTTGATATCATCGGAATTAGAATCAATCATCTCATTGTTGGAAAGGGTCACACTCATTAGAATTGATCATAGTATAATATTGATGCTGTGTACAATGATCTCCTAGTTCTGCTAATTTCAATTAGTATCAGTTCATGTAAGTCTCTCCCGGACTTTCTAACATTATCTTCCTGATCATTTCTTATAGAACAATAATATTCCTATCCCATAACATTCAGATACCATAACTTATTCAGCCATTCTCCAACTTATAGAGGCATCTATTTAGTTAACTGTTTCTTGTCACTACAAAAAGGGCTGACATAAACATTTTTGCACATTTGGGGTCCCTTTCCCTCCTTTAAGATCTCTTTGGGATATAGGCCAATAGAAATACTGCTGGGTCAAAGGGTGTGCACAGTTTGATAACTTTTTAAACATACTTCCAAACTGCTCTCCAGAATGACTAGATCCGTTCACAACTGCACCAACAATGTATTCGTATCCCAGTTTTCTCACATCCCCTCTAACATTCATTCTTGTATTTTCCTGTCAATATTATGCCACAGTTTTCTTTTATTGTCCTGACTCAGTTTCCTTAATTATCCTGATTCAGTTTCCCTAAATTGTCCTGCCTCGTTTTCCCTAATTTTTCTGCCTCAGTTTATAATTGTTCTGCTCAATCCTGCAAAACCACCCCTCCCTCTTAATCAGAATAGTTGATAAGGATAAAAGATCTTATATTTTAGAAAACAGAATGCCTCTCCCCATCCCAAGCTATTAGAATATCAGATACTGTCTTATCAAGATGCCTCTCCCCTCTCTGGGGTGCCTCCCCCCATCTCCGGTGGCTCACCCCACCCTGTCAGAGTCCCGTTCCTTCTCTCAGCACCCTGACTCCACCTTTGCCTCAGTCTACCTCCTGTGTCTGAGCAACATGTATGTCATTAAGAACTCAGATTGTTGGCTGGATTCTTAGAGATGATAGTCTCATTGAGCCCTGGGACCAAACCATGGATCCACATTTGGTCCCAGTAGATCTCTCCCTTTTAAATAAAATATTAAATACTCTCTAATCTCTATCTTGCCTCAGTTTCTCCAGCATTACATTTTGGAGGCCCCAGCGAGATGGTAAAAATGAGAGCAGAATTAGAGATTAGAAGACATTTGGGTGTCTACCTCAAGCCTCAGGGCTGCTGGGTATCTAGGTTTTTTGCTTAGAGAGACCGACCCTCTGGATTTTTTTCCAGAGACTCCAGGAAAAAGCAGTTTTCAGCCACAACTGTGCCTGACCCCTGATGGTGGATACTTCCATTTGGCCAAGGAAGAATCAGTTGGGCTGACAACCGATACAACTCTGGGAAGTGCCAATAGGATGCTGTGTGGCACTATCTAGTTTTGAGTACCTTCTAGTACTATCTGGTTTTAATCTGGGTATTCTCTGTGAAGGCAGAGAAATGCACCAAACCGGGGCCTGGAGACCTTAAAAGGCTCCTATTTGGATTCTGGAAGGGAAGATTCTAGAGCTGACAACTTCCCTAGGGCTTTTCTAGGGTTTCCTGATGGTCCCTGGTCTATGTTAAATGTTTTGTTTGATGTTCTAGCTGCATAGTCTGTGTATTTTGTGTGACTTGTTTGTCTGTCCTGTTGATTAGAGCTCTGCTAAAAATTTTAAGAACAATGATTAAGAAATTTGGGAATTGGTTATTTCAATGTTGCAACTGTATGTAGTATAAAATTTGCTTGTGATAATTCATAAGTATTTTAAAACTGGCAATTGGGTTTTTTTTTTGAAGTTTAAAATTCAGGCTTGGTTTTAGTTGGGTTAGCCTAGCAAGATAAGGTATCCAGAGAAAAAAGGAATTTGTGCTAATTGCTTTGAACACTGACTGCAGAAAACATTTGATTAGGAATTTGGGGATGATTCTGTAATTGTGGGAAATAATTTTACTATTGTCTTTGCATGCCAGATTTGTTTTGAGTATTCTTTTGGGCAATTTTAAAATTGTGGGAAATAATTTTACTGTTGCCTACACAGACTAGACTTAATTAACAATAACTTGTTAAAGAAGTTCTATTAACTCGCCTGAAAGGGGTCATGTACTTCTAATTAGGTAAAGAAGGGTCTGACTTTTCTAAAGGCTCCAACTCTAGCCAAAGTTGGAACTTAGGAGAAGTCCATTGGGAATAATGGCCATGTGGGGCCAAAGGGAGAGAAAAAAAAAAAAAAACAAACTATGATGTTCATTGAAATTCATTATTTGAAATAAGATAGGATAAGCAGTTTTATATTATAGAGAATTTAAAGGTGTATTTGATTGGATTTTAAGTTAAAATATAGGTTATTAAAACAAAATGCCAGTAGCTTATCTTGGGAGGTCGTGTTTACATCTCTCTACTTAGATGGTTTGTTACTTTCTAGAAGTATTGGGTAATTTGTATGAGTTATGCCTTAAGAATTTGTCAACTCTGTTTGGTATATGTATAAGTTTTTTGAATGATAACTTGTGACCTTCCTGAAACAAATGTATTACTGTTATCAATAGGAGGTTATGGCACTTCTAAAAGTTTAATAATTTTAAGAATCTCTTGGATTCTTTTAGGTGGTATTAGGATATTTTAAGTTTTAATTGATTGTACAGAGTCATCCTGAGGTCATTTAGAGTCTCTGAAAATAATATTTTTTGTCCTTTTGAAAACGTTTCTGTTATGGACAATATGTAATTTGGAATATTTGTCAATGTATTGGGTATTTTAAAACAAAATGATTTGGATGTATAATGTTCACTTGTGAAACTGTCTACTTAAGATATGAAAGAAATGAACTTACTGAGACAAATTAAATATCTACCTATTTGGGTAAAATGACAGGGAAGGATAATGCAGAATGCTGGAGGGGATGTAGGAAAATTGGGACACTGATACGTTGTGGAATTGTGAATACATCCAGACAATCTGGAGAGCAATTTGGAACTATGCTCAAAGTTATCAAACTGTGCACACCCTTTGATCCAGCAGCGTTACTATTGGGCTTATATTCCAAAGAGATTTTAAAGAAGGGAAAGGGACTTGTATGTGCAAGAATGTTTGTGGCAGCCCTCTTCATAGTGGCCAGAAACTGGAAAATGAGTGGATGCCCATCAATTGGAGAATGGCTGAATAAACTGTGGTATATGAATATTATGGAATATTATTGTTCTGTAAGAAATGACCAACAAGATGATTTCAGAAAGGCCTGGAGAGACTTACAGGAACTGCTGCTGAGTGAAATGAGCAGGACCAGGAAATCATTATATACTTCAACAACAATACTATATGATGATCAATTCTGATGAACGTGGCCCTCTCCAAAAATGAGATGAACCAAATCAGTTCCAAGAGAACAGTAATGAACTAAACCAGCTATACCTAGCGAAAGAACTCTGGGAGACGACTATGAACCACTACATAGAATTCCCAATCCCTCTGTTTTTGTCTGCCTACATTTTTGACTTCCTTCACAGGCTAATTCTACACTGTTTCAAAGTCCAATTCTTTTTGTACAGCAAAATAATTGTTTGGATATATATATTATTTAACTTATACTTTGACATATTTAACATGTATTGGTTAACCTGCCATCTGGGAGAACGCATGGGGATAAGGAGGGGAAAAGTTGAAACAAAAGGTTTTGCAATTGTCAATGCTGGAAAATAACTTATTCATAAAATTTTTGTAAAAATAAAAAAATTAAATATTTGCTTAAGATTTATCTGAAACTTTGGTTAATGGGATTTGTTATTGGAATTACAATTTCTTGGGCTGATAGTTAATGCTATTTAGGAGTTTTAAAGATCCACTCTCTTGACAGTGGGACAATTAACTGGAGTAAAAATGAATTAAAGCTATTTTATCCTGTTTTGCTGAAAGTTAAGTTTAAACTGCTTATGTAATGTTATGATACAGTTGTATCCCTGCATTTTTTTTCCTCCTGTGACTGATTTCTATGATCAAAGCAAAGGTCAATAGAAACTGTTCATGCAATTCAATTATGTCATCCTTGCTATTTCCAATCTGGTTATATGGCATACTTTGCTGTTTCCAACCTGGTCATATGTAATCATTATATCCTAAATACTTGGGCAAATAAGTACTTAGTCTGATCATCTATTTGTTACTGGATATTGTGTCTGGATATTCAAGTTTTTCTTTAAGGTTTCTAACTAATGAAAGGACAAAAAACTAACTGCCATTTTATCTATTGGAATTATAGCCAGCCATTTGCCTGTCCTGTGAAGAAAACCTATTAAGCTACTGGCCAATTCATACTGGCCTCTTCTCATTTTGTATCAGAATGTTCTAATCTTTGTTAGATTTGTGTTTTTTGTTCTAGATTTTGGTCAAATTGCAGGTACTGACTTGCTTCTGGGACACAGATCAGCTTTGATTGCTAGCATGCCAGGCCATATATCACACGTATCCCCTGCATGGACTGACAGTCTCTGCCAGTGCCCAGCCTGAAGGAAGAAACTGGTTAGGGAAATCAGGGAAACTGATGTATTTTTCTTAGGCACTTCTGCCCTACCCTCATCTCATTAGTTCAGATTGAGTTGGAAATCCTTTAAACAGTCCTTTTCGTCTTTACTCCTTGCTTAAAATTACAGGACTATGATTTGCTGGTTATGTTTTAACTTTGAAATCCCTTATTCTGTTGGAATTGCCCTGGCAGACTCAATTTTGGGGATTATTTTTTAGAACTAGAAATCAGACACCTGTCTTGGGACTGACAGTCTCTCTGACCTGTATCTCCACTCCTGTTACCTCAGTTCCTTAATTAATATTTCAGTATTCTCAAAGGACCTTGTAGTTTGGTATCAGGTCTCTAATAGTTCAGGGTTGCCTGCCTTGATCTAACTGCATAATCTGCTCAGAAATCTGTTTCCTAGTATGGGCTCCTGTTCTATCAAGAGGGGTAAGGTGAAGCTACTCCAGGCCCCACTTTTCCCCCCCTTTGGAGTCCCTGACAGACTTGGGGTACCCTTCTTAGGATAGGCAGCAGGACTGTCTTGAGCACTGCTACTCCCTATATAAGCAGAGGCTGAAGTAAATGCATAAATAACCACAGACCTCACAGTGAACTGACCATCTCAAACTGAATTCTCTGGCTGAGATCCTCTCCAACTGGAGCGGACTTGCTATTTCTGCAACAGGGAGGCTTGTGTGCCTCCCTAAATGAGGAATGATGTTTGTATGCTAATAACTCTGGGGTTATCAGGGAGAGACTTGTCCTTGCCATAAGTCCTTGAATTTTTTTACTTTTATTTTGGTTTATTTGTTTTACATAGGGTTGGTCAAAATTATGGTGCTAAGACCTTCTAGAGGAAGGAAATTCAATTATTTGAATATTCAAAAGAGTGTCTGGAATGTTATGCCACAGTTCTCTTTTATTATCCTGCTTCGGTTTCTCTAATTGTTCTGCCTCAGTTTATAACTGTTCTGCTCAATTTTGCAAAACCACTCCTACCTCTTAATCAGAATATTTGATAAGGATAAGATCTTATATTTTAGAAAACTGAATGCCTCTCCCCATCCCAAGCTATTAGAATATCAGATACTGCCTTATCTTACCTCCTGTGTCTGAGCCACATGGAGATATGTCATTGAGAACTCACACTGTTTGCTGGATTTTTGAAGATGATAGTCTCATTGAGCCCTGGGACCAAACCATGGATCCATTTGGTCCCAGTAAATCTCTCCCTTTTAAATAATTTATTAAATACTTTCTAATCTCTTTCTTGCCTCAGTTTCTCCAGCTTTACATCATCTTAGCCAATCTGAGATGTGTAGTGGTATCTTAAAGCTGAGACAAAGTTTTAAATTGCTTAACACTATCTCTCAGTCAGCTAACTTGAATTACTCTATTTTATTTTTAAGTGGACCTAACTTACATGACAAAAAGTCTTCTGAGGGCCTGAACCTGAGGCTTACAGAAAAACTACAAAAAGAAAACATCCTCTCTGGGATTTTCCACGCTTCTCTCCCTGGTAGATTGTGGATTCTATCCGGGTAAGCTGGTGTCTCTGGCTGGCTTGTATTCTTCTGAGGTTTGTACTAGTGCCCCAACATTTTGGACATGGCCCTTAGCATTTCTGGCATAGATGGTGGGCTATTTATTGAGCCACAGATCTGCAGGTGGACACCTGGATCCAAATTTCTTCGCCTCCCCTCCAGGGTACTAAGGAGATGCCCCTCAGGAGGGAGGGAGCTTGGTCTCAAAATATTCAAGTTAGGGAAAATGAGATATAGTAACCATTTGCTAGCATGGGTGATATCTTTCCCTTGGGCTCTGCTGCTTTAAGTGAGGTTAGTGGAATAACATTGGGACAAATTGTACCTAAGTATGGATTAGTAAAAATTCTGATAAAGGAAAATATTTTACTTCTAAGATATTATAAGAAATAATGGAGAGTAATTGATTGTAAATTGAGTGGCAATTCCATACACCTGGACATTTGCCCTCATCAGGGAAAGTAGAAAGAATGAATCTGTTATGGGCCAGAACTCTGAATTTGAAACAAAGGATTCTTACAAGGTACTAAGTGGAATTGATAAGACAACGGTTATCTAGTTTTAGCATGATGTTTAATAGTTATCTAGTTCAGTATGATTGATTTAATCTTACAACAAATAATGGTTTCCTAGTGATATAATGATTGGTTTATTCTCTGTGTAGAGCATATAAGCTAGGAGCCTCAGCTAGGTAGGAGGAGAGGCAAAGAAGATAACAACTGGAGGCAGGAACTCAAGCTCTCAGAACCAAGAAGAGAGATTCAATTAAATCTTCAGTCAGGCTCCTGATGGCAGGCTCTCCTCCAGTGTTTTCTCCATTGAAACCATGATTTCAGAAGGCCTCTAAGAAAGCTGCCCAGCCCCAGGCAAGGAGACAATAAAGGATTTGGACTTTAACCCCTGGCTACCCTTGAGGTGATTACTGAACTGAAAAGAAATCTGCTCCCAGAGACTCCAAGAAAACTGAACATTACATGAATCAGATTCTTAAGAAAGGGATTACTAAATTGATGCTAGAGACTAAATTGCCTGGGACCAAATGTTTGCCTATTACTTTGCTAAAGAATTAGAACTGTCCCCAGAAGTGATTTGGGACTTTCCCCATAGGAGACTGGTTTATTTTATTTGGGAGGAAAAAGGGAAAGACCATCTACTGAAACAAAGGATAAGTTTTTAAGGAATTATATACTAAGAGTGTCCTCATCCATTTTAGCCCTTAGGAAGAAAAGATTACTGGTCCAGACAACAGCCTTTGGAATTTGCAATTCCAGAAGAGGAGATGGTCCTTACCAGACATTACAGATGACTGAGATTGCTATCTGGAGACTGAGGACTAGGTTAAAGGACCATGAGGAACCTCAAAAATAGACTAGGATAATTTATAACCTCTAAAACTGACTTTGAAATTAGGAATGTTTTGGTGGGAGAGGAGATTAATTGTGCTTAGAGGAATTTTAACAATATTGGTATTGTGCCTATTTATTTATGCATGCAAAAAAGTTTATAGAAACTCTTCAATTTTTAGGATGAAGAAAGTATTAATGTTAATTCTGATAGAATCTTTTAATGTGAAATTAGGACAGTATATTCTATATTCTATGTGAGTTTTAGTTGATTGTATTGAGTCATTTTAATGTTTTTTCCCATTGTTTAGAGAGATTCTGAGCATAGTGTGCTATGTCTTTGTCCCTTTATACATGATTAAATACCTAAGCATGTTTTGCTATAGATTGGTTATTGAACAGATAAGATTATAGTCAATATTTACTTAGGACATGTGATCCTTGAGAGCTAAAATTCACCTGAAGATTTGATTAATAAGAATTGTTATTTGAGATAAAATCTTTTGGGGTTATAGATGATATTACTTGGAATTTTGAATTCAAGTATGATTGTCTGACAGATCATCAAGCCAGTAATCCACCTTCTGAAAGGAATATGCCACAAGCTACTCAGAAGAATGTGATCCTGAACTGTTACAGGTAGACGTTAGTAACTGGACAAGAATTAAGAGGACAATTTGGCCTCCACTTAAGATAGAATTCTGACAGTTTCTCAGTGGTGTTCCTTTGAATAAGAACCTAATTAATTATTCCTGAGTCTGGCTATAAGGTGGAGTGGTTTTTTTTTAGAGTTTATAATTAATGAGAGGCCACATCTTGTAGCAGTCCTTGTGGACCAGTCTTTCTATCTCAGACTGTTCTAACTTTTCTTCATTAGATTTATTTTTGTTTCTAGATTTGGTCAAATTACAGATATATTGACTTGTTTCTGGGACCTAGATTGAACTTTGATTGTCAGCGTGCCACATTACACCCATCCCCCTCCTTGGATTGAGAAAACCATCAACCCTGCTCCTGATGTAATTTGGACTGATATGGGAGAGTGGGAAAGTGGTTGAATTGTTAAAACTATTACTGTGTTTAAGACTTGGGATGGAAATTATTAAACTATTGCTGTTATGTCTGAGGGATTTTTAGTCTGTTATGTATATGTATAGGAATTTTGATTCACTCTTGGGATTTACATGTGGTATGATTATTTGACAATTCCTTTCTGTGAGAAAAAAAAAAGGGAGGAAGACATAGGAAATTGAGGAAACTGGTGTGTTTTCTTAGGCCCCACCCCCTATCTTACTAGTTCAGATTTAATTGGAAGTCCTTTAAACACTCCTTTTCATTTTTTTTTACTGCTCAAATTTACTCATTTGCTGGTTATGCTTTAATTTTGAAATCCTTTATTCTATTTGAATTGGCCTGGCAGACTCAGTTTTTGGGATTATTTTCAGAAACATCCAGGAAATCAGACACCAGAGGGACTGGCAGTCTCTCTGATCTGTTTCTCCACTCCTGTTACCCTAGGTGACAGCATACTTAAAAGTATCCTACAGTTTGGTGTCAGAAGGCCTCTAAAAGTTTGGGATTTGCCTGCCTTGGTCTAACTGCATAATCTGCTCAGAAATCTGATTCTTTCTGCAGTCCTGTCTGTTCCTCTGGGCAGGGACAGGTGGAGCTACTCCAAGCCTTACCCTTTTCCCCTGGAGTCACGGGTGGTCCCTCTGAATGGGGAGCTTGAGCCCTGCTGCTCTGTAAGCTGAGGCTGAGGCAAATGCACAAATGACCACAGACCTAACTCGAAGTGAACCGTCCATATGCTCCCCAACTGCAGAGGACCTGACAGGATTGCAATGGGGAGCTTTGTGTATTGCTGATTAACTCTGGGGTTATCAGGGAGAAACTTGTCCTTGCATTGTTCTAGCTTTATTTTGGTTTTTATTTGATTTATTTACATAGGGTTGGTCAAAATTATGGTACTAAGACCTTCTAGAGGAAGGTAATTCAATGATTTGAATAGTTAGAAGAGAGTGTGGAATGTTGTGCCACACTGCTCTTTTAATGTCCTGACCCAGTTTCCCTAATTGTCCCATTCATTTACTCTGCCTCAGGTTATAATCATTCTCTCTTAATGTTAGGATAAAGGTCTTATAGCTTAGACCTTAGGCTATAGTCATTCCCTCTTAATGTTTGATGTTTGGTTTTTTTTTTTATGTTTTATCCATTTTAGACGTCATTAGAATATCAGGAGCCTCTCCAGTACCATTATGTCTCCATTATGTCATCCTAAGTGCCTGCCTCCATTATCTCATCCTCATCCTAGGTTCCTTCCCCCCAATTAGGTCATCCCCAACCAGGTATCTCCCTCATAAAAGAATCTCATATCCGACAATAAGTGCTGGATTCTTTGAGACAATAGTCTCGTTCAGCCCTGGGACCAAACCATGGATCCATTTGGTCCCAGTAAATCTCTCTAATCCAAATAAATTATTAAATGTTCTCTGATCTCTATCTTACTGGGTTTCTTCAGCATTACAAGATATATTTCTTTGGAATTCTCCATTCTGTCCTCAGGAACCTCAACAACAGGAACTTCATCATCCTACAAGACTGTAATAGCCTCGGGGCTCAATCTCCCTCAGTACCCTAGGCCCTAGGACCTTCTGATAAAAAGACCACATGAAGAGCTCCTCCCAAAGTCTTCATTCAAGATCACCCAGGCCAGTGATTTCTTCATTTTCTACCCAGCTGCACTCCTCTGGGCTTCATGGCACTCCTGCCTTCCCACTACTTAATTGTAAACTTCTTCATGGTAGGGACTATTTTTTCTGTATTTCCCAAAATATAGAACACTGTATCCCCAAGTATCCTGACTCATAATGGAGGCTTGATTAATATTTATTAATTTATTGACTTAGAGAGGTGGGTTCTTACTGACTGAAAAAGATTAAATATATATGACAGAAAAGGAACCAATATTCTGAAGAGAAAGAAAAACAATTGGGAACAAAGGATAGCTAGCTTTTAATCTTTGCAAAAGACTCTTTGGAAGTTTGCGGTTTCATGCAATTACAGGAAGCATTTAAATTTAATACAATCAAGTCTGAATTTGTAAATATGTGAAAATGTAAAAGTAAAACTAAACTTACCAATGTAATATGTTTAATCATAGCAGTGTTTGTAGTAATATATGTAATAGTAATATAATAGTACAAGTACAATATGCAATATACAAAGTGAACTTTTTCATAAAGTTTTTGCACAGATTGTATCCCACCAAGAGATACATTTTTAACAAGTTCACTGTTAAAAATGAAATGCACTGAGTAAAGATAATGCTTACAAGCATCTGGTTTAGTAACCCTGACTTCAGAAATACAGCCTTTTGAACTGGCAAACAATTTATTCTATTTCAAAAGCAATTTTCCCATTTTGTTATAAAATTTTACCTCAGTATTTAAAAACAATAAGATAATGAATAATGGATTTTTTAAATAGTTAGAATGAGAATAAAAATCTTACTTTCTTTGTTACATTGTGTCACACACTTAATTGATTTGTCACTCATAGAAAAACCAACGTTTCAGGCAATTAAGTGCAATCCTAGAAACTTTAAAAAAAAAATCCAGTAAAAACATTTTGAACAAAGAAGGCATCAAAACTCACAGCAAGAGCAGCTACTGACTGAAGAAATCTTGACTAAAACATAGCTAGCTTCCTGGGGTAAACTAGTAATAATAAGATTTAACAACTTTCAAAAAGAAAATCAAGTACTATATTAAGGGACTATAATGTAAGTGAATATAAGTGAAATACAACTGTTTTAAATTCACTTTGGTTCTAATTTGGGATTTGCGTGCCTTGGTCTAACTGCATAATCTGCTTTAAATTTAAATACCTTTAAATTGCTTAAATATTGATATTTTAACATTTCTGACTAAACAATGCATTTTAAAAGGAAACATTAAGTTTCAATTTTACCTATCTTCCACTTCCATGAAAAACATAAACATTTTTCTTGACATATATGTATAAACACAGAAATATTATGTTATTTATGCTAAAATAACAATTAAATTTCTAAAAGCCAATACAACTAAAATTCCTCAGTAAGAGAAAATAAATTTATATCCTCCTACAGCAAACTATAAATTCTTGTTCAAAATAATTTTTCATAGCTTGGCAGACAAATATGACATGGTTTTGATAATGCTCATTTTCTACAATAAAAATCATCAAGCTCCTTTAAAACAAAAAAGAAAAATGTGTCTAAGCTTATTATCAATAGAAATGAATAACAATCCTCATCAAAATGCACAAGAAAACAAAATAATTTGCATTATTAGTTTTAAACAAACTTTTCCACCAAATTCTTATTTGAAAAAGACAATTTAGGTTCAAATCTTACTTCTGCTATAATGCCAGAGAAACTGACCTCAGTATTTAACCACATTTAATCACTTTGAACCTCAAGTTCCCACGAGTTAAAACAAAGAGATTAGCAATAAAAGAAAAAAAAATGTAAAATTATAACTAAACATTAGCAAATAATAAGTAAAATTATCATTCCTTGCAGATAATACTGTGGGCACTTTAAAAAAAAAACCCAGAAAAGTAAAGAATTAAGCCAATTAATTGCTTCAGCAAAATATCAAATGCACAAAATAAACCCACAAAAATTTTCTATATTTCTACAAAGAAAGAAAAATATGTAAGAGAAGTTCCAATCAAAATAAATTTTTAAAAATCAACAAAACAAATGAAAATTAGCCAAGATACAATATTTAATTATGGTCACAAAAAACTATTCATAAAAGGAAAAAATACTTTTTGATTATGGTTAAATTATGCCAATGTAATAAAAATTAAAATACTACCAAATGACATAAAATTGTAAAAGACCCAAATAATAGGCATGTAAAAGAACAAAAATGATGATGCAACACATTAAAATTCCTGGGATATAACTAAAGTTGTCCTCAAAGATTATCTCTGAAATTCTATATTAACAAAATAGAAAAAAAAAAAAAAAAAAAAAAAAAAAAAAGAAAGAAAAAGGAAGATTAATGGAGTATGCAATCTTAAAAACTAGAAAATCAATAAAACAAACTCAGTATGTATATTAAATATTGAAAATTATTGATATACATAAAAGGTAAAACAAAAAGGTTGGAGAAATAATCAACTAAAAACTGGTTCTTTGAAAAGATTTACAAAATTGATATTGTTATGCCACAGTTCTCTTATTGTCCTGACTCAGTCTCCCTAATTATCCTGACCCAGTCCTGATTCAGTTTCTCTGCTTCAGTGTATAATAATCAGCTCAAAGCTCAGTCCTGCAAAACCTCCCCTCCCACTTTATCAGAATATTTGATAAGGATAAAAGATCTTGTTTTAGAAGATCAGAATGCCTCTCCCCCATCCCAAGCTATTGGAATGTCAGATATCATCTTATTAAGATGCCTCTCTCCATCTCTGGGATTCCTCCCCCCATTAGGTCATCCCCCATGCCTCCTCTCACCCTGTCAGAACCGGATTGTCAGAGTCCCCTTCCCCCTCTCAGCACCCTGACTCCATCTCTGCCTCAATCTACTCCCTGAGTCTGAGCCATGTGTATATAGGTCATTGAGAACTCACATTGTTGGCTGGATTCATGGAGAGGATAGTCTTATTCAGCCCTGGGACCAAACCATGGATCCATTTGGTCCCAGTAAATCTCTCCCATTTAATAAATTATTAAATACTCTCTAATCTCTATCTTGCCTCAGTTTCTCCGGCATTACAATATGAAGACTAGAAAAGTGAAATTGTCTTGCACAAAAGGTCATTAAGATGGTAAATAGCAGAAATCTAGTGCAGAAGCCAGATCTTCACATTCTAATTCCAATGCTCTATCCATTTGCAGCCAAAGTACTTTTCCAAATCAAATAGATGGAACAACCACAGTATATACATCCTAAATTTATATTAATACAAACCTACACTAAGCAATCAGTATGCTAAAAATAAATTTCTAAAAAAATTTTTTTTACAAAGTGGCCTAAAACATATCTATTCAATTGCTTCTAAGTGGTAAAAGCAATCAAAAGAAGTTTCACATCTTTAATGCAAAAGATACATCACAAATCTTCTTAGAACCATAGAAAGAACTACTAATTAAAGGTAAATTTAACTAATCAAAAAGCAAATATCTGAAGTATGTTGACAACAACTGTACTGTCATTCTAATGATAGAAGTTAATAGCCATCTAGTCAATAAACATTAATCGCCCAGCAATGTGCTAAGCAAGGGGGGAAGGGAGGATGATTCAAAAAGAGATAAAAGTCCTACCCTCAAGTAGCTCTAAAGGGAGAGACAACAAGCATAATGATACCTTGGATGTATAGGGAGGGAAAAAAAGTGGGAAGGCACTAAAATCAAAGAGGTTGGAAAAGGTTAACTCTGGAAGGTGAAATTTTATCTGGGACTGAAAAGAAATAGGAGGGCATTCCAGGCATGGGGGATGATAAGAGAAAATAAAATGCTCAGAAATGAGTGATGGAGGGGCTTGTTACAGGAACAGCAAGGAGCCCTGTTATTGAAGAGGAAGGTATAAAACTGGAAGGGTTGGATAGGGCTAGGTTATAAATGGTTTTGAATGATAAACAAACAATTTTATATTTGTTTCTGCAGGTAGAAAGGAGTTACTGAAGTTTGTACAATATGGAGGTGACTGAATTCCACTAGATGAAACTCTCTGTTAAAAGTAGAACAGCTAAAAAATGCTAAAAAATGGGTAATAAAAGGTGAGTTTCATTAAAAGACATCAGATCTGAAGGAGGATAATTCAATTCAATAAATATTTATTAAGGGCCTACTCTGCCAGGCACTGTGAGAAGCACAAACTCCAACCCTAATACCACTTCTAAATAAAAGTAGATTTGGCTATAAATATTCCTGGGCTAAACAATACCTATAATTAATGTCTGGTCCCCTAAACTGAAAGTGAAAAAAGAGAAGGAATGGCAAAAGACCCTCAGACAATCCCAAGTCTCAAAGGGGAATAGTGCTTGCCTGACCTTGGCCAGAAGCCCAATTCTGAAGAGTGAACTGAAAACATGGAGAAATGAGCCTGTAGTACATTATCTTCATTCAAATCACAGATTTAAGAATTCTACAATTCAACAAAAAGTGATATTTATTTATTCACCAGTAAAGGGATATTATCTTCATTACAACAAGCATTTTTTTCACAAATTAAAATTACAGGTAATAAGACAGCTCATTATAGCAGAAATGATAATGCACAAACAAATTGAAAAATGGGGATAAAATGAAACAGTCTAGCTGAAAGTAGTAGTCAGCAGAGTAGCTACAGCCAAGGAGTTTTTCCATTCTATGACATGCTTCTCTTTAGCCTTTCTCAGAAGTAGAAGAGAATATCACCAGAAAAATCACTGATGGACACAAAGAACAGCCCAGTTCCTTTATAGGTTAGAACTCTTGCTGCAAGGAGCCCACAAAAATTAAGTTTGTCAAGATTTGTAGCAAACTAAACTGTGTGCAGAAAAAAATAGTAATTAATAAAATAAAAATTACTCCAAGTGCAATTTTTTTTCCTTGTGAAAGATCCTCATCTAGTTTGTCCAGTTTAGTTTCAGGTGCAAAAAAAAAAAAAAAAAAGAAAAAAAGGTAAGCCTTTTACATATGAGATATGATTGATGTAATACACTACTAAAAAGAATACTGAAGAGATGAGTAGAATTAAATTCTAGTTTCAGACTCCATTAATTAGCTGTATGACTCAAATATTTCCTTTAATCTTTTTAAATTTCATTTTCCTTAAAATGAAGGGTAGGTTTTCTAAGGTCCTTATAAAGTCTAAAATTCTACTGGTAGGGAGGAGTACCATGATTCTGTCACCAATCACTGTTTTCTTCAAGCCATTGGTTTGCCAGAGAGACTAACAATATGATTCTCATAATCTACTTTGTTCTTTTAAAGTCCTTTACAATTGAAAAATGAAAAAGGTCTCTCTCATAAAAAAAAAAAAAAAAGCTTGAGTACTTTAGGAGCTACCCTTTGCAAAGGTGGAAAATCAAGTCTCGAATTGTTGCCACCGTTCTCTTATTGTCCTGACTCAATTTCCCTGCTTCTCAGTCCTGGAAAACCTCCCCTCCCTGTTTATCAGAATATTTGCTAAGGATAAAAGATCTTATGTTTTAGAATATCAGAATGCTTCTCCCCATCCCAAACTAACGGAATGTCAGATACTGTCTCATCAAGATGCCTCCCCCTTCTCCGGAGGCTACCCCACCCTGTCAGAGTCCCGTTCCCGCTCTCAGCACCCTGACTCCGCCCCTGCCTCAATCACCCCCTGAGCCATGTATATATAGGTCATTGAGAACTCACATTGTTTGCTGGATAGTCTCATTCAGCCCTGGGACCAAACCATGGATCCATTTGGTCCCAGTAAATCTCTCCCATTCAAACTAATTTATTAATTTATTATTAATATTATTAATTACTTTAATGATTAAATTATTAAATACTTTCTAATCTCTATCTTGCCTCAGTTTCTCTGGAATTACGTAATGACGTTACCAAAGACTGGGTACTTTTTTTTTTTAAATAAAGATAACTATTTCTCCTTCCTAATATACTAAGTAAAAACTCATTTAAGAAGTACGTGTTCAGAAATAATCAATTACTTCATTTCGACTTCATGACAAACGTTTGCAAGGTCAAATACTGCCTTTTATTGTTTACACCCCCCATCCTGTCCTTCCGAAATTACCCAAGGAATAGCAAGGTCAGGACTGGCTTCACCAAAACAGAAATTTCTGAATGCATTCGCTATTTCCAAGACCTTCCACATTGGATGTCTGCGGAGGAATTTTAAGTAATTACATAATGCACAAAGTATCGAACAAATTCCGCTCAGCGGTCTCCCGGCCTTCTAAACATTGAGGCACCTGGGCCAAAGATTTAATGTTGCGGGCCGGTCCCCTGCCCCGGCACAAGACGAAGCCAGCAGTGCCCAGCAGCAGCAGCCCAGCCGCCTGCACCTCGCAGCTCTGGGATCAAAGCAAAACCGCAAAGAGGCCTAACTGCCCGAACAGTTCAGGGGCTGGGAAAAAAGTGGGGAGGGGAGACAAGGAGAGCAGGAAGAGGGAGAGTAGTTCAGAGGACCAGGGCGGCGGTCCTGGGCGGCGGTCAAGGGCGGGCCTGCCCATAGGGGTCGGGCCGGGAGGCCCCGCCCCGGGGATGCTCCGGAAGGGCCAGGTGAGCGCCTGCCTCCGCCCCTGCCGCCGCCACCACGGTGGGGCCCAGGTCGGGCCACACACGCCTCCTGCCCGAACTAGGTACCACCAGTCGGAGACTGTGTTAGAGAGAGAGGGGGCCGCGGGCTGAGCGGCGGGCGGGGGTGGAGAGAGGGAAAGGGAAAGAGGGGCGTCTGACCCCGCCCTCGCAGTTACCTGTTATGACGCTCGCCCCCAGGCCCGGACCCCGCCGCACTGTAGTAGGCTGCTCGTTTGCGGTTGGCGGCTACTGCCGCCACAACGGCGCTGCGCACTGGGTAGAGAGGGATCTGGTCCGCCATGTTCCGGCCGCCCCCCTCCCCACCCCCCCGTCGTCGCCGCCGCCGCCGCCGCCACCACCTCCCGTCCCCTCCCCTCCCCTTCTCTTTCCCCCGCCTCCTTCCTCGAGCTAGGAACGAGCGCGTCACGCGCACGCCACGAGGAGGTCTCCAATGAGAATGCGGGTCCCTCCCTTCAGGCCTCTTGCCAGGTGACGTCACGCTCTGACGAAAAGTCGGAGGAGCTCTGGAGAAGCTGGGCCTATCCGGTCTCTTTCATACCTGAAGAAGTGAGGGCCTGAGCGCATGCGCTCCTTTTAGTGTTTGGTATGCGTTGGTGGAAGGGTGGAAAGAATGAATGGAAAGATCCTCGCCCGTTTCTGGGGCAGGGGATGAGTGGGAGTGTCAGAACCAGCTGAAACCAGTGGAGCGAGGCATGGCACAAGTGCGGTAGTATCCTCGGGGTACAATCTCTTTCCTGAGTAATTCAGTTTGAAATCCACTATCCAGCTCCTGGCCTCAGGCATAGGGGGCTGCATTTGGGAGAGTGTGGGCCCGCAGAACCCTGAGGATTTGGTCCAGAGGGAGGAGGGACCTTTAATAATAATTCTTAAGCTTTTTATCACAACGACTCTAATGTCACAGTTCTTAAAGACCCAGGACGCCAGGAAGACATCCACCCTTTCAATCCTGTTTCCTACTTCTCCCTCGGAGTAAGGTGGGCCAAGGAGATGGAGGAAAAGGCAAACACAGCATTGGATGTTTCCATTGCCTTGAAAGAAATCTTTTGGGGATTTCCCCCCCTTCTGTTGGCGGAGAGACTGAAATAGTTTCCTTCTCCATCTCATTTCACATGAGACTAAGGGTTTAATGACTTGCCTAGGGTCACACAGCTGGTAAAATGTCAGTAAAGGCCAGATTCGAACTCAGGAAGACTCTTTCTCGACTTCAGGCCTATCACTCTATCCATTTTACCACCTAGCTCCTCTAAAAGGGACAGCCAGTAAAAGTACGTTGAAAAGGGGGTGAGGATATCTTAGGGAAAAATAGTCCTTTGAAGAGGCAGGAAAACAGCCTGGAGAGGAATGAAGATGTGGTTGGTTTGGGTCTCTTTAAAAAGAGGCCCTGAGAAGAACCAGAGAGAGAAGCAGAGGGCTGAGCTTCAGTCTCCAGCTCCCTCTGAATCCAAAGCCTCCAGCCAGCATGAAGGTAGATGAGGAATGTCTACAAAACTGGGATTGTGGGATTTCCCAGAATTCAATAAAAGTTGTGAATCTCCCGGAAGTCCATGACCAGACTTTTCCTTTAGACTTGTGAATCTGCTCTTGTCCAAGTGTCCCCAGCCAGCACCACAGTAGAATCTCAAATGACCCCTCCTTCTGAATCCTGGCTCCTTATATGCTCCCAGAGAATGGGCTTGTGGGAGCTCCTTACAACCAATGAGCAAGCTCCTTTTAAAGGTGTGAACTCTGAGCTAGAGAATTGTTAAGTACCAACTTATCACTTAGTAATAATCCTAACACTTCAAAATGGAGGATTCCAGAGGGAAGACATTTCTACTAACATAGCAGACAGAAGACTGGTGGAGTTGAGGCTGCAGTGCAGCCTGCTGGAGTTTTCAGGGTTTTAGCCTTTACAAAGGAGAGAAAATGATAGAAATCTCAGAGTTAGATGTGAAGAGGACCTTAGAAGTCATATCCTCCCACCCCCCTTATTACACAGAAGAGAAACTGAAACCCAAACAAGATGCTTTGCTCAAGATGATATACAGCTCAGGTTTTTAAATGCCAGTCTCCTGCAACTAAAATGATTCTTTCACTGCACTTTGCTACCTCCTTATAATTAGCTTTAAGTCCAAAGTATGGAATGCTTCCCTCCTTTGTTGTTCTGCCATTTCCAGCTCTTAATGACTCCCTGCACTATAGCATGTAAGTATTGTCTGTGGGGTTTTCTTGGTATAAAGATACTAGAGGCCGTTTCCCTTTCAATCAGATTACAGTAAACGTGTCCAGGCTCACACATCTAGTGAGTGTTTGAGGTCTGGTTTGAACGTGGGTCTTCCTGACTCCAAGCTGGACACTCTTGAATGTATGCCCCAAGTTTTAGAAATGTAAAGGAAAGGATAAGCATAATCCCATGGCTCGATATTCTGAAAAGATAGTCAACTCAGAAGAAATGGGAAGTTTCTCTGAATGAAGTTCTGATAATATAATCATTTAATAGATTTGGAAGTCCGAAGGAAATAATTAATCATCTACATTATCTATCCAAGATTTATCTTATCCAAGATAAACTCTATGAACTGTCCATAGATCTGCACATCAGAATCTAGACAATATGTCCATTGTTGGGAATTTTTCATCCATTACTGTTTTTCTTGTGTGGACAGTTAGCTTTTTTGGTGGGTTTGGGTTTTTTGTTTTTTTTTTTTGAATAATTATAGATCTTACTGAGGAAACTATATTGTTCCCGAACTCCATATCTATGAGCAAATATCTGGAGGACTTCAGCTTCTAGAAGGATACCTTATTTCATGTGAATTTTGTGTTAGAAATACAAAGAACTATAAGGGGTCTCTGAAGTAACCTAATGTTATAAATGAGAATTCTGGGCCAAAAAGGTTGGCTAAGAGATTTGTGCAAAATCATCCTACTCATGGCAAAGAACTTTGGTAAACCTACAATTCCTTGTTTTACACATCATTTGATAATACAAAGTTGTGTCTACCTTTCAAGGATTCTTTGGTCATCATTATATACTTCAACAACAATTCTATATGAGGATCAATTCTGATGGACGGGGCCCTCTCCAACAATGAGATGAACCAAATCAGTCCCAATAGAACAGTAATGAACTGAACCAGCTACACCCAGCGAAAGAACTCTGGGAGATGACTATGAACCACTACATGGAATTCCCAATCCCTCTGTTTTTGTCTGCCTGCACTTTTTATTTCCTTCACAGGCTAATTGTACACTGTTTCAAAGTCCAGCTCTTTTTGTACAGCAAAACAACTGTTTGGACATGAATATAAATATATATATATATATATATATATATAGTGTATTTAACTTATACTTTCACATATTTAACATGTATTGGTCAACCTGCCATCTGGGGGAAGGGGGTGGGGAGAAGGAGGGGGAAAGTTGAAACAAAAGGTTTTGCAATTGTCAATGCTGAAAAATTACTTATACATAAAATTTTTGTAAAAATTAATTTTTTTTTTTTTTAATGAGCTCTTGCTAGTAATTGTGTATAGTATAGTATAGTATAGTAAGTATAACAAGTTTAAGAGGTAACATAGTGGCTCATTGGATAAGAATCCTGGGCCTGTAGTCAGGAAGTTGTTCTTCAGTCATCTCTGACTCATGACTCCCATTTGAATTTTCTTGGTAAAGATAACTGAAGTGACTTTCCATTTCCTTCTTCAGCTCATTCTACAAATGAGGAACTAAGGCAAACAGGGTTAAGTGACTTGCCCAGGATAACATGTTACTAAGTACTAAGTTACAAGGATAACCTGATACCCAATTTGAACTCAGAAAGATGAATCTTCATGACTTCAGACCCAGTATGCTACATATTTTGCTGTCTACCTGCCCCAAGAAGTCCTGATTTCAAAAGGGAACTCAGAGACACTTTTTAGTTATGTCACTGAAAAAACAACTTAACCTCTGCTTTAGAGACACATTAGATTGGTGGCTAGAATGCTAAGTCTGCAGTCAGGAAAACCTGAATTAAAATCTAGCTTCAGACACTAGCTGTGTATCCTAGTAACTCACCTAATTTCTATTTGCCTTATTCTATTGGAAAGGAAATAGCAAATCACTCTATTATGTTTGCCAAGAAAACCTTATTTAAAAAACCTTATAAACAGTATTGGCATACTATGAATTGCAGGATCATAAAAATTCCAATATGATTGAACAACAGAAAGTATAAAGCAGCAAAAACTAGAAGAATTAGGCAGTAGGATCACTCTTCTCTTTTTTTTCCTGACCTTGCCCCAGGACTATCCAGACCCCACCTGGGGCAGCTGGGTAAGAACGGTAACATAGCTTCTTATGCTACTTGATTGAGCTAAAAGTCACCAATTAAAATTCTTCCGATGAGATTTATGAGGAATCTCAAGACTAGTTTGGCTAGATTGTAGAATATGAGAGGAACAGTAATGTATAATGAGGCTGAAAAGGTAGGTTGGGGGACAGATTATGATGCACAATAAAAAAGCCAAATGAAAAAAATACATATATGTGTACATACTTATAGCCCCTGATGAGAATTGAACAGTGGCATGGTATGGTCAGACCTGTGCTTAATGATCACTTTGGCAACTCTATGAAGGATGGACTGGAATAGGGAGATTTTGAGCATGGAGACCAATTATGTAGTTTAGGTGAAAGGTAATAGGAAAACTAAGATGGTAGTTATTTGCTTATCAAGAAAGGGATTGACAAGAGTGATTTTTGGAAGTAGAATCAATAAGACATGGCAACAAATTTCAGATGGGGAAGAGTAAAGGATCAGGCATGACTTATGTTTTTAACCTGAGTAACTGGAAGGCTGGTGGTGCCCTTGACATAATACAAAAGTCTGGAATATGGTGGGGGGAGAGGTGAGATTTGAGTGGAAATATAATGGTCTGTTCAGAATTAGTTGAGTTTAAGATAACTATTATCAGTAGTCTCTAGTATTTATAATACTTTAAAGTCTATAAAGTGCTTTTACATTTTCTAATTCATTTGATCTTTAAAATAACTCTGTGAGATGGATAGTTTTATTATTTTCATTTTAGAAATGAGGTAGTTGAGACACACAATGTTTTAAGTGGTTTGCCTAGGTTCATACCATTAGCAAGGATCTGAGACAGGATTCTAATTTGAATATTCCTGAATTCCCAAGTCTCTGCTCTCCATCTACTATGCTACCTAGCAGCCCCTAGTATTCGTCCCTGATCTAAAGATGGCTTTGAAGAAAAAAATAAAGCAGGTGATCTTGCACAGCCCTCTCTCACTTAATGCTGACCTCATTGTTGTATGCCTATGAAAACTGGATAACAAACCACCAGCACCATGCCATGAAAGGCATTTGTTTCCATTTGAATTGTTAAGAACATTCTGAAAATCACCTGGAAGGATACCAGAAACTGAGATCCTTTCCCCAACTAAATTGTCATATATTCCAACTCTACAGAGGGAGCCCAGCTCCATTATGCTGGCCATAGTGGCCAAATATATATGCTTGCCAAAAAGATTATTTTATGGAGAACTCAAGACAGGGCAAGAGCTCACAAGACGGTCAGAAAAACCTGTACAAGGATTGTTAGGTTCTTACTAAGTGCTAATGAGATAATGAGATATTAGGTTCTTACTAAATGCTAAGTCAGTACTTAACAATTCTCTAGGTCCGGCCTTTAAGGGGAGTTTTACCCCTTTGAACTTCTGGGGAGGAGCTTGCATGTTTAAGAGGAGCAAGTTCATTGGTAGAAGTAATTTTTCCACAAGCCCTTGCATTGTCACACACCCATTCTCTGGGAGGATAAAAGAAGACACCATTGAGCAAGAAGTGAGTCTACTCTGGACCAGAGTTGGAGCAGCACTCTGGAGGAAGAAGGGTCAAGTCTGGGATTGAGTTGAGACAGCAGATCTCCTCCCAGAGAGTGATCAACAGTTTCTGGAGACTACAGAACATTACATTTTGGCGTCCACAACGTGGGGCAAGGACTTTTGCTTATCCTGACAAAGACTGATACTGAGCCCTTCAGAGGAGCTAGTTCGGACCTTCGCAAAGGATACAAGGTATCTCTTAAGAACTTTAGAATTAATTGTACGACATGGGAGATACTAACACAGAGCCACCCAGCCCGGTGTGCTCTCATCAGAGAAGGTGCTGGGTTCTATAAGCAAAGTAGAATTGAATTAGCCCAGAAGAAATGCAAGATGCGCAAAATTAGAGATGTCACCCCAAATGTTCGTATGAATTATTTGTGCCTAAACTGTGACAGAGCATTCTGAGTTCTTATTGGTTTGATCAGCCACAATCTAATATACTGTAACTTGACTCTAACAGTGATGTCATTTGGGTCCTCTTGCATGTCATGGCATCCCTGATAGAGCATAAACAACAGCAACAAAATGTCCATTAGGAAGTTGGTAGCATGGGATGTGAATTCAGAAAGAGTAAGAATGAATTTGGAGTCATTTCCACAGAGATAAGAAAATTGAAGGCAGTTTATGAAATCACTGAACAAGAAACTAGAGAGAGAAAAAAGGAGGGCCCAGGGCAAATCCTTGATGTAGAGATGCAGTTAAGAGTGAGGACTTAGGCAGCTCTTTTTGTAGTGGCTAGAAACTGGAAAATGAATGGATGTCCATCAATTGGAGAATGGTTGGGTAAATTATGGTATATGAATGTTATGTAATATTATTGCTCTGTAAGAAATGGCCAGCAGGAGAAATACAGAGAGGTTTGGAAAGACATCAACTGATGCTGAGTGAAATGAGCAGAACCAGAAGATCACTATACACTTCAACAACAATACTGTATGAAGTTATATTCTGATGGAAGTGGATATCTTCAACATAAAGAAGATCCAACTTACTTCCAGTTAATCAATGATGGACAGAAACAACTACACCCAGAAAAGGAACACTAGGAACTGAATGTAAATTGTTAGCACTACTGTCTATCTACCCAGGTTACTTACACCTTCGGAATCTAATACTTAATGTGCAACAAGATAATTGGATTTACACACATATATTGTATCTAGGTTATACTGTAACACATTTAATATGTATAGGAGTGCCTGTCATCTAGGGGAAGGAGTAGAGGGAGGGAGGGGGAAATTTGGAAAAATGAATACAAGGGATAATGTTATAAAAAAAAAATTACTCATGCATATGTACTGTCAAAAAATTTATAATTTTATAATTACAAAATTAATTTTAAAAGAGTGAAGACTTAGATGATAAATAATCATAGACTCACTCAGAAGGAAAAAAATTAACTCTGAAAGAGAAAAAAAAATGAACGAGAAAGAGTCCCAACATGATGAAAAAAAAATTAAGAAAAGTGGAAATATAAATGATGCGAGAGGGGAAAAAATCAAACCACCAAAAGAAATACTAGAAATGAAACTACAATAAATGAATACAGGGTACAATGGGAAAATTGAAGGGAAAAAATACAAAAATATCAGAAGAAGAAATCAAGGAATTGTGATCAAAATACACAAAATTTACAAAAACTTTTACAAAGATAGTAGCAGATAATTGCATTCACCATTAAGTACATGAAATGTGGACATACTTATGGACAACATAAAATTTAATAGACCTGAAAGATGAACAACTCTTGTTAATCCAAATAATAGAGCTAGATAAAACAAGGCTGGAAAATGAAGACCAGATTATTGAAAGCAGAACTGGATACATGTGTTTTTTCTGAAGTGTGAAGAAGAGAAGTGTCATGAAGCTGGCTTAGTTTTTGCTAAGAAAGCTAATTTAGTCAACAAGCTCATATACCTACCAAAAGAAGTGAATGACAGGCTCATGATAATATGGTTGCCACTTGCAAAATGGCAACCTCTTGGCAATTCCCAGGGAAAGATAACTACCAAAAAACTTAATGTCAACATGTTTGGAGCACTTCTCTGGGCAGGAATAGTTCTTTGCTAATATGGAGGAAGAGCTGAGGCAATCCACAGTTGGCAGCTTGAGAAAGGACACAGAAAAGGAGTAGGCAGCTTTCAGAGATTTGGTGAACAGCACTGCATTTACTCATTTGGGCCAGAATACTCATAAACATCAGATTGGTTTGAAGAAAATTATGTGAAAATTTAGAAGCTGATAAAAACTCTAAAAAGCTTATCAGCAGGATAATTCATTCACCTCTAAGAAGGCAGCATTTAACTCCCGTTAAAAGTAAAGTATGAACAAAGCTTAAGAGAAGTGCAGGATTCTCCAATGAATTCTTGAATTCAAAAAATAAATAAATAAATACCATAATATATCAACTGTTTTTTTAAACATTTATTTTGAGTTTCAAACTGTCTTCCTTTCTCTCTGCTCCTTATTAGAGAAGGCTAACATTTGATATTGATACAATACAAGCTTTCTTAAATCAATTTTTTCTTTGTAGATGGATAGCATCTTCCTTCACATTCCCTCTGCTACTGTTATTTATCTTCCTTTTTCAAAGAGAACCAATGACAGCATGAGGGTGATGTCTTGACTTGTACATGAATTGAATTTAAATGAGTCTAGAGTTATTGAAGTCCAGTGGCAAGACAAAAGTCAAGATGACTAGCAATAGCTCAGGTGACCTTGGCCTTTCTAAATTAAGATCTTTCCCAGGTCTCAGTTTCTCTGAAGCAATATACTCAATGTCTAAGAGGTAGGTAATAACTGAAACAAAAGATGGCCTAATTTATCATCACAAAAATATCAATCTGGGAGAGGAAGACATTCAAAGTCTCGGACCAGAAAGGAAAACAATTGCTATATATACTCAGAAGCTTAGGATAGAAGCTAATATTGACCATTCAATGAAAATCCTTGTGATTTGGGTTTAAAGAGTAGTCAAATAGCTCCATTTGAAATACAAAGGACTTTTAAAAAAAATCTATTTTTTAGTTATATTTCAAGAAATCATAAATATACACTTCACATGAAATAAATTGTCCTTGCTTTTTGGAAATAAATTAAAATAAAAAATTGGCCTCCAATTCCCAAAATATCTTGTAAAATACAAGTGACCCAAAATTATATTCCTATAAATAGAACTCCCACATGAAAGGATGATGGGGCCCCAAGTGGAAAGAAAAGCCATATATTGTAAGGGAAGAAGAAAAAATATGAAGGTTCTTTGTAGTTGATTTGAATGTTCAAATTACTCAGCACAGCTTAGTCATTTATAGTTATTCTTTCTGCAGTATTGTTAGTACATTCTCTGGGTTCTGCTAGCTTCAATATTCATTATTTCATTCAAGCCTTCTATGTTTTTCTAAAATCAATGAGCTCATCATTTTTCTTTTTTTTTTTTTTTTTTTGCTGAGGCAATTGGGGTTAAGTGACCTGCCTAGGGTCACACATCTAGGAAGTGTTAAATGTCTGAGGCCAGATGTGAACTCAGGTCCTCCTCACTTCAGGGCTAGTGCTCTTATCCACTGAACTATCTAGCTGTCTCAGGCTCATCATTTCTTATAAAACAATAGTATGCTGTCACAATTATCTACTGCAATCCTTAATTTCCAATTTGTTGCCACCACAAAGAGAATTGCTATGAATATTTTGGAACGTATAGGTTCTTTTGTTTCTTCCCTGATCATCTTGGGAAATAATGGTATTGATGAGCCAAGGGGTATAAATAGTTGTATAACTTTTTAGATACAATTGCACATGGTTCTCCAAAACAGTTGGATTGTTTTACAGTTCTATCAGCTTTGTATTTGTATTCTGATTTTTTCATACCCTCTCCAATAGTGTCATTTTAGCCATTCTGATAGATATAAAATCGTATCCCCAAATTATTTTAACTAACAATCATGATTTAGAGCACTTTTTCATATGCCAAATTCATATTCCAAAAATTGCCTGTTCATACCCTTTCACTATTTATCAATTGGAGAATAACTCATTCTTGTAAATTTGACCAAGTTTTCTAAATATTTAAGACATGAAGTCTTTATGTGAAAAACTGTTTATAAAAATTTCCCCTAATTTTCTGCTTTTCTTCTAATCTATTGTTACATTAACTTTATTTGTACAAAAAAAGTTTTTAATGTGTAATCAGAATTATACATTTTATATTTCACAATGTTCTTAATCTCTTGTTTATTTATAAATTCTCCTATCCCTAAATCATATGGGTAATATGTTCCATATTCTTCTAATTTACTCACAATATCTCCTTTTATGACTAGGTTATATATCCATTTTGCCCTTATTTTGGCAAATGGTATAAGATACTAGTTTTTATCTAACTTCTGCTAGACTGCTTTCCAGTTTTACCAAATAGTATAAAAGTCATGTTTTCTCTTCAATTATTATCCTTCCCTGGGAGATCTCTTTTCTGTAAAATCTTTTCCTCTGTGAGCAGGTTTGTTGGGAAGCTTCTGGAGCCTCCAGCCAGACTTTCTCCTTCCAGACTAGCCTCTCCTTGCCCAACCACCATTTAAACTCAATCTCTATCAGACTAGTTCTCCAGGCTCAATGTTGCCTCTTTTATCCTCACAGAGAATGGGCATGTGAGAACTGAATGGCTGTGGGAAAATACTTCAACCAATGAACTTGCTCTTTTTAAAGGGGCAAACTCCTATAAACATGTAAACTCCTCCCCAGAAGCCCAAAGCTGCAAACTCCTTTCAGAGGCACAAACCAAAGGTGTGAATTCTGAGCTAGAGAATTGCCCAGACAACCTGAGTTATCACCTTGTAATCCTGACAAAATAGTACATATTTGTCCCCAAAGCTTATTTATATATCAAACACAAAGTTACTTTAATTATTTGCTATTGTATATCTACTCTCTCCCACTGATCAACCATTTTGTTTCTTAGCCAGTACCACATTGTTTTGACAATTGCCATTTTATAAGACAGTTTAAGATCTGGTACTGCTAAATTTCCTTTTTATTTATTTTTGTTGTTGTTGATTTGTTGGATTTTTTTGACCTTTTGCTCTTTCATATGAATTTTATCATTTTTTCTAGCTCACTAAAATAAATTTTGGTTGTTTGACACAGCACTGAATAAGTATAAAAAAATAAGTAAAAAGTAAAAACAAATGTAGAATAGTCATTTTTATTATAGTTGGCCCGCTTATCCATGAGCAATTTCTATTTTTCTAATTGTTTACATCTGAACTACTGGGCTTATATCCCAAAGAGATTAAAGAAGGGATGTATGTATGTGCAAAAATGTTTGTGGCAGCCCTTTTTGTAATGGCTAGAAACTGGAAATTGAAAGGATGCCCACCAATTGGAGAATGGCTGAATAAATTGTGGTATATGAATGCTATGGAATGTTATTGTTCTATAAGAGATGACTAATAAGATGAATACAAGAGAGGCTTGGAGAGAAATACATGAACTGATGCTAAGTGAAATGAGCAGAATCAGAAGATCATTATACACTTCAACAACAATACTACATGATGATCAATTCTGATGGACATGACTCTCTTCAACAATGAGAGGTTCCAAATTATTTCCAATTGATCAATGATGGACAGAATCAGCTACTCCCAGAGAAAGAACACTAGGAAATGAGTATGGACCACAACACAACATTTCCATTCTTTCTCTTAATGTTTGCTTGCATTTTTGTTTTTTTTTTTTCCTCAGGTTAATTTTACCTTCTTTCTAAATCCAGTCTTTCCTGTGCAACAAGATAACTGTATAAATATATATACATGTATTGTATTTAACATATTTAACATGTATTGGGACTACCTGCCATCTAGGGGAGGGGGTGGGGAAAGGAGGAGAAAAGTTGGAACAGAAGGTTTTACAAGGGTTGATGTTGAAAAATTACCCATACATATTTTTTGTATATAAAAAGCTATAATAAAAAATAAAATAAAAAAAAAGAAAAAGAGATTAAGTGACTTGCTCAGGGTCACACAGCCAAGGAGGTTAAGTGTCTGAGGCCAGATTTTAACTCAGGTCTGCCTAATTTCAGGGCTGGTGCTCTAATACACTAGCTTCCCCATAGCAACATTTCAATAAATCATTAATAAAACTTACATAATTCTGTGTTGCTATGAAGCCATGAGAGCTGGCTATTCTCCCTGAGGTACACAAGTTGCATAACAAAACAACAGGTTAGCCATGTAGTCAGATGGGAGAAGACTGAAAGAACAGTTTAAGTTTATATTACTTCTGTCCTTAGGTGTTTAGTTTTGAAATATATGAAATGACTGTATGATCCTAGTTCATGTATTAGAGTAACTTTATGAGAAGTAATAAGTCATTAAAATACAAAGTATGTTGCCTTTTATGGAAAGTGAATCCCTGTTGCAGGCTATTGAAGGATATAGGATGGGAACCAGGAAACCTTGAAATGATCATGCAATCAGAGACATTTCAGAGTTCACAAACATGGAAATGGAAGGCTTATAAAGGTAAGTATCAAGGATGTGATTATTTTAGTATGTACCTGAGGTAAGTGTAGGGGAAGATTATGGTACTTGAATGTATTGAGGAACTAGAGACTTTGGGTATCAATATCTATCCTGAAGTTTTCTAACATGAAGAGATGAGTTAGCATGGAGAGGAAAGACATTTAAATGAGGCACTGAACTCATTGAGGAAGGGAGAAGCTCATCTTAAGAGTTAGCAGATGTTAGATTCTTACTAAGTGCTAATGAGATAATGAGATATTAGGTTCTTACTAAGTGCTAAATCGGTACTTAACACTTCTCTAGTTCCAGCCTTTGGGGGGAGTTTTACCCCTTTGAACTCCTGGGGAGGAGCTTGCATGTTTAAGAGGAGCAAGTATATTGGTTGAAGTATTTCTCCCACAAGCCCCTGAGTTATTCCACGCCCATTCCTTGGGAGGATAAAAGAAACAACATTGAGCAAGGGAGGAGTCTCTACTCTAGGTCAGAGTTGGTGGCTGAGAGATTGAGTTGAGACAACAGATCTCCTCCCAGAGAGCAATGGGCAGTCTCTAGAGACGACAGAATTTTACAAACAGATAACAGCTACCAGAATCTTGATTAAATGATAAATATGGATTAAATTAACCTCAAAGGTAGAAAGGTTACTGAGTGAAGAAGAAAATCTCGCTTGACTTGAGTTTAACCAAGCATTTTCAGGATATAAGATAATGAAGTAGCAATACATGCTGATGTGATACTATCCAAAATCCTAGGGTTCCCACTGACCCTGTGTTTATTTGTGGGACAATGAGCCCTAAATTTGTGGGGAGAATTCCATTACTACTATTTATTTTATGACTTTTTACCAAGTGTTTTTGCTTTCCAAAAACTCTCAGAGGGAAATCCATCTATCTATTACTACAACTACAGTTGTTGTAATAGAGTACAGTAATAGAGACTTGCAGAGTTACTTGAACCTGGGTTTATTGGTCCTGGGGGGACAAAACTTGGAAGTGTAAGCTTGAGGAATGCCTCAGATGTGGTGCTACACACTACACATAAAACAGAAAAATAAGTCAATGGAACAGATTATGTCACCCAGAACATTAATCAAATGTATATGATAGACTACTGTTTAAGTAATTCACAGAACACTAGGGAAGGAATTTATTATCCAGTAAAAACTGTTGGGCAAATGGAATAGTAAAATGGTAAATAATAGGATTAGAGACCCTCATCACCTCTTACCTTCAGTAGCCCTCTAATTAGTCTTCTTGCCTCAAATCTATTCCCAATCCAATCTATTTTCTACTCAGCTGCCAAAGTGAATTTTCTAAAGTACAGCTCTCACTATGTCCCCTTCATATTCAATAAATTCTAGTGGTTCCCTATTACCTCTAGGAGGAAATATGAAGTTCTGTGACATTTAAAGCCCTTTATAACATGAGTCCTTACTGTATTTTCTGCCTTACATTTTATTTCCTTTAATGAATTCTATGATTCAACAACACTAGTCTACTTGTTCTTCTTCATCATGACAGTTTCCCTAGTCTATGTATTTGCCTTGATTGTAACCCTCTACACATACACACACTTCAATCTTACACCTCAAATCTGGAATATTCTCCCCCCTCATGTCTGACTCCTGAATTCCCTGGCTCCCTTTAAGACCCAGTTCAAATCTTCTCCCCCCTCCCCCAGGCCAGTCTCTCTCTCATATCTCCCATTAGTTAGCCTTCCCTCTTAATTTGCTTTCCATTTACATTATATGTGCTCTAAAACCACTTTCTCAAACCCCACTCATACTATCAGGCTCAGTTCTCAGAGTTCTGCTGCCATTTATCCCTTTCAGAGTCTGGGGTAAGGCCTAAACTGGGCCTTTTTTATCTCTAGTATATATAGCTCATGAACTCTTTTCATTTATGTTTCTGCCATTGTTTTTCATTTGATATGAATTATCCTATCAGGCTTAATAAGTTTTTTAAAATGAATACACACAATCTGTGTATAAGTAAATATCTAATAAAAAGTGATATCAAGCTTAAAGCAAAGTTGTTTTTTTTTTTAATAAAGCTTTTTATTTTCAAAACATTTGCATGGATAATTTGATAACATTGACCATTGCATAGCCTTGTATTTCAGATTTTCTCCTTCCCCCCACCTCCTCCCCTAGATGGCAAGTAATCCAATATATGTTAAACATGTTAAAATATATGTTAAATCCAATATGTAAAAACATTTATACAGTTCTCTTGCTGTACAAGAAAAATCAGATCAAAAAGAGAAAGTAAATGAGTAAGAAAACAAAATGCAAGTAAACAACAAAAAGAGTGAAAATGTTATGTTATGATCCACATTCAGTTCCCATAGTTCTCTTTCTGGATGCAGATGGCTGTCTTCATAACAAGATCATTGGAACTGGCATCAATCATCTCATTATTGGAAAGAGTCATGTTCATCAGAATTGATCATCGTATAATCTTATTGCCATGTACAATGATCTGGTTCTGCTCATTTCACTCAGCATCAGTTCCTGTAAGTCTCTCCAGGCTTTTCTGAAATCATCCTGCTGATCGGTTCTTATAGAACAATAATATTCTATAACACTCACATACCATAATTTATTCAGTCATTCTCCAACTGATGGGCATCTACTCAGTTTCCAGTTTCTTGCCACTACAAAAAGGACAGCAAAGTTTTTAAGTAGCTAAAGTTGCCCAGCCATTCCTTGAAGTATCTTGCTGGATTCTTCAAGATATTCCCCTTAGAAAAGGACCCACATGTGCAAAAATATTTCTAGCAGCCCTTTTTGTAATGGCAAGAAACTGAAAATTAAGTGGATGTTTATCAATTGGGGGATAGCTGAATAAGTTATGGTATAAGAATGTTATGGAATATTTTTGTTCTATAAGAAACAATCAGTGAATGATTTCAGAAAGGCCTGGAGAGACTTATATGAACTGATGCTGAGTGAAATGGGCAGAACCAGAAGATCATTGTACATGGCAACAACAAGATTATAGGATGATCAATTCTGATGGACGTGGCTCATTTGAACAAAAGATAAATCAGGCCAGTTGCAATAGATTTGTAATGGAGAGAACCATCTGCATTCAAAGAGAGCTGCCACAAACATTTTGGCACACACAGGTCCCCCTTTTAGTATTTCTTTGGGATATAAGCCCAATAGCAGCAATGCTGGATCAAAGGGTACGCACAGTTTGATATAAGTTAAATTTTTAAAAAATCCTTGATGTAGAGATGCAGTTAAGAGTGAGGACTTAGGCAGCTCTTTTTGTAGTGGCTAGAAACTGGAAAATGAATGGATGTCCATCAATTGGAGAATGGTTGGGTAAACTATGGTATATGAATGTTATGAAATTATTGCTCTGTAAGAAATGACCAGCAGGAGGAATACAGAGAGGTTTGGAAAGACATCAACTGATGCTGAGTGAAATGAATAGAACCAGAAGATCACTGTACACTTCAATGCTGTATGAAGATATATTCTGATGGAAGTGGATATCTTCAACATAAAGAAGATCCAACTCACTTCCAGTTGATCAATGATGGACAGAAACAACTACATCCAGAGAAGGAACACTGGGAAGTGAATGTAAATTGTTAGCACTACTGTCTATCTACCCAGGTTACTTATACCTTTGGAATCTAATACTTAATGTGCAATAAGAAAATTGGATTTACACATATATATTGTATCTAGGTTATACTGTAACTCATGTAAAATGTATGGGATTGCTTGTCATCTAAGGGAGGGAGTAGAGGGAGGGAGGGGATAATTTGGAAAAATGAATACAAGGGATAATGTTATATTAAAAAAATTACTCATGCATATGTACTGTCAAAAAATTTTATAATTATAAAAAAATAAAAAAATAAGAAAAAATTAACTTAAAACTCAGGGACAATCTAATTAGGAGAAAAATTAGAAGCATTCTCTTTCAATGTACTTTAAAATAAAGATGCTCACTGTCACTTCTTTTAATTGATATAGCATGAAAAATTCTAGCAGTTGCAATAACAGGAAAAAACATTAAAGGGATTACATCTGAAAAGATCAAATATCATTTGCAAATGGCATGATAATGTATTAGAAATCCCACTGTCTCAATATAAATAAATTTGAGTTCAGTAAGATCATAAGATACAAGTCCACAAAATCACTTACATTTCTATTTTCTAGAATAAAGATCAATAATCCATCACAAAAGCTCAGTTTGTTTAACAACAACAACAAAAAACATTCAAAGTTTGTGAAACTAATCTATCTAGAAATATATATTTAATATAAAACATAAATAAAATAAACATAAATCAGAATACAGAAGAAAATATACTTTTTTTGTTCAACAGTATTTTATTTTGCTAATTAAATGAAAAACATAAGCCCTCAACATTTGTTTTTGTAAGATTTTGAGCTCCATATTTTCTTTTTTTTCCTTCCACTCCCCATCTCCTCCCTCCCCGAGACAGCAAAAATTACAATATAGATTTATACATGTACAATCATCTTAACATATTTCTATGTTAGTCATAAAACAAATTTATATTGTCTGAAATGAAGACAAATAATTGGGAGTGATATTTATTGTTTGTGTATATGTTGAGATAATATAATAAAAGTTTCAACCTTCTCCAAAAAATTCTTTAAGGCAATTCTGATATGAATATGTCTGCATAAAATCATGATGAAATTTATATAATTTTTAAGTGGTCAAGAATTTTAAAGAATATGGGGAACATGGAAAAAAAGCAGGAGAAAGACATTGAAGATTTCAAACTTTAAAAAGTTATCAAACCTATCTATTAGGGGAAGGAAATAAAAAGTTTGTAAAACATAAAAATTCATGAATGAACTCATGACAAATATATTTGGAAAAATTAATTATTTGATAAGAAATGAATTGTGAATCAGCATCTCTAATTATATGCCTCAAAGATTTCTAGTCTAAAGATAAACTCAGACAAAAATAACTAAGAAAAGGATGAGGAGAAAATGGAATAAGAGGAGGAGAAGAAAGAGGAGTGGTTTACTTCACTAAATAAAAAAGAAAACAAAGTTTGAACTAGCACTCTACATCTACCAAATGGAAAAAATGAGCAATTAATCAGCAAGCATTTATTAAACATTTATGTTCCAGGCCCTGTGCTATTGAAAGGTAATTTTTTTTAAATCAATACTTACTTTCAAAGAACTCACATTCTAATAAGAGGAAACATGTATATAAGCAGGTACCAAGTATGTATAGATATATCCTGGAGATGACCTCAGATACTTAACACTTCCTAGCTGTGTGACTCTGGGCAAGTCATTTAACCCCAATTGCCTCAGCAAAAAAAGAAAAGAAAAGAAAAGAAAAAGAAAAAAATCACTTTGAAAGTGTGTGGAAAATTTGTTGTAGAGGGAGGAGACTTGAAGCAGAGAAACCATTTAGGAAGGTACTATAATAATTTACAATGAGAAATAAATGATGAGGTCTTAACTAAAATGATTCCCACTTGAGTGGATAGTAAACAATATAGAGATTAAGATAAGATTTTACTTCTAATTGTATATGTAGGGTGAATGAAAGTGAAAGATCCATGATGAAACTCAGACTGTGAACTGGGTGACTATGGTGGCAGAGGATTGAATTTAGAAGGAAAGATAATATAAGAGATCTGCCATGATGATTATAACTCATTATTACCTGCCCATTATATGTGATTCATTCTGTGCCATCCAAAATGAAAAGGAAATGGAGGACAAGGCAGTGCTCTGATGCTGACTATTGCCCTAGCAAAAAAATCTACTCTTCCCAGACACCTATGGTAGCTTTGAGGTGATGATTTGAGGTGGTTAATAGGAAGAGGAAGCACTATGTGGCACAGGGGGCAGAATTCTACAGTTAGGAAGACCTGTGTTCAAATATGGCCTCAAATACTTACTAGCTATGTGATTATGGAGAAGTCACTTAACCACTGCCTCAGTTTCCACAATTATAAATTTAGTGTAATAATAGCACCCACTTCCCTTAGTTGCTGTGAGAATCAAATGAGTTAATGTTTTTAAAATGCTTAACAGTGTCTAGCATATAGTAGGCACCATATAAATGCTAGCTATTTTTAATCTTAAAAAAGAGATGCATATCGGACAGATAGATGGGGAGGAGTTTTCCCATTGGCACCTGTGAAGCAGTTACTGTGAGTATCTGAGAAGAGAGGGCTAAAATGATTCTCTGGTGATGGATAAAAAGTAGTGATGGTGAAGTAAGAAGCCTGATGAGCTATCCAGGGGAGAGTAAGATGTGATCTACTTTCTTACCCACCTATTGGTTGCTCTCTAGAGGGCCAGTGCCCCCCCCACTGTTGAGATTCCACAGAAGAAACTCAAGTCTATAAATTCTAAACACTGAAGAAATCACTATCTGAGCCAAAAAATAATGTAATAATCTTAATACTGAGGCTTTTCATTTCTTGACATCTATTGAAATAGATTAGGAATATATTACTTGCATAGATAAAGAGATGAACTAAACAAATAGATATACTGAAATACAAATTCTGAAAACTAGTGAAATAAGACAACAGATAAAAGTAAAATTCATAGTGTTTAGAATAGAATAAAAATCTTGTCCAACATTAGTTATAACAAATATAAATATGCTTATGTAATGATGGAAATATCCCACTAAATCTTTAATTTCATAAAAACCATTTTATGTTTAAAATACATTTAGCCAAACCACCAGAATAGGGTTTTGGTTTGTATGTATGGGGGAGGGATTGAATGTGGAATTTCAAGCATCCCCAGAAAGCGTGAGTGTCCTAAGAAGTTACTATTGTCATGGATCAAACTAAAGGTTATGGAAGCCCTTGAACTGACTCTATAGCAATTCCCCTTCCCCCCTCCCCCCTGAAAATTCAATGATTTCTCTAACACATTTCATTCAGTCACTATTTTAAGTAAATAACTACAGCTGTTTCAACTGTCCCCTCAAACTAGAAAAAGTATATATACACATTTGTGATTAATCTTTTGTTGTCTTGGAGAGCCTCAAAAGGTCACTAAAGAATAAACACACTAGGACCAAACTTTACACTGTGGAGTCCAGTTATGGTTGATTGAATTTTAGAATCAATCAGTCCATTCTGTGTGCCCATCTGCATGAGTTGCCAAGATTTTTAGAGCTTCGATTTTAGCATTTAAGTATCCTCTTCCAGCCCTAATAGAGTTGATTCAATAATAGAAGTGGGGAAACTCTCAAAGACCTCAACACTTAACCCTGAAAGAAGCACATTCTTTTGTAGAATTCTCATTTTTGTGTCTACCACTTCAATAAGATGGAGCTAATTGCTTCAGTGTTCTTAAAAAGAAATCATTAATGTTGAATAGATGTATTGCAAACTGTGAGGACCTGAAAGATGAAATAGCATGAAACATAACTTTTTCAATAGGACAAATATATTTTCTGGCTTTTTGGTGAAATTCCAAAGAGAAGTATCAAGAAGCACTGCAATTATGATCTGATCTTCTATGATCAGAGATGATAAACTTTTTTTTTTTCAGAAACTGAACCTAATTTTAAAAATTATTATCATTTAAGCTTTTAAAAGATATATTTTTTAAAAATTCTAATTTTGAGGTGAGATTTATTGAATATGGTTTTTTAAAAATTGAATATAGGTAGTATGAGATTTAAATTAAAATTCTGAGCTTGGAGTCAGGATGTTTATATCCCACTTCCATCACTGTGTGGTCCTAGGAATGTCATTTAAATGTGCCTCAAGTAACTCACTAGGACTTATCTACTAAATCATAGAGAGATTGTGATCTTTCTTGATGGGCAGAGTTAAAACACTGACAGAATCCTAGATCCTTTACTTATTCACAGTTTTAAAATAATATATTTACCTCTGACAACACATTGACTTTTTAATGGCTGAAATTTTTTGAGTGTTGATTCTTTGTAACCTATTCACTGATATGATAGTAATGATGATAATAATCTTACTTTGGTATGGAGTTTTGTTGCTTTACAATCATGTCCACATATATTAACTTATTTGATTCTTGCAACAACTCTGTGGAATACTACAAATATCATTACTCTTATTTTTGCAGAAAAAAAGACACTGAAGCTTAGAAAAGTTAGAAGATTTACCAGAGTTGAAAAAACTAATAATATGGGCAGAGCTAGGAATAGAATCCAGTTCTTCTGATTTTTGTCCAGAGATCTTTCCACTACAATTTTCAGAAAGAAATCAAGGTAGCTTGAAAAAATGAATTGCGGGAAAAACAATCTATAGAGAATTGAGATCAAGAATCACAAAATTCCAGCAATTCTAGCTTTTTTCTAGCTTTCATCTTCTTCATGTGTCAAATGAGGTGCTTCACTAGATCCCAAGTGTTCAACATGTGCTTCACTTGGCCCTTGAGTATATTCTACAGGTGATGTTTAACAACTAAAAAAAACCAAAAACAAAAAAACTTAAATCACTAGCATACCTACTGCAATCAGGGACCAACCATCTATTACTGCTGTATAACAATCCCAACAGGGATCATATTGCCAGACTTGAATCACTTTGTGAGGTTTTATGGAAAATTATGTCAAAATTTGGTTGCCCAGAGAAATTCATCAGTATAGTATGTCAATTTCATGATGGCAAGCTTGCCCTGGACCTGGACAATGGACAATACTCTTGAGTTTTCCCAGTCACCAATGGACTGAAACAATGCTTGCTCCATATTTTTTTTAGCATGATATTTTCAGACATGTTGTCAAATGCCTTCAGTGAGAACAAACATGGAATCAAAGTCCCTTACCACACTGATGGCAAATTCTTCATGTTGAAAAGGCTACATGCCAAAACTAAAGTGGAGGGAATGTTGGTCTATGATTTTTTTTTTGTTTGTAGATAGATGATTGTGCACTCAATGCAGCCTCCAAAGTTGAGATGCCACAAAGTATGACTTGATTCTCTGCTCCTTGTGGCACTTTTGGCTAACAACACCAAGAAAAAACAGGTCCTCCATCAACTCCATCCATACATGGAACTATCTCTTACAAAAAATGGTGGTTTTGAATACTGTGGATAAGTTCACTTATTTGACGGTATACTTACTTTTCAGGGATGTCCACAGTGATAATAAGATTGACCCATGTATTGCCAGAGCTAGCTCAGTGTTTGGGTGACTCCAAAGAAAAGTATGGGAGAGGAGAGGTTTTAGACTACCAAATTGAAGGTCTTCAGAACTGTTGTGCTGACCTCATTGTTGTTTACCTATGAAACCTGCACAGGATACCAGTGCCAAGCCAGGAACTGAATCATTCCATGTGAATTGTCTTAGGAAGATTTTTTTTTTCCCCTGAGGCAGTTGGGGTTAAGTGACTTGCCCAAGGTCACACAGCCAGGAAGTATTAAGTATCTGAGGCTACATTTGAACTCAGGTCCTCCTGACTTTGGGGCTGGTGCTCTATCCATTGAGCTACTTAACTGCCTCAGGAAGATTCTTAAGATCACCCAGCAGGATAAGATACTAGTCATTGAGGTCCTTTTTTGAACTAAATTGCTAAGCATTCTAACTCTATTGCAGAGAGCACAACTCTGTTGGGCTGGCCACATTGTGCTTGCTAAAAGGATTATTTTATAGAGCACTCACACAGGCAAGTGCTCACAGGGCAGTAAGAAAAAAGTCATATAAGGACACCCTCAAAGTCTCTCGAGAACTTTTTTTAAAAAATTGATTGTATTACATGAGAGACACTGGCAAAGGATCACCCGGCATGCCATACTCTAATCTGAGAAGGTGCTGTGTTCTATGAGCAAAACAGAATTAAATTAATTCAGAAAAAATGCAATATGCACAAAGTTAGAGCAGCTACTCCAAATGTTAATATGGATTATTTGTGTTCAACCTGTAGCACATTATTCTGGGCTCATATTTCTCTGACCAGTCACAGACGGACACACTGAAACTCCACTCTAACATAGTGATGTCATTTGGTCCTCTTTGAGAATGGATGATAACCAATCAATAATTACATATATACCTATCTATCCATGCACACATATATTCTATATCTTTGAATCATCTTATAGAAATGAGAATTTAACCAATGGGAGATAATCAGGTCACTAAGATCATAAAGATGAGAAGATAAGAAAAAACTGAGAGAGCACACATGGCAGCCATCTTTCTTTAAACTCAGACCAGCCAATGATATCTCAGATCACCTATCTATTTTTGTTCCAGAAGTTTTCTCATAGTGTCAATACTTCTACCCTTATGGTCTCTTTCTCTAACTGGTAAATTCCTCTCTAAAACTTCATTTGAGGAAGCAGCCAAAATTAGCCCCTCTCCAAACCTCTACCAGTCCATGATGTCCAAAATCACCTATCTACCTTTCCCCTAGGTGAGTGTTTTTTCTGATTCCCCAATTTTAGTGTCTTTTTGTTGTCTTCCCCTGGTAAATTAAGCTCCTTGAGAAAAGGGTTATTTGCTTCTTTTTGTAATCTCAAAATTTAGCTCAGCGTTTGGCACAAAGCAAGTTCTTTCTCCTCCTTCTCCTTCTTCTTCTTCTTCCTGAGGCAAATGGAGCTAATTGACTTGCCCAGGGTCACATGGCTAGGAAGTGTTAAGTGTTTTGAGGGCAAATTTGAACTTAGGTCCTCTTGACTTCAGGGCTAGTGCTCTATCCATTTTGCTACTTAGCTGCCCCCACATAGCAGGTTCTTAATAATTTGTCTATATTTCTCTATCTTTTTATGATCTGTTTCTCTGTTTAGAGCCTAGATTAAAGTCTTGAGTCTCTAGCTATCCCATAAGGAGGAGGGAGGATGGATATGGATAATAATCTAGCAAAAGAGACTGAGAGTGATTCAATAAGGAGGAGAAACAGAAATCATAGGTACTTAAGAACTCAGGGAGGAAAGAGTATCCAGAAGGAAAAAGTAGTAATTAGTATCAGTATTGCTGAGGGCTCAAAAATGAGGAGGTTTGAGAACAGACCATTGAATTTGGCAATTAATAGGTTCTTGGAAGCTTTGGAGGGAATAGTTTTGGATAAATGATAAGGTCAGAAGACAGAGTACAAGAGGTTGAAAAATGAGTAAGAAGAGATGGAGTGGAGCCAAGAAGAATAAAAATGCTAAGAATGAAATTGGAGAAAAAGAATTTTAAAAGAAAAAGCATAAACTGATGAAATGCAGTCAATATAAGCTCTGTGTGTTCTCCTCCCATCTCCCCTTTCAACTAATGATTTGGGTGGAATTATGTCTTCTTGTTTAGGACTATCCCTAAAGACTAATGGAGTTATTTTCTCTAATGCCATTGGCTCAAGCACTCACTACATTACTTCTCCCCAAGATTATCCTTTGAGGATGAATTTAGACAGCTTTAAGTAGTTTGTAGAAAAGGGTATTTATGAAAGTGGTAGAACAATAGCAGATGGTACAAAACATATGCCCCCAAATTCTGGATCATATTCTTGCACAATATATATAGAGCTTTGGGAAAATTGAGCACAAACTTAGGAGCACATGTGGCAAAAGGGTAACACACCTCCTGGCTGCTGATACTACTTTTCCCCCCCCCCCCATTTTTCAGTGCCCACCAAGTTCCACCCAGGCATGGCAATTCTTTGTAGGGCTTTTTGTAGATCATGATTCCAGTTTTAGTTCCTAATGATATAAATATTGCTGCTAGTTAATCTGAGGAAGCTATTTAGAATGCCAATGGTAAGTAGCTATCAGGACCCAACCCAGGATAGTTGAAACTTAAGTGATCATGGATTTAGGTATTTTGGTATAAACTTGATGAGATGAATGTTATATAAGAATTGTGTTAAGCAAGCCAATGAATATTAAGTGGTTAAATAGAATTTGGGTGTTAGTTTGGAGGTACCTAATAATGGAAAGGAACATATTCAGTAGGGGTCTTGAACTGATGACATTAGAGGTACCCCCAAAATTCCAGATGCTTTAAAATCCTGAGAGGCAGATGGAGCTCGCCTGCCCTAGAAAATTAAGTCAGAATCTTCTTGCTTAAACTTACAAATCCATTTGGCCCATACACTCAAATAATGAACAAAGACTTCTGTGATTGCATATATTGACCTTAAGGAAATTAGCCTCACAAAAATCTATTTTCTCATTTAGGTCAAACTTCTCATGAATAGTGATAGATTTGTCATCATTCAATAATCTAAATAAACAGACATATATGTCTGTTTATTTTGGTTATAGATTTCCAAACTTATTATACATTTTAAAATAATATTCTTATTTCTCTACTCATATTTTTGTGATAGAGAATTCTTCATATAAGTAAATATATCTTACATTCTTTCCTTTATATAATTCTCATTTATCTCAACCAGAATATAACTATGGACAGGGAAGATACAGAACATAAGTCATTCAGTGGAATATTTTAACTGATAAGGAAACTTAGAGAGGTTAAGAGAATTATTCAATATTATATACCTAAATAGTAAAAAACTGGGATTAGAATCTAGGTCTTCTGATTTCAAATCTAGTAATCTTTCATTTCTAGCATACTGCCTCTCAATTTCTTCTACTTCTCTTTTATAAGTTCCTGCCATAATTACGTGTACAAAGAAGGCATTTACTTAATAATTATTGTAATATCAAATAATATTTTATGGCATTTGAGATAGAGACCACCATTTTAAATTATTTAAGGCTAATGATTCTGAAAAACATTTGAAATCATTCAGTGCAACAATGTATCTTTCTAAATTCTATCCACTAATCACATTTCATTGAAATCCATTGAAAGTCAAAAACTTTATTAACTACCATTATTTCAGGGTTGTGGACAAATAGCATAAAAGTAAAGGTGTATTTTTATATGTAAAAGATTATGGCATATAAACACTAGTGTTTTCTCATTCAAACTAATGTTTCAACCTATAGATTTTTTTAACTGAAGAAAAGTTCTATTTAAAAAAAAAAATTTCTCTATAAACAATAGTATTTTTTCAAACTAGTATTTCAGAGTATAGATAATTTTAATTGAAGAAAAGTTCTATTTTTAAAAAAATATTTCTTCAAGTACTACATCTGAAATAAAGATTGACATTCAACACTGTCAAATGCTTTTTCACCATCAATTGTGACTGAAAAGGAAACCTATAATTAGGAATAAATGAGATAATAGCATGAAACCTGCTGCTATTGTCTGGATAAAATTAATGTTAAAGAAACATTATCTAATCCAAGTACATTACAATATTCAGTTTTATTCTTATTTCTAAAACTTTACTATTTGAAACCTACAAATTAATGTGAAAGCAAATGTCTCTATGAATGATTCTTTTTTAAAAATTGCTTTGCAATGTTATTACTCTTTAAGTAAATGGCATATCAATTTACTATATTATGTTTCATAAAATTTTGTCCCCTAACTATTGGGTTTGAGATTTTTCCAGTTTTAATCAAGTCATTAGTAATAAATACATACTGAGGATCTATTGATTCCTTTATTATTGTGCAATTTATTCTGCAGTGTGCTGACTTTACAACAATTCTCATGTGCTTCCTATTCTCTCAATTCATGCAGCCACCACCCTAGTATCACTTCCTGGACTATTTCAATAGCCTTCTTATTGGTCTCCCTTGTTTCTCTTTCTATTTCAATCCATCTTCAACTGTGCTCCCAGTGATTTTTCTAAATCATAGATGTGACTATATCATTTCCCCCTACTTCTGCTCAATAAAATAGGGCAGCTAGGTGGTTCAGTAGATGAACCTACAGTCCGGAAGTGTTATCTTTCTGAGTTCAAAATGGATCTTAGACACTCACTATGTGACAAATCACTTATTTACTTTTGCCTCATTTATAAATAAGCTAGAGAAATGGCAAATCACTCCAGTATCTTTACCAAGAAAACCAAGAAGAGTTGAACACAACTAAAAGAACTGAATAACACTGTTTATATCTTGTGGGTATCTAGTTTTTTAAATATTGTCTCTACTTTTGAAATGTGAGCTCATTGAGAGCAGCAATTAATCTTACCTTTTTTATGTAAAAAGTCAACCTAAATAACCAAAACTATTTCACTTAAAGGTGTGATATATATGACATGATGACCTAATCTATTTATCAGTTTAGAATAAATCTAAACTTTTCACTAGGTGTGATCAATGCTTGGATACCTTCTTATGGGTAACAAAAAGTCTGATTGGCAGAGCAACTTTTGTTATGCCCAAAAGGCCATATAATAAAACCACTGAGCTAATAAGAGCCAGAGAAATACTTGGAAAGCTGTGGAAAGGAGAGAGTTAAACCCCTCAGAAAGAATTGACTGGGCAGCTGGAGAATGAGCATAGCCCTGGGCACCAGTCTTGGTCTTCTATCTTTCTTCCACCAGAGAAACCTCACAAAATTCTAAGAATCTGGAAGATTGCAAACTTTTATCCTAGTAGTATCCTTAGAATTGGCAGTACCCTAACCATGAGCTAAAAGAAAATTAGATGCAATGAGAAAAGCATATTCAAAGCTCTCCAAAGAGCCCATCATAAAAGTTATATATATATATATGTATATGTATATACATATATATATGTGTGTGTGTGTATACATACATACATATATATATGTGTGTGTGTATGTATACATACATATATATATATATGAAAAATAGCTTGAGGACCCTAAAAAAAGGATTTTCAAAAGCTGAGTTACCCTGCTGCAACTATTCTCTTAGCCTGGCCCACTTTCCCAAAGATTTTCTATTTACTTGTATAAGAACATTCATGTTTCATAGATTTTTAGGGAAAACATTTCTATTAACTACCAAATATGTTTTTGTTACTGTTAATTGTTTTCAGACATGTTCAACTTTTATCTGTTAATTCAGAAAGTTCAATGTAAAATCATTTTTCATTCATTTTAAACTCTTCATGATCCCAATTTGTAGTTTTCTTAACAAAGATACTGAAAAGATTTATTTTTTCCCCTCCAATTCATTTTATAGATGAAGAAACTGAGGCAAATATGATTAGATGACTTGCCCAGGGTCACATAAGAGTCTGAGGCCAGATTTTGAACTCAGGAAAATGAGTCTTCCTGACTCTAGGCCCAACACTCTATACACTGTGCCACCTAGCTGCCCCATACCACCTATACCAGTTTAGTAAATATCTTTTTCTTTTTTTTTTTTTTTAACAAAAATAATAGCGTTTTATTTCTCAAAATACAAGCAAAGATAGTTTTCAATATTCACCCTTGCAAAACCTTGTGTTCCAAATTTTTCTCCCTCCCTTCCTGAGGAAAAAAGTCATCCAATATAGATTAAACATGCATAATTACTCCAAACACATTTCCACAAGTATTATACTGCACAAGAAAAATCAGATTAAAAAGGAAAAAAATGGGAAAGAAAAAAAAAAGCAAGTTAACAACAATAACAACAAAAAAGATGAAAATACTATGTTGCCATCCACAGGCAGTCCCCATAGTCCTCTTTCTGGATGCAGACTGGCTCTCTCCATCACGTCTCAAATATCCCTTTCTAAAAGCTATTAAATCTAACTAATTTAAATTATTTAATAATTATAGCAGGCAAGTATCCTAGTGGGGTCTTGAAAACTATATAACATTAGAAAGTCAGCTTCTCATCCCTCAGGGATATCTCTAGACCCTAAGGGGAGATGTAGTAACTACCCTCTTGTTGAAAACTACCTGACTTGTCAATATGAATGGAGTTTGGGATGATGCCTCCATACCATAACACTACATTTATATCCCTAGCACTTGGTATAGTGTCTAGTATTTTGTAAGTGCTTAATGAAAGCTTATTCACCTAGGTGCAGCTCACTGGTCCAAGTGAATAGAACACTTGAAGTCTGGAAGTTCTGAGTTCAAAACCAACCTCAAACATTTATTAGCTGTGTGACCCCTGAGCGAATCTGTCAATATCTGTCTGCTTCAGTTTCCTCAATTGTAAAATGAATATAATAATAGTAAATACTTACCTGGATTGTTGTGAGGATCAAATAAAACACTTGGCATTGTGCCTAGCACACAGTAGGCATTTAACAAATGCTTATTCCCCTTATTAACTTGACTTGATAAAAACAAAAAAAAAAAACTCATCAGCAAGCTTTCTATTGCAGTAGTCATAGTGTTGGTAGTTTACCTTCCAAGTAATACTCACAGTCCACTTAGGATAGTTGCTGTCTCCTTGCTTCTCTGTTTTCCAAATTCTGAAAGAAATAGTCCATCTGAAGAAAAATCTGGAGTTGTTAGTGCCTTCAAGCTCAATATTTTATCTTCTTTGCTGCTTTTTATATCACCTTCTTACCTAAATTCCTTATGAAAGTCATCTATATTTGGTACCTCTGCTTCCTTTCCTTTCATTCTCTTCTAAATATTTATGTTTGACTTATGATCTAATTATTCAACTGAAGCTTCAAAGTTAACAGTATTCTCTCTTTCTAAAAAAAATCTTATTCATCTTTAACTTCCTTTTCTAAAATGTTTTAAATTCTAAATTCTCTACCTTCCATCAACCTCTCATTCAGGGGACACAAGCAATATATTATCAATTATATGTATGAGATTATGCAGTATAATCTCCATTTTAGCTATGTCACACACACACATAAAAGCAAGAAAAGTAAAGAAAGCTAGAAAATTATACTTCAATTTGCACTTAGAGTTCTTTAGTTCTTTCTCTAAAGGTGTATATCATTTTCCATCATGTGTCCTTTGGAATTAGATTGAATCATTGTATTGAACACAGTAGCCAAATCTTTCGTAGTTGATCATCATTACAATATTACAGTTACTATGTACAACATTTTCCTATTTCTGTTCACTTCACTTTGGTTAAGTTCATATAGTTCTAACCAGGTTTTTCTGAAACCATTCTTTTCATAATTTCTTTTAGCACAACAATATTCCATCATGACTATATCCCACAATTTGTTTAGCTATTCCTCAACAGATGAGTTTCCCTTCAATTTCCAATACTTTGTCACCACAAAAAGAACTGCAATAGATATTTTTATACATATAGATTCTTTTTCTTTTCCTTTGATCTCTCTGGCCTACAGGCCTATTAGTAGTGGTATTGCTGGGTCAAAGGAAATACAAAATTTCATAGTCCTTTGGTTTTGTCAAATTGTGAGTTTTTACCTCAAAAGCTTGTTTGGTGGGATTTATCAAATTCTAGATTACTATAGTTCTTTACTGCAATCTATTGTGTACCAAGGGTGGCACCGACAAAAGAATGAGAGCTTTGGAGTTAGGAAAATCTGGATCCAAATCTAAGCTCAGACACTTATGAATTCATTTATCCTGTTTGCCTCAGTTTTCTCATCTATAAAACGAACTGAAGGAAGAAAAAAAAAAAGGAAACTAACTATTCCAGTATTTTTGCCAAAAAAATCTCCAAATGAAGTCATGAAGAATGAAAAAGAACCAAAAAACGATTGAAAAACAACAGTTGTGTATCAAATCAATTTCACTTATACATCACTTTATTTCTTAGCCAGTACTAAATTGGTTACCTAATTAATTGGTTACCTGATTACAGCTTTATAATACAGTTTGAAAACCAGTCATATTAGACTGCCTTCCTTCATTTTTTAAAAGAACTTCCTTGATATTCTTGACCTTTTCTTTTTTCAAAAGAATTCTGTCATTTTTTCTAACCATATAAAAGAATTCTTTGATAGTTTGATTGATATGAACTACATTAAATAAATTATCTTAGATAGAATGATTATACTTATTATAGGCTCAGCTGACCCATAAGCAATTTGTCCTTAATTGTTTAATTCTGTCTTCATTTCTGTGAAAAATATTCTGTAATCATGTTCATATAGTCCCTGGATTTGTTTCAACAGTAGATTCCCAAGTATTTTATGTTATCATTTAAATTTTCAATTATTTTATTTTATTAATTTTATAATTATAAAATTTTTTGACTGTATATATGCATGAGTAACTTTTTTAATAACATTATCCTTTGTATTCATTTTTCCAAATTATCCCCTCCCTTCCTCTACTCCCTCCCCTAGATGACAGGCAATCCCATACATTTTACATGTGTTACAATATAACCTAGATACAATAAATGTGTGTAAATCCAATTTTCTTGTTGCACGTTAAGTATTGGATTCCGAAGGTATAAGTAACCTAGGTAGATAGACAGTAGTGCTAACAATTTACATTCACTTCCCAGTATTCCTTCTCTGGGTGTAGTTGTTTCTGTCCATCATTGATCAACTGGAAGTGAGTTGGATCTTCTTTATGTTGAAGATATCCACTTCCATCAGAGTACATCTTCATACAGCATTGTTGTTGAAGTATACAGCGATCTTCTGATTCTGCTCATTTCACTCAGCATCAGTTCATATAAGTCTCTCCAAACCTTTCTGAATTCATCCTGCTGCTCATTTCTTACAGAGCAATAATATTCAATTTTCAATTATTTTAAATGAAATTTCTCTTTGTCTTCCTTCTAAGTTTTGTTGTTGGCATATGGAAATGCTGATAATATATGTGGATTTATTTTATGTCTTGCAAATTTGCAAAAATTAATTGTTTCACCTAATTTTTTAGTTGGTTATCTAAAGTTCTCTAATACCATCATGTCATTTTCAAAGAGTGATAGTTTTGTTTCCTCTTTGCCTATTTTTATTCCTATTTCTTTTTCTGTCATATTGCTATGGTTACAATTTCTAGTACAATATTGAATAATAGTGATGATATTAGACATCTGGCTTCATCCTTGATATCACTGGGCAAGCTTCTAGCCTATCCCCATTACAGATAATGCTTGCTTTTGGCTGTTAATTATTACTGATCTTTTTAGGAAAACCTCCATTGATTCTCATGCTTTATAAAGTTTTTAATAGGAATGGGTGTTATATTTTGTTTTATTTGTCTATTTATATAATCATATGATTTTTTTGTACTTTTTGTTATTTTATGTTAAATTATTGATAGCTTTCCTAATATTGAACCAGTTCTGAATTTCTAGTATAAACCATACCTGATTATAGTATATGATCTTTTAGATGTATTGCTGCAATCTCCTTGCTAGTATTTAATTTGTTTTTGTATCTATTTGTTTAAAAAATTGGTCTAGTTTTCTTTCTATTTTTGTTTTTCTTGGTTCAGGTATGAAAACCATATTTGTATCATAAAAGAAGTTGGCAGGACTCTTCCTTTACTTTTTTTTTTTTTTTTTTTCTTTTGGAGGCTGGAGTTAAGTGACTTGCCCAAAGTCACACAGTTAAGAAGTGTTAAGTGTCTGAGATCAGACTTGAACTCCGGTCCTCCTGAATTCAAGGCTGGTGCTCTATCCACTGTGCCACCTAGCTGCCCTGATTTACTTATTTTTTCAAATAATTTATGTCAGGGCAACTAGATAGTATAATGGATAGAGTACCAGCTATGAAGTCAGGTACCTGAGTTCAATTCCTCCATACTTAACACTTAGTAGCTTCATTACCTTAGGCTAGTCACTTAAGTTCAATTGCTTTAAAAAAACAAACAAGAAGAACAAAAAATAACCCAAATAATTTATATAGTGTTAATTATTCTTTAAATGTTTTACATGATTCTCTTGTATATCCATCTGCTCCTGGGAATTTTTCCTTAGGTAGCACATCTATGGCTTTTTCAGTTTCTTTTTCCAAAATCATCATTTAACTATTTTATTTCCTCATCTGTTTATCCAGGTAGTTTATACTTTTGTAAATTTCTAGCCTTTTCTCTTAGGTTGTCAGTCTTGCTGACATATAATTAAGCAGAATAAACTCCGAATAATTGCTTTAATTTCATCTTCACTGGTGGTATATTCACCCTTTTCTTTTTTGATACTGGTAATTTCGTTTGCTTCTTTCTTTTTTGTAAAAATCAAATTAACGAATGGCTTATCTCTTGTATTATGATGGTTGTTTTTAATAAAATCAGTTTCTTCTTTTATTTATTTATTAGTTCAATTTATTTTTACTTTCAATTTTATTAATCTTTTCTTTGATTTTCAGGACTTCCATTCTGAGGATTATTAATTTGTTCTTTTTCTAGTTTTTTTAGTTACATATCTAATTTGTTAATCTGCTCTTTCTTTCTTTTATTGATTTGCACATTTAGGATGTAATTCTCCCTAAGTACTGTTTTGGTTGTATCTGACAAATTTTGGAAGATTGCCTCATTGTTGTCATTATATTCATTAATTAATTATTTTTTTTTTTGATTAAGGCAATTGAGGTTAAGTGACTTGCCCAGTGTCACACTGCTGTTAAGTGTCAAGTGTCTGAAGTTGGATTTGAATTCAGGCCCTTCTGACACCAAGATCAGTGCTTTATCCACTACATCACAGTCCCTATTGTCATTGTCTTTAATTAAATAATTGTTTCTATGATTTGTTCTTTGATCCATCCATTCTTTAAGATTCAATAATTTAGTTTTCAGTTAATTTTTTTACTCTATGCTTTCATGGCCTTTTATTGAATGTAATTTTCACTGTATTATAGTCTAAAAGTGTTACATTTAACATTTCTGCTTATGGTTGTAAGGGTTTTGTGCTGTAATTAATAGTCAATTTTTGTAAAGGTGCCATCTGTAAATGAGAAAATGGTATGTTCTTTTCTGTTCCCATTCAGTTTTCATCAGATATCTAAATTGTCTATTTTTTAAAAAAAGATTCTATTCATCTCCTTGACTTCTTTTGTGTTTATTTTATGATTAGATTTATCTAGCTCTGAGAAGGAAAAATTGAAGTTCCTCACTAGTATATATAATTTTATTGTTTATTTCCTTCTATAATTAACTTTTCCTTTAAGATTTGAATTCTATGTCATTGGGTGCTTATATATTTACAATTAATAGTACTTCATTGAGTATGGTCCCTTTTATCAAGATATAGTTTTCCTGCTTATCTTTTTTACTTAGATCTATTTCCCCACCTGAGGCAATTGGGGTTAAGTGACTTGCCCAGGGTCACACAGCTAGAAAGTGTTAAGTCAGGTCCTCCTGACTTCAGTTCTGATGCTCTGTCCACTGCGCCACCTAGCTGCCCCTGCTTAGATCTAATTTTGATTTGGGGGGCAGCTAAGTGCCACATTCCACTCACATCTACAGTTATGACTACTTAATGTGCATTTCCCTCCATCTTTAAAAAAAATTATCTTCTTTCTCTTTTACTCTATCCCTTCTCTAAAATCTCTAAACTCTTATCATTGCCTTCTTTTGTCAAGTCTCCCTTATATTCCCTTTCTTTTATCCCTTTCCCTTCCTCTTTAAGATTAACTTCTATTCATATATGTGTGTACATATATTTGTACATGTTTGTGAATGCACAAAATACATATATACATACATATATGTATATGCGTATGTATATTCTTTGAACCATGTTAGATATGAATGAAATGCCTACTACTACCACTGTTTTACCCTGCATTGCAAAGTTCCTCCTTGCCCACCTCTTTAATGTGATATAATTTCCCCATTCTTTCTCTCTCTTCTCCCAAGGCATCCCTCTTTCTTGCCTTACTTTTTTTTTTTTTTTTTTTTTTACATTATCCCAAAATAATAGACCCACTCCTATGCTCTCTTTTTATGAGATTCTTTTATGTTAGAATCTTTCTAACTTTTATTTTAGAATCTTTCTGTCCTCATAGACAAAATTATTAGAGGATACATATATCATCTTCCTGTATAGAAAGATAAACAATTTAACCTCATTGAACCTCTTCTGATTTCTCTTTCATGTTTATCTGCTCCTGCTTCTCTTGAGAATTGGATTTGAAAGTCATATTTTCTATTTAGATCTAGTCTTTTCATCAGGAATGTTTGAAAATTCTCTAATTAAGTATCCATTTTTTCCCTTGAAAGATTATCCTCAAATTTGCTGGTAGTCTATTCTTGGTTGTAATTCCAGCTCTTTTGTATTCCAGAATATCATATCTTAAACATCATACTCCTTTGACATAACAGTTGATTAATCTTGTGTGATCCTGACTGGCCCCAAAGTATTTCAATGTGGTTTCTTTTCTGGCTGTTTGAAGTATTTTCTTCTTGACCTTGGAATTTTAGAATTTGATTATAATACTTCTGGGAGTTTTCATTTTGGGATCTCTTTCGAGTGGTGATCAATGTAGTCTTTCAATTTCTTTTTTAGCCTCTGGTTCTAGTATATTGGGGAAGTTTTTCTTGTTAATTTCTTAAAATATGAGGTTTGTTCTTTCATCATGGTTTTCAGTGTCCAATAATTCTTATTTCTTCTTCTCTTTTTCAGATCAGATGTTTTTCTGATGAGTCATTTTCTTCTATTTTTTTCAGTCTTTTGATTTTGTTTTATTGATTCTTGATGTCTCATGGAATCATTTGTTTTCATTTGCCCAAATCTAATATTTAAGGAATTAATTTCTTCAGTTTTTGTACTTTTTTCATTTAGCCATTTTTGCTTTTTAAGGTATTATTTTCTTCAGAATTTTGTGAGCCTCTTTTACCAAGATAATTATTGCTTTTTCATAATTTTCTCCCTTTACTCTCATTTTTTAATATACTTTTTTCTTTTCCACTATTATTTGGTTTTGAAATAAGTTTTTAACTCTTCTAGAAATTCTTGTTAGGCTTTTGTCCAATGAACATTTTTTCCTTTAAGATTTTGTTCTTAGCTGTTTTGACTGAATTGTTGTCCTTTGAGTTTCCATCCTGATCTTCCTTCTGTCACAGTAGTTTTTTATAGTCAACATCTTTTTTTGGTTGTTGTTTGCTTATTTTCCTATTTTATTTCTTGATTTTAACTTTATGTTAAAGTTAGGCTCTGTTCTTGACATGGAGAGGTGGTATTACAGAGGACACCATCTCAATCTTTAGGTTTTTTCATACTGTTAATTTCAGAGCTAACTGTATTTGGGTATTTGGAAGTTTTTGGTGCTCCCAAGTGTCATGATCTGAGGAGAAGTGTGGTCACTTCTTTACTGGCCTGGACTTTGACCCAGGAAGGGCCCCTAATCTTTTGGGTTTTCAATCAATACTGCTTCCAGGGTCCCTGATTTTGAAAAGAATGAAAAGAAAAGAAGTGAAAGCATCTGGTAAAATGACCTTTTGAAGGATCTTAACAACAAAAGGGAGGATAGATATGGATCAATAGCTAACTGGGATGGTGGATCAAGTAAAGATTTTTGAGGATGGAAAAATATGGGAATATTTATACATAAAAGGGAAGCAAGTAGTAAACATAGAGGGAATTAAAATTTATGAAAGAGTAGAGATGATAGAGCATGCAATCTTCTAAAGATGACAGGATGGAATAATATTCTTTATGCATATACAGTAGTTTGTCTTAGCATGGAAAAGGGCCACCTCTTATGTGAAGCAGATGAAGAAATTAAAAAAAAAAACACAATTACAATGTTATATATATTAGATAAGAATAATTCATATGAATTATGACATGGAAGAATAATATGATTTGGGTGCTAAAATCATTGAATAAAGAGGAAAAATATCTAAAATTATCATATATCTAAATACCTAAAATTAGATAAAGAGGAAAAATATCTAAAATTGTCATATCATAAAATATGGAGTAGATGACTCCATAAAGAGTGGGATTTGGAGAGTGTATTCTGAAATCATGACTAAAGAAGGAGAAGTTGCTTAGTAATGACAACAAAGTAGTAGTCTGAGAAAGATAGTACAGATTAAGGGGGAAAAAACAACAACCTCTTTTTTTTGCCTCACTTAAAGGGTTAAGAGGTTGGCAGAATCATAGTACCTTCTAGGAAAAATCAGATTTCAGTTAATACTTGGAGTTAAATGAAGTGGTATGGGGGGGGGGCGGAAATGGGATGGTTCCTTTAAAATAGAATGAGTTTTCAAAGAGTACAATGGAAGGGATTAGAAGAGTAGAAATGGTTAAATTGGACATGAGATGGATCTGAACATAATAGCGGTGAGAGTCTGAGAGGAATAGGGAATATGATGGTAATTTAGAGCTAAGAGAATATGGAAAACAAAACAGATGGATATTTTAGTCATAGGACAGGAAAAGACTGGCAAAAATGTCAGTTTTTTGAAGTGGCTCTTCTAACAATATTATATGTTCCAACAATATTTGTTTGTTGGTGAGACTGAAGTGGGTCTACAGCTTGACATTACCCGACATATTTAACCAAGTGAGTAGCAGTCACAAACTTTGTTTTCACTTTATTTTATTTTAAATAGTAAGCATTTATTCTCTCTCTTTTACCCCAATTTAAAAGAAAAGAAAACTCCATGACAAATGTGCATAGTCAAGCAAAATATGCTTTCTCCCTTGTCCATTCCAAAAATGTGTCATTCTACATATTTCATCCATCACTTCTTTGTTAGAAGGTGAGTAGCATTCTTTATCATTGTTTCTCTGAAATTGTAGTTGTTCATAAGCTTCTGATGGAGAAGAAATGAAGAACCAAATAGGGCTACCAAGAATGTAGTTTCTTAGGGAACATCCAGTTTTCAATTTGCTCTGGAAGGTGGGAGAAGTTGTTGAGAAATTCACCCTATTATAATGATCAGGATGTGCATAGATAGTGTTAGGTGGTAAGTCTTTTCCCTTCAGGTATTTTGTTTCTCCCAGCATTTATCTAAACAATCTCTGATCTAATCCCATTCAGAGATCAGCTGTCATCATTGCTTGGAGAAAATTAACACAGCTAAAAATAGGGCAGTAAAATGCTTTAACTTTTACGTCTTACTTGAGCCAGATGAAGTGGATATGCCTCTACCCCTTTTTTTCTTTTTTGACACTGAAACTGAAAAATGTTGCAGTCCCTCAGAACCTCATATTTGGACCATTAGTAGTTAACTGTTTGCTCTCCCTGACTCATCTGTCCCTATTCCAATCCAATCCATTGTCCCTCTACTCAGTTGTCAAATTGATTTTTCTAAACAGCAGGTTTGACAATGTCACCTTCCTTGTCAATGTTAATGTCTCCTGGCTCCCTATTACTTCAGATCAAATATAAAGTCCCTTGTCGGGCTTTCAAAGCCCTTCAAAACTTGTCCCCTCCCAACTTGTCCAGTCTTCTTATACTTACATGTACTGTTCTTTAAATCAAACATTTCCTCTCCAGACATTTTTTTTTTTTTTTTAATAAGGCAATTGTAAGTACTTGTCCAAGGTCAGATAGCTAGTAAATGTTAAGCATCTGAGGTTGAATTTGAACCCAGGACTTCCTGACTCCAGGGCTGATATCTAGTTACTGTGCCATTTTGCTGCCCCAATTCTAGGTATTTTTCACTAGCTGTCCCCTCTGCCTGAAATTCTCCCTTTTCCTATCTCTGTCTACTGTCTTCTCTCAAGTTTTACCTAAAATTCCACCTTCTACAAGATCTTTCTAGATCTTCTTAAATGCTGTCTTCTTTCTGCTTATTTTTTTCAATTTATCCTGTATTAGCTTGTTTATACATAGTTATTTACATGCTGTCTCCTCTGTTAGACTATAGGATCCTTGAGAACAGAGACTATCTTTTGTCTTTCTTTATATCCCCAGCATTTAGCAGTACCTGACACCTAGAAGGTGCTTAATAATTATTTGTTGACTAACTACCTTTCCAGTGGAAACTGCATTGTTATTCCCTTTATTAGTTCCCTTTCATTCTCCTTGCCTTCACCTCAACATCCAGCCGTCTACTTGGCTCTTCATTAAAAGCCTTCTTTTCTTCTTTTGAGAATGAGTCTCCCTGTCTCACCCAGATTAGAGTTTCAGAGGCTACTACTACTTCTATTACTATCACCTAGCATTTACAGAGCACCCACTATGTATCAAACTCAAGTCTTGATCCTAACATACACTGAGTATATAATCCTAGGCAAGCCATTTAACCTCTTAGCACATCAAGAAACACTTTAATAGTATAAATTACAGAAGTTACTTATCTTTATTGTCAAAAAAGTTTTCTCACCAAGATTTACATCTACTGTTGAAATCACGTTTGATTCCCTCCCTCCCCCATTGCTGAAGATGAAAAAATCTATCAGAAATGTAAGATGTGTGCTTTAACTCAGAAAGTTTGGAATTAATGTTGTTCAATGCATTTAATATAAGTTTTGTTTTCTTCATTTACACTGAAAACACACTGCAAATGTCTATTGTTTAGATACATTCCTAAATATATCTTCTCTTTAGCTTAATCTTAAGAACTCTGAATATTCTTGCTCTGTCTCTATGCTTAGGAAAATCTTTGGATTAAGTTGAAACCATATTCATAGCTAATATTACTAATCACTGGAAGCACATCACCAACTTTGGTGAAAATAAGAACTACATCAGACATCTCCTAATTCATAATTTATAGGTGTCTCCCATTCATAACAGCCTCATCTCCCACACCAAACTCACTGAATATGCAGGAGAGAAGTAGCAATTATTTATAATAACTTTATTAGGTATAATTTGCATCTATCTTTTGAAAGGATAAAGTGATGTTTCAGGAAGCTGCATATTAAACAAAAGTGCTTACACTTGACCCTGAACTCGATCCACTCTGTGCACAGCAGCATTTCTTTCTTCCTGTGAAGGATGGGTACAATTTGTCACTACACAAATTATACTGTACTTGCTGTTGACATTCTTTTATCAGATGAATTACTTGTACTGATTATGCCAAAGGCAGTTCCATGAAAATTTCATATTGTGAAAATCTTCTTTTAAGGTGATATTAAAAGGATTGGACATTATCTTTGAATAATGGATGCAAAAAACTAGGTCCTAATTATTTGTATCCATTAAGGGACAACTTTTTTTTTTTAGATTTGCTGTAAAGACTTCAGTGCAAACCTGTTTGCATAGCTGATCCACAGCTCACTAAGTCTTATGTTAATGGGATCGTGTATGTTTGCAAGTAGAGTACATAAAAGTATATTTGTATACGGATGTATGAAGTAACACACACGCACACAAAATGAGGCACTCTCTTAGAATGTTTCTTTTTCATTGAGGCAATAGGGGTTAAGAAACTTGTCCTGGGTCACACAGCTAGTAAGTGTTAATTCTGAGGCCAGTTTTGAACTCAGATGCTCCTAACTTCAGGGCCAATGCTCTATCCACTAGGACATCTAGCTAGCCACAGATATTTCATAATAATAGCTATGTTGTTATGCATTGTTTTAAGGCTTACAAAACACTTTATAAATATAATTTCATTTTATCCTCATAGAAACCCTAAGAGATGTATGCTATTATTATCCCCATTTAACAGATGATAAAACTGAGGCAGGTAGAAATTAAATGATTTATTCAGTGTCACACAGTTTGTAAATGTCTAAGGCTAGATTTGAATTAAGATCTTTCTGACCCTGTATCTAATGTTCTTCTCATTATATCACCTAGATACTTAGAATGTGTCAGAATTTTTTTCTGGGTATGTGCTTTTTTGCTGACACAGATTGATACAACTTATTAGTGTCATAGTGGATGGTCTCTGTGATTTATTAGATCTAAAAAAAGCTCTATCTCTTAGTGACCAGTTTCTTGGTGATGCATCTGTTTATATTTAGTGAAGCTATTCCTCAGAAAAGAGATATATAGTTTACTAGCAGTCTTCACTCAAAATGTTTAATTTCAATTTCTGAAATCATCATCTTTCCGATAAACCTATCTTTCCTCCCAATTCACATGTTTCTGTTGAAGGAACCACAAGTTTCCCAGTAGTTATCTTTTATTCTTTACTCTGACTCATCTCTCATATCTATCAGTCTTGTCAGTTTCATCTGTTTTCAAGATTTTTTGAATTCATCTTCTTTCTCTCCACTCACATCAAAACCATTCTAATTCAGGCTGTCATCATTGTTTGCCTAAATTATCACAATGGCTTCTGAATGATGTACATTAACTCAAGTTTATTTTTTTTTCTTATTCATCTTCCACACAGATACCAAGTTGATGTCCCTAAAGAACATACCTGATCCTCTTCTGTCCAAGAATCTTAAGTTGTTCCATTTTTGGCCTCTAGGATAAGATGCAAACTTAGCATTTGCAGTTCTTCACAATCAAGTTCCAGACTCACTCTAAGAAGATTAAATATTATTTACCCATCAAATATTCTTGTGTTCTGTGTTCTAGGCAGAGTGATCCACTGACTGTTTTTTGTAGATAACGTTCCATCTTCCCTCTGTGCTTTTGCACAAGCTGTCCTTGATACCTAGAATGTCTTCCCTTCTCACCTGTGCATTTATTTTGACCTCTGATTGTCTGAATTGGATCAGATAGACTTTTGCCTCATGTGGATTTCTCTTAGTTCCTTAATTTAAAATTTTGTATTGTTTGTTCTATTTCAATTATTAGATTAAAAAGGATACACATGGCAAAAATGAATGAGCATTCAAATTCAGTGGAATACTTAAGAATCTGAGTTCACTATATAATATTTGGCACACTTGACCTTATAGAATCTTAGGTTCCTCATTCATTTACCTTATTTCATTTGTGGAAGTAACTTACACCTTTCCTAGACTGTGGTATCTTTGAAGGTCAGTATCTCTTAAAGCACCAAGCAAAGGTATGGAAGAAAGAGACTTAATGACATGTATGATAAATAGCCAATAAGCCAATTTGACTGAAATAAGGAAAGTGCAAAGGAAAATAATGTGAAGCAAGAGTAGATAGGTGGTATCATAGATTTCTAGGAGGTATCTAGAGGTCATATAAACCGACTTCTTCATTTTATAGATGACGAAACTGAGATACAGGTATGTAAATGATTGAGCACAAGTTCAAACCTAAGTTCTTTGATTGCAAATCCAATTCACTTTTTTTCTCCAATACTCATTCTATCATCATACGATTTCATGAATTGGAGTCAGAACTTGAGTTTTTTCAGGGCAGTATTCATTTTTACCCTAGAAACAATAGGGGGCTGATAAAGATTTTTGAGTAAAGAAGTGAATATTGTCAGATTTGGATTTTTAGGAAGAGAAATTGCAGAGAAGGCTGGAAGTAGGGGGGCAATTAGAAGCTATAACTGAGGGGAGAAGTGATGGGGACTTGAATTTGGGTGGTGGTTATATGAGTGGAAAGAAGGTAATGAATGAGAGAAGTGTAGAAGTGGAATTGGTGACTCTTGGCAACTGTTGGGATAGAAGAAGAGAAGATAAAGGGAGAATCACAACATCTTGGGTTCTAATAGGTTAGTTTTTGTATCATTTTTCCCAGAGCACCCCTATCTCACTTTCTAGCCACCTTTATAACATATTCTCTTCCTTCTTACTCTCTATGTGTTGTCTCCCCATAAGAATGTTGGGTTTTTTTGAAGGCAAGAACTGGCTGCCTTGTTTGTATTTGTATCCTTAGTCCTTAGCATAATTAGAGCTTAATTAATATTTTATCTATCTGTCTATCTGTCTCACTATTTATCTCTCTATTTCTATCTATCTGTCTGTCTGTGAGTCACAGGTAATAATAAGATAGCCAACTTGAGTGACTAGAAAGATGATGAAGTTGGAGAAGGGAGAAGGTTTCAAGGAAATATAATGAATTCTGGAGAAATTTAATTCAATGTGTTTTTGAGACATTCAAGTCCAGCAGAAAGCTGACAATTTGGTGCTGAAGCATTAGAGAGCCACTAGCATTGGATTTAAAGATTTGTGAATATTCCACATAGAAATGATTATTGCACTCATAGAAGCTCATGAGATTATCATTTTATAGATGCTGAAAGAGTAAAGAAGAGGGTATAAGAGAGAGCACTGAGGAAAACAGAGTGATGACTGAGTGATGACCTTATAAAGATAAATAGAAGGGATGATCAGATGGATAGCAGGATAACCACCACATAACATTAGGACAAAGTATTCAATCATTTCCCTTCTTGTATCTGATACTTTGCTGGAGTCATACTTTAACTGTCATGAGAACTTCCTCCACCAGGGCAAACCATAAGCTCTGCTTGCCTTAAAATACTAGGTGATTCTTGCCCATTTATTTCCATAAATCTTCCACAGAACATTTATCCAATGTGCTATAATCTTTAGTGTAGTTATCTTACTACCCAAGATGCAACAATATACCAGTTGAGTTGTTTATTAGTGGCTTCTTTTTCTCACTTTATGCCTGGGCAATCGTTTTGTCCAGTCATTCATATCACTGATATCTTTTATGCTGCTTCTCACATGCAAGTCATCAATAGAAAAATACTGTAATCTTATTTATTTGAGACTTCCAAAATCATAATGCTTAAAAGGACTTCTCCAGTCTTCTCTCTTCCATTATACCATTTTAAGATGTTCCCCCTTTTGGTGGTTATAAACTTGTAATCCTGACTCAGATTTTACAGCTCTGAGATGGAGGTAAGAGCAGAGCAGAAAGTGCCATCAAAGTGTATTGTATTGCCATGGTCCACTTCAGAAGTCCTGGTGGAACAAGAGAAAAGGAATAAGATTCAATTCTAAATCTCTCCAAATCAACCCTATTAGCTGTGCATAATAAGCATTATGAGAAGATACAAAAGTTACAAGGCAACATAGTTCTTGCTCTTGAGAAGCTTTCAGGACAAACAGGGAAGAAATCTGTCTTAATGGGATTCTGGACCAGGAGGCGGAAAAATTGGAGTCTATTCTCAACACTGTTTCACTGTGTATGTGATTATCATGTTAATAATCTATGTACCATGAGAAAATGCCATGCAAACAATGTCAGTGACATGCTGCTAGCCCTCAGGTCCCAAGCCAGTTCAATGTCTATCCAAACCAGAAACATTCTTTGACCACTTTAATCAGGCATGCAGAATAAAAGCAATGTGAGTACAATGTAACTCTAAATTTTTTTGAGGAAATAGTTTGGTACTGCTACTTTTCCATACTCTTTCTGAACTTTGGAAACTGGTTAGTCTCTGTTTATAGAAATGAAAATTAGTGTGATGTGATTTTTTTCTTAAAGTGATCATCTTTCCCAGTGGTCCTCAAACTTTTAAAATAGGGGGCCAGTTCACTGTCCCTCAGACTGTTGGAGGGTGGGACTATAATAAAAACAAAAACTCACACTCTGTCTCCACCCCTCAGCCCATTTGCCATAATTTAGCGGGCCGCATAAACGTCCTCAGAGGGCCCTAGTTTGAGAATTTCTTTCCCTTTCTAGTGCTAATAAATTTTTTGGTGGATCCACAGGATAATCTGTCCTGGATTTTTGACTAAAATGGCATAAAGTTCACTATTTTGTAGTTTGTAATATCTAGCTTCTCCCTTTTCCAAAATCAAGGCAACATTTGTTCCTTGTGATTCTGTCTCATTAAAAGATAATAAGAATACTGAGCATTTACATAGTGTTTTGAGGTTTGCAAAGTGCTTTATCAATATTATGTCCTCACAACAACTTGGGGAGGTAGTTGCTATTTTTATTCTTATTTTATAGATGAGTAAACCAAGGCAGCTATCAGGTAGAACACCAGGCCTGGATTCAGGAAGACCTGAGTTCAAATTTGCCCTCAGATACTTCCTAGCTGTGTTACCCTGGAAAAGTCACTTGATCTTGTTTGTTTCAGTTTCTTCATCTGTAAAATGAACTGGAAAAGGGAATGGCAAACTACACCAGTATCTTTGCTGAGAAAATCCCAAATAAGGTCATAAAGAATCAGACATGACTAAAACAACTGAGCAACAATAGAAACAAACTGAGGCAGACAGAGTTAAGTGACTTACCCAGGGCCATAGCTAGTAAAAGTCTGAGACCAGATTTGAATTTGCCTTTTTGATTCTAGAACCAATGTTTTGTACCATCCAGATATAAGTGAGGACACTTTAATCAACATGTAAGAAATTACATACTCCCAGGAAAACAAAATAGTGGATTTCATTAGAAACCATTCTTTGACAACCTATCAAATTTTGTTCATAGCTTCTTTATATTTTTGCTTACTTAGAAGTATAATGTATTAAGTTGACCAATTTCTTAAAAACTTTGGCAAATATTAAAAATTATCTGTCTTGGATCCACACTTTTATTAAAAATCCTTTGCCTTAGATGACATCTGTTGGAACTCTGGCTTATCATGATGTCATTATTTACTTTTATACCCACTTAACAATCTTATTATTTATCCCAGTTTCTATGGTTATTTGCTTTTAGCTGAATTAGTTTGTATAAGGTTAAATAAAATTTCTATATACAAGCATTTAAGTGAATAAGTTAACATATTAACAATTTCCTTTCTATCAGAACACAAAAGGTTTTCTTTCCTTTTCCTATTTTTTTCCAATGCTAAAAGGTTAGGAATGAAATATTTGTATATTTCTTGTCATTAATGATGAGTTTACTTATTCCAGATGTTGCCTGATTCCATGATGTAAGTGTGGACCTATTTGAGAAAAAAAAAAAAAGCTTTATTTTAACATTCTGCTCTTACCATACATAAAATAAAACATTATTGCTCAGTCCCACTTTCTATCTTTAGAATGCCAATTATGCATAATCTCAACTGTACTATATACTAATAAGTACGTGGTCTTTTATTATATTCAGTCTATCATGAAGCACTGAAGCCAATATATGTACAGTGTTTTCCTGCTACCTAAAGCTTGAATGTTCAATTGAATCCCAAAGGATATCAAAGACATTGCTCAGATTTATCTAGTTATAAATGAACCTGGATAGTGGAATCAACCCACTGCCTATAATTCTTACTTGGATCATTTCCAATACCTCTTGAGGCAAAACAAGCAGACAAATGAATAAAGAAATAAAAATTTCACACTCACTCAGGAACTAGTAAAGAGCCGAAATATCTGTATATTATAAGGAATAAGGATATAAGAAAAGAAATATTAGAAAATGGCTTCAAGATCAGTGGTCATAAAAAATCAGTTATACAGAGAAATATTAAGCTTCTTCTCTGAACTACCATTTTAATTTATACTTTTTAAATGGAGTGGTTCATTTAAAGAAAAAAGCTATGCTTTCAATTTAACTTTTTAAGAAAAATCAAATCCTTCTTGGACTTTTAGCAGTTTTATAATGTCATTCTGAGACAGAATAACTTGAACTTGAAAGTAGGACTAGGTTGGGCATAAATATGTGGACTTATTTTTGCATAGCTATTTATTCTTTTAAGAAACAGACCAAAAGTTTCTCTCTATTCATATTTGCTTCAGTTTCTTCATCTGTAAAATGAGCTGGAAAAGGGAATGGCAAACTACACCAGTATCTTTGCTGAGAAAATCCCAAATAAGGTCATAAAGAATCAGACATGACTAAAACAACTGAGCAACAATAGAAACAAACTGAGGCAGACAGAGTTAAGTGACTCTTCATCTCTTAGCTCTTCCATAAAGCATTTGCTTTTTTTTTCTTACATCATTTTCTCAAGGTTTTTTCCTTATAAGACAAAATGACTTTACAAATTTAGAAAGAAGCCATTTATTAGTATAGATAAAAAAGAAAAACCACATAGCTCCAAATTAAATGGTGCCAAAGCTTTCCAGTCTAATTATTTGTATGTATACACTTATTTTGCTATTGCTGTTATTGTTATTATATTACCCAAGGTCCACTGCTAAATCTCTTGACTCACCTAGGCAGGGTTAATTTTGAAAGCTCTTCACTAACAACTGAGTCTTCCTTTGCCATAACTTAGGTCTCACTGAGAATATCTTTGGAAAAACATGGCTTATGTTCATAAAGGACCTAGTACTTTAAAAAAACAACTGAGACTACCAAAGCATAATGTAATCCAGATTTCTTAAAAAGCATATAAAAATATCTATTTGGTTAGAAAAGAAATAGTTATATTTCACCTTTCAATGAGGGCTCGTCCTTCTATCCCTCATTAGGATCAGTCCTCTTGAAGAAATTCAGAAGGCAGATAGGTAAAGTCCTAGTCTTTACAGTGTGTAATTAGTTAATTCCAATGTGGAATTATTTTAGAGTAGTGTCAGTATCTCTTCTCTTGCCTGCTTCCTTTAACAGTATCAATTTATTTTAATTTTAACATTCACATACACACAACTTTGCCGCGCATATCAGCTCTCTATCTTATAATTCTGTGACTTTGTGATACTTCAATAGGTATTACCATATTGTTAATTTTGCAGCTCCTAACTTGGCTCTGAAAATATTAAGTACTTGACTGGTGGCCACTGTTTTTGCCATTGCTTTCAGTTTATCCAATTTCACTACTGTACTCTGGAAACCTAGTTCTTCTTGTGATTCTCTCTTATCCAGAATTTCTTCCTCCAATATTTTCTTATATGCATAAAGTTTTTCTTTGGTCCTTCAAATGGACAAAGAACCCAATCCTCTTAAAATGGCAAGATACTTTTGCAGAAATACTGGTAGAATATATACAGTTTATATTAATAGTTATATTAACCAACAACAAATATTCAAATAAATGAAAATTTTAAAATTTGAAACTAGGCATAAAGCCACAAATTCTAAACTATTTATTTGTTTAAACATGTATTTTAAAGGAATAATAAAAATGCCACTTTATGGCACAATCACTTTGTGATTTTTTAAATATAAAGGGAGAGGATTGTTGTTATTTTTAAATAATTACAATGAATATCTCTTTTTGATTCTATTTTCTTCACTTTATACCACTTTATATGTGTTTTCATATTTCTTAACATTCTTCATAGCTATTATATCTTTAGGAGCAATAATATTCCTTTATTTTGACATATTAGAATTTTTCTATTGATCTCTGAGTGTGACCTCTGAGTTATTTCCGATTGTTGGTGGGGTTTTTTTTGCTAGAACTTATTTTCCATTAATTTTCATATAGATAGGTTTTTATTTTCTTTTAATGGCATTGGGAGGACATAATCCTAAAATCTGCATCACTTGATGAAAGGCTATGTATATTTTAATAACTCATTGTATATTACCTTATATTAAAATATTAATTTACAAATATTACAACAATTTATAGTAATATTAATGTTCATGTTTTTCCATAGACCAAATAACATTTAAGTTTATAATTTCAAACTCTCTTTGCTAATATAATGGGTATAAAATGGTGCTTAAGCATAAATGCATTCCTTTGATTAGTAGATACTTTTAAACAGCTTTTCAGGTAGTTAATAAAGATTTGCATTTGTTTCTTCATGTCTACATTCCTATCAAGAAATAGAATTTAGTACCATAAATGTGTGTCAATTTTTATAAACTTTGTATCTTGTATTTTTATCAGCTATATTTAGCAAGAAGATAAATCACAGTTAACTTTTTTCTGTTGGACAAATTCCTTTTTGTTAGATTTTTTTTTTTTTTTAATAATCAAAGCTTCTAATTTTGCCTCCTATAACTTACTGCTATTTTCTACAGATAAGTCTTCCTCCTCTCCATGACAATGATATAAATATATTGCTTATATTATTTCTATTTAAAAATGATTTTATAGGTATTTAGATTATTAATCCATTTGGAATTCTACAGTAGTTTATCATGTGAGATGTGGATTTAATCTTGTTTTTCATTTTCCTCAATGTTTTATAATCTTGGAAAATATGTTGATTCTAATTCTGTATTATCCATTTTATACAGATCTAGAAAATACAAAATACTCAATTACATCATTACACTCTGTTCTCTTATTGCAGTGTGATTTGGAAATCCAGGCAGAAAAAGGAGGAAGGGAATGGGGCCATTTCACAGCTCACTCTTATAAAGCATAGAGGGAGCAGTTCTTCCAAGAAGAACTCTTTCTCCTGAGCTTCGGTCAATTAATCATGAGAAAGCAGGCACAGTCACCAGGGACTAATTAGAAGTTCCTTATGTCCTCTCAGCAAGAGTCCAGGGTGTATATTGAACTCCATGTTAGATTCTCCCTTTTCACAAAGGGTCATGCCTTGTAATTTCATCAAGCTAATTGGAGTTCATCAAATTGATCAGAGGTTCTCCTGATAATTGTCCATTCTATTATTATAAAGTATTACTCCAATAAAAAACATTCCTTTCATCATCATTATCATTGTTATTGTTTTGCTTCTTTATTCATATTTGTGTCTTTCTTTGACCTCGTCCCAATTTTTTTGCATAGTTTTAAACTATGGAAACTAAAAACAAGACATAGCATCTAGGAAAGCATAAGTGTTCTTCATGATTCCCTTGGAGAAAGATTAAAAGCATATTTTTTTCCTAATACTATTCTTAAATTTCATCACTTCCATTCTACTCCACCTCCACCTTCCCAAGATTAATTTAGTCCAGATAATTAGACTGTTAGGAACTATGTCAAGCCAAAAGATCTGGCTTATGTGCCAGTAATAAATGTCAACTAAGTAGAGTAGTTTGAGATTATTGCTGGACTATGGTTATCTTAGACTTATGGTGATTTTGATATTCCCAAACAATACATGCACAAAACTTTCTCCTCTCTTTCTTTACTGAAAGGCTACATTACATATTCAGGATGCATGTCATTGCTTTAGATGGAGTTGTTCATTAACACATGGTATTTGTGGGAAGGAAAAGAAGAATTGGCACCTCCTTTTAAAAAAACTCATAAAAAAACCCTATCCTCATTAAAGAATTTTAATACTCATGAATAAAGAAAAACAGAAGATGAAATTGCCTGGAATAGATTCAGCTCAGCTTTTGACTCTGTCCACTGAAACGTATAAGCGATTGCTCTGTCAGTCAGAGGCAGCATGGACCAAAATAGAGGCCAAAGCTCAAATCCTGGGATCCAAGATCTTCTGAAGTCCCTTCCTGGGAGCGTACTCTGATGGACCAATCATTTAGTCTTGCCATGTCTTTTGCAGTCATTCCTTGCCTTTGTTTTCATGCTCAAGGGGGAAAAAACACTTTGTTTCTACTGGATCAAAATGGTCCTGTCTAGGAGATTATATCTTAGATGTGTGTAAGGACTGAGGGGAAAAAATCACACTGTGTGGTGCTCCTATTCAAAACATTTTTATCCATGGGAAATCTATTTAAAATGAGCATCATGAACAGGAGTATATAAAGGGGCAAAAGAAGGGAGACGTCACAAAAGGGCAGTCTGCAAGCTTATGGGTGAGCGTGGAGCTAGTACAAGGAGTTATAATTTTAGGGATAGCCTAGATTATAAAAGAACTAATTTTTTTTTTAAAAAGCTATTAGCATTTTATTAATATACAGTGTTGCAATTCTTTTGTTTTTTATTTTTCTACATTTTTATAAAATCATATCAATTTTAACTCATTCTTTTTAAAGACAGTTATTAAAAATCCATTATGTATTATAAAGATAAATAAGAGAGTTTTTTTGCCCTTCAATGAATTTGTTTTTGCTAGGGGGAGTAGATATATGTATGCCATGTATATATATATATATATATATATATATATATATATATATATATATATATATATATATATATATATATATATATATATATATATATATAAAATATAAATTAGAAAATTGTCAGTATAGGTTGTATTATATAGTAGAAAGATCATTAGATTTGTAGTCAGAGGTCATGGATTCAAATTCTGGTTCTGCTTTTTACCACTTGGTGTGGTTTTAGACAAGTCATTTCTTCTTTTTGTGAGGGTCAGTTTCTTCATTTATGAAATGTAGAAATTGTACTAGATGATCTCTTAGGTCTTTTCCACGCAGAATCTAGGATCCATAATGAAGTATACAAAGACAGTATAAAATGTTACATCAAATGAGAAAAAAATGAGGAGGAAATATGGAGGAAGTCATAATTGTACTGACCAATCTTAGTAGAGAAATGTTTTGCTTTGGTACAAAACAGCTGTCTTGTAGCCTCAGTGGTCCAAAAGATTATTTTACCCTTTAGGGGTAAACTCTAATCCCAGTTTAAAAATTTAGGGAAATTTCTGTTCTTAGACATTCAAATTAGCTATCAGCTTTTTTACCCTTTATAAGTAGTAATAATAACAGAAAACATTTATATAACATTTCAGGGTATTATATACACATATGTTACATGTGTTATCTCATTAGATCTCTGCAACAGCTCCATAATAAATGATCCATTATTTAGATACTGTTACATATACATATAAAAACACATGTATGTATATGTATATATACAATATACATATTTATATAAGGATGGGATATTGATTGAATAAATCAAGTTTTCCTACTCCACTTACTAATGATAGGATGACTTGATATTTCAATAAGGTGAGAACAAATCTCAATCAATAAATTAACTTTAATCATAAGATTTAGATTAAATACAAAAAGTTCTTGGAACTGGAGTGACTTTGCACAGGAATTGTATTTAGATTGATTAAGGAAACTTGGTTACTCCTTAGGAATTATTTATAAAATTTCAAGTTTGTTTTGAACCAAAATTATTTCAGGTTTTGGAATAATTGTGGGCATTCCAATAAAACTACAGAGAAGAAACCCCTTGGAAAGATGTGTGGAACAAGAGATGACTCAGTTTTGGATTTAGTCTAGATTTTCCATCTCCCTCCCTCTCTTGCCCCCCCCCCCCTCCTTATCTCATCACCAGAAGACTTTCAGAGCTTCAGAGGATTTTGGAGGACTTTGTACTTCCCTTTGTTGCCCTTGCTTGTGTGGCAGGAGTTGTGCTGGTGGTGGTGTCCCAAAATCAATTGATGGTAATTTCTGAATTGGGAACTCGGGACATACTAGATAAACACTCATATTTTTGTAGAGATGAACAAACCAGCAAAGAAGCCACACCATGCTTCTGTGGAGCTTTTAGAACATCCTGTAGACAGGAGAAAAGGATTTCTACGTGCCAGGAGCAGTGAAAGCCCATGTAGCAAACCATATGCCACAGGTGTCTCTAAGCTTGAGCTCACTTTCCTCTGTACTTCTTATGTACTTGGAGGTGAGTGTGTTAGAAACTCTTATCACTTTAATAAATGCCACTTTCTAAAAGCTACTCAGAATTGACTGACAATCAAATGATAATCTTGGGAAGAGTGGAGGAATTCTGCTTGAGCCTATTTTAGAAGTAAAGATACCTTCCAACACCTCAAGGGTACTCCTAGATCTTAGAGAGGATTATAGTAACTGAATTCATCAATGTGAATGTGAGTCTAGGACAAGTGCCTCAGAACAAATGTTAGCTATATATAGGATATCTTCCTTAATATTATGCTTCTTGAGGTTTCATTTTTGTTTTTATATCTTCAGGACCTAGAAAATTTCCTGACATAGAATAGATTCTTAGTAAAAATGTGTTTATATATTGATTTATCCAAAAGTGCAGAGGACAGTCTTGGCAGGGAAAACTTTTAGGAGGTCTTCAAGAAGAGGATGCTTGTTGGGGAGACTGTAGAGGAGATTTTTGTTTAGCTTTGGGTTGGACAAAAGGGTATCTGAAATTCCTTTCAAGTTCAAAATTTTCTGAGTGCAAGACATCATTCATTAGTCTAATCCTGCCAATTTCTGCTGTTCATTGTTTGATCTGGTTAGGTTTCTGGGCTTTCTTTTTTTGGCATAGCTCTCCACAAGAACAGCTTGGTATCTTTACCAAAGCGTTTCTGAATTTTGCTTAGATTCAATACATAGTTGTCATTATCAGCAGTCTCTGTTTTTATACTAAGCCACAAAACCAGGAAATTTCTCTGATTCAAAGCGTTTTACCTTGTTGCATAGTATAGTGGGGACTTTTGGACATCTTAGTCACAACCTTCTGTCTTTTGGAGTTTACAATGCTGTCTTCAGTCTAATTCAGTCACTGTCACTGATTCCTTTGTTAGTCTTGTTGGCCAATACCATAGTAAAGGAATGATGAATTTAAGAACATCTCTTCCCCAAAGGATCTATGGTTTAGTGGTTCAAAGTCTGACAAGTCATGCCTATTATTCCCCAACTTCCTTTAGGAACCAGGAGCATATGAATAACATGCCTGGATCTACAGGAATATTGGAATAACAGGACTGTCAGAGATATGTGATCGGAGGGAAGAGTATTTTTTGTCCTTCAGTAAAGAGCATTCTAATAATATCCTTAGAATAAGGTCCTAAGGATAAGTCAGTCCTCAGGACACTTCTCTAAGATATGTGTCTATCATCTTTTGGAATTGAGAAATAAATTGTGCACACCAGTGCTTGGTATACACAGACTTCTCTCATGTTCTTTAGGTAGTTCAATAAGGTATAGTTTATTTAATTTTTTTTTCTTGAATGCTATTAATGATATTCTTTAGCCTTCGAATTCTACTTTCTGGGCACAAATTTTTTTAACTTAAATTTAATTTAAACTGATGATCATTTGGACTCTTTCCAATAGTATTGTATGACATCAGAAGCTAAAGTCCAGAATCAAGAAAAATCATCAATCTTGACATCTGTTATTTAAAATATGTAATGTATAAATCATAGATTTAGAACTGAAAGGGAACTTAGAAGTAATCAAGTCCTTGCTCTGTTTACTAACTCATGATCCCTCAAAGCTCCTACTTTGATATTTTAGTGTATATTTAAAACATTTTACTTTGCCAATCTTGTCAAGGTGATTTTAAATTTGGTTTATTTAAAATATCCTAGGTTCATTTTTGTAGTGGCAAGGAACTGGAAATTGAGTGGATCCCCATCAGCTGAGTAAGTTGTGGTATATGAGTATAATGGAATATTATTATTCTGTAAGAAATAATAAGCAGGCTGATTTCAGAAAAGACTGGAAAAACTTACAAGAGCTGATGCTGAGTGAAGTGAGCAGAACCAAGAGAACTTTGTACACAATAACATGAAGATTATGTGATGATCAACTGAGATGGACTTGGCTTTTTTCAACAATGGGATGATTTGGAGTGATTCCAGTGAACTTGTGATGGAGGGTGTCATCTATATCCAGAGAGAAAGCTATAGAGACTGAATGTGGATCAAAGCATAGTATTTTCACTTTTTTGTTGTTGGTTTGCTTGGGTTTTTTTTTTCCCTTTCTCATGTTTTCCCCCTTTTTTGACGATTTTTCTTGTGCAGCATGACAAATATGGAAATATGTTTAACCTATATCAGATTGCTTGCTGTTTTGGGGAGAGACAGTGAGAAAGGAAGGGAGAAAATTTGTATTACAAGGTTTTGCAAAAGGTAAATGTTGAAAATTATGTATTTGGAAAAATAAAATACTATTAAAAACCAAACAAATAAAATATCTTAGGTTTAGCTGAACTGATGCTATTGTGTGTGATATTTTGTTTATCCTCCCTTCTATTCCTTATTATTGGATCAGTGAGGTGGCACCAGAATACATAGAGTGATGGGCCTGGAGTCAGGAAGATTCATTTTCCTGAGTTATATCTGGCCTCAGATACTTACTCGTGTATGACTCTGGACAAGTCATTTCAACCTTTTTTGCTTAAGTTCCCCATCTATAAAATGTGTGGGAGAAGAAAATGACAAAACCTTCTAGTGCTGCCTCTACAGTTTTTTGTTTTGTTTTGTCAAAACCCCAAATGAGGTCATAAAGACTCAGAAAACATGACTGAACAACAATAAGTTCATCATTAATAGTGTCCTTAAGTTTAATTCTGTGACATCTACTGTTTCAAAATAGGACAAAGAACATGCAATTTCCATTTAAAGTAAAAATTTACCAGACATTAGATAATATTATGTGAAGAGATGTTCTAAATATTTAAGTATTGCAACAACAATGCTACAAGCTCTAAAGTAACAGAAATATAGTTGCAAACAAAAGTACACAAATATATATTTTTTAATTTCATATTTGACTAAATCGTTACTATTGCAATAGATCTTATTTTTGCTGAATTTCTTCACTAGTGTTTTATTGGGACTATAGTCATTGCCAAGATCCATATGTTCATTGTCATTCAGGAGGCAACACTTCCAAAATATTTCCCACTGACTACTGCTTATTTCACATCAAAAAGAAAACAATCCAATTTGTATTTAAACCCCCCCCCCAAAAAAAAAAAAAAAACCTTGGTAATTTGATTGGAAACTGCTCTTAAAGCTCTAACCATTCCATTTTTTCATAAAGACAATTTTGAAAATGAACACTAAAGACCAAAGGAAGGGAAGGAAAGACAGTTTATTTACAGACAAAAAATTCTGGGAAAATATAAAAATTTAGATTAACTAATTTGATTTGTATAAATAGCTACAATTTTTGAGTAACAAATTATCACCAATGACAGCATGGTTTCAAATTATGTGAAAAGATATCAGGTAGTTTGAAATACCCAGGCTATACTAGATGCTTCCTTTATCTTTTTTAAAATAAAATTTTAATTTATGTTTTCTTTTTCTTATATCTTATATCCTTTCTCCTCTTGCTCCCCAAGTACCATTCCATATGACAATAGTATTTTTTGGAGAGAAAAAAAGTACAATTGATACATTCAAAAAGTTTGAAAACAGGTCAGGTGTAACATCTGTGGTCTTCCCACCTCCAAGAAGGGTACAATATCTTCTTGTATCTTTTCAGTTGAATACTGCTTGCTCTTTATAATTTCATTAGCTTTTGAATTTTAGGGATTCATTGGACTTTCCATTCATATTGTTATAGTTCCCGTATATATTGCTTTTTTCCTTATTTTCCTCTGTCTTAGTTCATGTAGATATTTCTGTAATTTTCTTTAATCACATACATCATTTCTTATGGCTTCAACCTTACCCTCTTCCATATCCCTCCACCTCTCCTCCTACACCCCATTCTAACCTCTACTCTTCTTTATCCTAGGCAAGAAGTACTACCCCTTTCATATTTAGATATTTCATTTGTTGAAAGAGGCAGAAAAAGGAATATGTGTTAGAAAAACAACTTGAGACAGTTTTGAGGACCTGGAAGAAAAAAAAAACCTCACAGAGAAATATATTGAAAAGACTTGCTTGAAAACACTTCAGAGGCAAAAACATGAATTAATGTAAAGATAGCTGAAATGCATTCACAGCAACTAATTTGAATGTGACTTTAGGACTTCGGAATTTATTGAAAAGAAATGCTACATCAATGAATTATTTGGGGGATTTGGGACTATTGTGTACTAATTATATCATACTAATTAAAATAATCTGACTATTAAATTTCTCATCATTAGAAGTGAGTTACTTCATATCACAAGATGCTGCTTTGAAGTAGAAGAGTATTAGTAGAAGCTAATTGAGAAGACTAGAAGCCATCTGGGGAGTAGAAACCAACTGAGAGGATGAGATAAGAGAACTAAGCCAAAAAACAGAAGCACGGAAAACAATAAGAAGAGTAGAGACCAAGATAGAAGAAAAGAAGAGCAAGATTGAAAGTAGATACCTTTGAGTCTATAGTAACCTTCACCCCCATTATTACCCTTTCCCCTTCTGAGTTGAAAGTATGAAAGACAGACTTTGCTTCTGGGAGCTAATTGGAGAATAATTCTAATTCTAGGAGATAATTGGAGAAAAAGAAAATCCTTTGCTTTAAGTGAAGAAAGAGCTGATTTCATTTGTCTGATTTGATCTTTAATGGCATATACTGCTCGAGAGCTAACTTTAGACAGATAGGCCTTGGAAACCAGAGTCTTCTGTGATTTGAAGATTTAGCTGGGCTTATCTGCCTTGCTCCTTGACTCCATTATGATAGAGTATGACAGAGGCAAAATCTCGTAGAAGTATGATTTCTTTGCTCTTTGTTGTTCCTTTTTGTTGGAGGAGGAGAAATTTCTTATGGTCCACAGAGTAGACCTGAATAGCCCTGCAAATGCTAAATTATAGGCAAATTCTTGTCACTTAAAGATATTTTACTGGCTATTTTACTAAACAAAAATGTAAACTCATGACTTATGGATCATAACTAACTAGCAAAATTCATAAGTGCAACCTAGAACCAGATTAAAATAAAGTTAGGAAATGTTTAACAAAATAACTAAAAAAAAAAAAACATTCCAATATAGATAATGTTAATATTTTCTAAGTCAAGATGTAGCTTTCAGGGATGTGATTTTATGTGAGTGTGATACCAGTATAAAATATCTTAACACTGTTTCTGTATCCCAAGAGTGTCAGAGAAGTGGCTTCATCTAGCAAGAGAATGGAAAAGCCAATAAAGGAGTGGCTCCATTTAGCAGATACTTTATAGAGATGGTTCCCTTAAAAACCTAATGTCCAGAGGCATGAATTATCCTGGATTTAACTGAGTTCTAACTACTCACAAGTTTTCTATACATTTGTGTCCATTCTCCTCACAAAGGTATTGTAGAGGAACACAGATATTGGGAACCCTGGGCAAGGTATAAAACCCTTTAGTCTAGTGGAACTTTGCTGATGTGTCTGGGTTGGCTCCTCATCCCCCCCAGAGGATAATTGGCATTCAATTGGAGGGGGGTGGCTAGAAAGCAGGACACACAGCAGCTTGGCTGACAAGAACAAAATGAGTTTGGTCGAGGAGTCCCCTTGAGCCAGGATAATTAAAAAACAAAACAAAACAAAACAGGCAAGTGGGAAGATTTGGTAAGGGCTAATCTAGTCACTTTCATTTTTTAGCTGAAATGGAGCAAGTGCTTACAAAAGAACCTCGTTTCTTGAGGGAAGTATGAAGAATGCTTGGTTAGGTTGATAAAGGAGCAAGGTTTTTTAGTGACTCAAAAGCAGATCACTGAGCTCTTGGATATTGTGAAGTGCATGTCTCTGTATCTCTTTGGAAAGGAGAAGTTGGAGCCAGAGATGTGGAAGGTAGTGGGAGACCAATTAACTGAATACTACCGTATTATGGGTCCTGGCTCAATCCCCGAGTACACATTCTTTATGTACAATGTAATAAAATTGGCTTTAAGAATGCCCATATATATGAAAAAGGAAGTTTTTAGCATGGGGGTGTCAAACAAGGAAGAATGAGGAGAACAAATCAAGGTATGGCAACCATAGCCCAGAAGGGTACCATATGTGGGTTGGGGATGAAGATAGGGGCTGTGTTGAGAAGTTTGAGGGGCATGGTGCCTCTCCATTTCTCAGCTCACCTTCCTTACTTATGCCTGGCCCATGCACCCTTGGAGTATCCTCTACTTCCTGATCCTCCTCTCTTAACTCATTTCATGGGTGGGGAGAAGGAGTAACAAGGCAGATGGGGACACCATTGGCACCACCACCTCAGTAGTTTTGCCTTCCTCGTATGTCCTGATTACAGGAAGCATTAGTGAAAGCAAAGGAGGAGGGACGGAATATGTTTGGAATGAGAATGGAAACATGCCCTGTGATTGAAGAACATGATCCTAATTGGCCTCTAGGTCAAATCAGGAGAAAACACACTCCTTTTAATCTGGAAGTTATCAAAGATTTGAAAAAGGCTTACACTCTTTATGGGTATATGTCATCTTATGTTAGAATGCTTTTAGAGGATTTGGCTTATGAAATCCTAACTCCTAATGATTGGAAATCCATAACAAAAACAGCACAACCAGATCAAAGCCTTATTCCTTACCCAATGCTTGTGGCTAGTATCTTCATTAAATGAGTAATATTGGGATAGGACCTAAGAAGATATACACATTTTATACCAATGTACAAATTAATGTATGCTGGGAAACCATCCCAGAGTGACAAATTTTATTGGCCTCAGCTCCAAATTTTTTGCATGGGACCCCCTTGAGGATATCCTGGCTATTACATAATTGGCCATGGGCTTTTGAAGAAAAGTTTTCTAAGATCCCTCTTAAAGGACCGATCATCTTTATAGATGCATCCAAATGTATATTCTACTAACTTAGATATAAACAGAGTAGTCAGAACTTCCTTTTAGTTCACTCAGCAGAATGAGTTGTATGCAATTATGCTAGCTCTTACTTATTACCCAGGAGATAAAAATATAATATCTGATTTGGCTTATTCAGTAGATATAGTACAAAGAATTGCCACAGCCCAAACAAAATTTGTAGCCTCCAACATATTTCAGCTTTTTAAGGAACTTTAAGAGCAAGTGAGAAACTACCCAGGTAAGTATTACTTCTCACATGTCTCCTCTCATACTGGTCTTCCAGGACCTATTTTTTATGGACACTCAAAGGCAGATCATCTTCTCACCATGTTAGCCAACACTTCCCTACTTCAGGCCACCCAAGAATATCTCATTTTAAATATCATCAGATTACATGAGCTTCACATCTGCAGTTTGGGATAACAAAAGAGGAAGCTAGAAGCATATTAAAAGCTTGTACAGTTTGCTTCCCTTTCCAATCTCCTACACTCCTTCAGGGAAAAACCCTCTTGATTTGAGGCCCAATGAGATTTGGCAGATGGATGTGACCCATTACAAATCTTTTGGCCATCTGTCTTTTATCCATGTTGTCATGGGAACCTTCTCAGGTTTTGCAGAACCTAAGTTTATACATTCTTGTCTCTGAATCCACTACAAAAAATTCCTCTGAATCAAAGTTATTAATCAAATTAATAAGTGCAAATTTTGCTAAGTATCTCTGAAGTTCTGTGATCAAAACAATATCTTAGCAGGGAGTTGTTAGGTTCTTACTAAGTTTTTACTAAGAGACAACAGCACGTTACAGGGAGTAAATACTAATAATGAAGATGAAAGATGAGGAAAGAACCCAGCATCATATCCCTATCCTCAAAAGAGTAATCTCCATTTTTGATTAAAAAAAAATCTGTGAATATTGTGAAGGAAACTGGGGAAGATTTTCTCAGAATCAAAATGCAGCTAAAGGAGTAGGGAAGATACTAAACTCTGGGAATTGTTCATCTTGAAATATATTTCTTCAAATTTTCTCTCAGTTTCATTGAATGTCTAGAAGCTTTGAGGCTTCCTATTTCACTTTTCAATAGACATAATCTCTTTGGGTCACTTCCCCCCAATTCATATTTGTATTGTAAAATTGATTCTCAGTGAGTGGCTGCTACTATCATGGGTTCTAAGATATATTGTGGGTCTGGATTATTACTAATACATCTCCTACTGGAAAGAGTAGGCTCAAACACAGTACCATGATAAGAGACAGGTATACAATCAGGGAACACACGGCCAAAGCAATTCACAACTCCAGTATAGCAAGGCCCCAATTTTTTTTTTTTCCTTCTATTGAATCCTCATGTTACTACTTCAGGGCTTTGATTTCTTTCATTTCCAGAGGAATTCTCATACTGATCTCTTTTAGACTAAGAGTCTATACTAGGCAGGTCTGTGCCTCTGTACAACTCAACTTTTGATTGCCACGGAGAACTTCAAGACTAAAATTCTTTTCCCCTGCCAAAGGTCATAACTGCTTATAACTACTTTATTTTTGTATCTCTGATTCCTCAAATGTGCCTTCAAAATGACTGAAATTACACATAATGTTTCCAATACCAGATACCCAGGCTGATGAGAGGGAGAAAAGCTAAATTTGCCCTTTTTTCCAAGGTGATTTTCTTGTAAAAACCTGATTGTTTCTTCTATTACCAGTCCTAAGTCTGGGATGCTTCAAACTGTTGGCAAATATAGTCAGCCAAAAGTCTCCAAGAGGCAAATTTTCACCAGATCTATGGCCAGCTTCCCTTTAATGCCATCATAGAAAAGTATTTATACTTTGTAAAGAGATTCTTGGATATTAACACCTTGTTAACACATTAACACCTTATCATCAGTGATTATATCCTGTGACTACACCAATTGAGTTGGGGGAAGTGAGGAACCAAATCACCTCCCATTCTTACATTAAGAAGTTTTTCCTTACAACAAGCCTTAGGCTGCCTTTCTGCAATTTTCATCATAACTCCTAAATTTCACCTGTAAAGCCAAGTAGAATGAGTCACATGACAGACAGCCCTTAAACTATTTGAAAGGAACTCTGCCCATGACTATTTTCCTTCTCTCTAAGAACCTATGAGCTCAATTTTCAGTTAGCTACAAATTCTTTATGAATTCTCATCCTATTTACAGCAAAAATATCAATATCAATTTGGTTCAATGCTTTTATTTTTTATTTAACTTTACATTTAACTTTGTTTTTCATTTTCAGAGTAGCAAGAGTTAAATTGTTTATAGAGCACCTAAGAATTATATGATTCTTGGTGTTCTCTCTCTACCTCTTTGTAACATTCTGTGAGTACAGAGACACAATATTTCAGAGATCTGGAAAGGCTGCCAGTAAAATGAGGTGCCACATGAGTTGAGCATTGAATGAAGACTATGAGAGGTAGAGGTGAAGAGGGTTGGTATTCTAGTCACTAACATAACTAAAATGACTGCCCAACAGTCTGTGCAAATCATGGATGTGGTATATGGAATTTCAAGTTGGATAGATATTTGGCTGTGAAGAGGAATACTGTGAAATAAACTTGGAAAGGCAGGCTGTAGCCAGATTGTGAAGAGCTTTAAAAGCCAAGTTGAAGAGTTGATAGTCTATTCTAGAGACTACGAAACTCATTTAAATCACCTCAAATTTTGATTTTTCAGAGATTGTGCTATGATTTATAGTTATAGTACACTTAATAGATGATACATAAAAAACACATAAGAGTATTTATTCTTTCCCCTCCTCTTTTGATCTCCTTTTTTTCTCTTCTCTTCTTTCCTCTCTTCCCTTTGTGAGAAAAGGAAGGATTTTAATGGGGAGACACTTTGAGCAAAGAGACCAACTAGGAGAGTATCTTAATAGAATCAGGACACATCTTTTAGTTGCCTATAAGATATCTAAGTGGATATGTACAACAATCAGATTTCTGTACTACTGGAGATTTATATATGTGGATTTGGGAAATATCTGCATAGAAAATATAATTGGATCCAAGGGAGCTGGGGAGGTCTTGGATGACTTGGTTCTTTATATCTTGGACCAAAAATAAAATGTGCCAACTATGTTAAATGATACATTTTATCTTTAAGGAAAAGACCATTTGAATAAACTCCACAAGGTAAATATTGTCCATTAATAAATTACAGTTAGCCCTTCCACATTATGCCTTTTCCCAGTGTGGTTTTGATACATTGAGGCTCAGCATAAGAATTAAATGGGAATTTTGGGGGAGTTTTGCAGAAGCTTCAGATTATGGCTTACAAAAGCCAAAAGACTACACAGAACTTATGACCAAATATTTAAATTAAATTTTGCAATAAAGTATTATGAACATCCTATAAAAGAAAAAGAAAAAAAAATCAAACTTTTTTTCTGTTATGAAAAAGTGGCCAAAAAATTTCCAGTTTGTGGTGGGAGGTTGCCTCTAAACTACTTGTTATGTGGAAAGGATAATTGTATAGTTATGCAAAAATCTATTTGAAGAAATATTTGGAAAAAAAAAGAATTAGTGGAAACATAAACTAGTCTAGGCCTAGGAAATCAAAGAAAATGAATTTTAAAGGAAGCTAATCACTAGATGGACAAATAAAGCACTTATTAAGAACTTACTATGTGCCAGGCACTGTGCTAAGCTTATATTTTAATAAGGAAGGGGCGAAGTAGTAAAGTAATTCTGAGTGTTAAGAATTGAGCCATGTAAAGAAAGAGAATGGCTGGCAAAAGTACTTTTTAAAGTGGAGGTGAGGAACTCACCAGTTGGAGGAAGAGGTCATAGGGTAGAGAATTAAAGATGTGAGAATGAGGCAGCTAAGTAGTGCAGTGGATAGAGCACCAGCCCTGAAGTCAGGAGGAACTGAGTTCAAATTTGACCTCAGACATTTAACACTTCCTAGCTGTGTGACCTTGGGCAAGTCACTTAACCCCAGTTGCCTCAGGAGAAAACAAACAAACAAACAAAAAAAGATATGAGAAAGCTGCTATGGACTAGATGAGTAGAACTACTTAGTTCATGAGTCAAAATGCCTATGATGAAATTTAGACCTAAAAAAGACTTCTCTACTGAGATCTTGATTCCACTTGTTCACTTTCACTACCCCTCCCTCCCCTCCTTCCCTTTCCTCTTCCCCACCTGTTTAGGGAGCATTGTTATCATGGCAGCATTAACAGCAGTTTCCAAAAATATAGATTTTTTTTTTTTTTACATCCATTAGATAGACATTTATTTTTCAAGTGAGCAAGACCAGCTAGTTGGTGAAGATAGTAAAGAAAACTGGAAATAGCCAATGTTAGGAGTTGTAGGAAGATAGGAACACTAAAAAAACAAATTGGAATTAAGTAAATTCAGTGACTAAAATGTCCATAATTTTTGACCTAGAGATTCCACTAATTGGCTTGTACCCTAATGAGATCATTGATAAGAAGAAAGTCCCTATATATACCAGAAAGTGAATTTGTTTAGAAATTTCAGTCATGCCTAACTCTTTGAAACCTCATTTGGGACTTTCCTGGCAGAGATACTAGAGTGGTTTGCCATTTCCTTCTTCAAATAAATGAATAGTAGCATTTTGTGTATGTGTGTGTGGGGGGGGTGTAGGAAAGAATTGGAAACAAAGTAGAATGCTAAACAAATAGTGGTAATGAATATAACATATCACTGAGCTATAAGAAATGATATATACCGTTCATACATCAGTTCATGTAAGTCTCTCCGGGCCTCTCTAAAATCATCTCGCTGATCGTTTCTTACAGAATAATAATATTCCATAACATTCATATACCACAATTTATTCAGCCATTTTCTAGCTGATGGGCGTCCACTCAGTTTCCAGTTTCTTGCCACTACAAAAAGGTCTGTTAAAACATTTGTGCCTACACAAGTCTTTTTCCTTTTTTTTATCTCTTTGGACTACAGGCCCAGTAGAGACACTATAGGATCAAAGGATATGAACAGTTTGATAGTTCTTTGGTCATAGTTCCAAATTGCTTTTAAGAAATAATGAACAATATTAATGTAGTTAAGCATGGAAAACGGAAACAATTTGATTTGGAAGAATCAAGAAAACAATATAATGAATACAACAATATAAATGAGGAAAAAATGACCACAAAACATAACAAGTATGGTTCCAAACATATATAAGAAGATTCCCCCACAAAATTCTATTGTAGAAGTGGGATGTCCACAGATGAGTTATATTGCATAAATTTTCAAACTTAACATAGTTGTGAAGAGATTCACAGATATGTTTCTCAGTACAGTTTATTCTGATTCTTGGTTTTAATGGCTATCATAGCTGAAAAGGATACTTCATAAAGATATGTATCTCTAAATAGAAATGGTACATCATTAGCTACTCCTTTAAAATCATGACACTCATCTTTCATCTATTAATTAATTATACAATAGTTTTTGTTGAATTTTGAATAGGAAATTTGTGTCTTTCCTGATGTCAAAGTAAATCAATTATTTTTGCAAACTAATCAGAAGGAATTAAATGTTTTATATTTTTAACAAGTGAGTTCAAAATATAAATAAAACTCTTCTTATAGGTTAGAAAATTGCCTTGAAGTTATTGATTTTTTATGAGAATCCTTAATTGATGGCATACATCATTTTTAATAACCTAGAGATTTGAAAATAATATTCAGGAGAAGTTATTCAAAAGTGTCAAATAGAAGTTATGAAGAATGTTATGAAGAATAAAGTTATGAAGAATGATGTCTGAGAACAGATCATAAAATCTGGCCACTGTGACCATTGATAAGTTTGGAGAGAGGTTTTAGCTAAGATGGGGAAGTGAAGAGGTTGAGAATATGGGATATTGGAAAGATGATATTACCGTTCACTTGGAAAAGGGATTGGGTTTTGGAAAAAAGAATAGAATTCAACCCATCCATGCTGTTATGCATCATTTGATCAGATATCTCTGGTGAATTGTTTGTTTCATGAATTCAGTTTGAGTCGATAGTGAAACCACATCATTTAATGTTATTTTTCTCCTTCATTTTGTCTAGACTCCTATTTAAATAAGCACATTAAAGTTCTGGGTTTTCAAAGTCTCTCTAGGAGATAGTAAGATTTAGCAAGTATGACCAAGCTGGCAAGGCTTCAAGGGCAGGCTTGGTGATAGACCTGATGTTTGTTGGCCAAAGACCAACTCAGAAATGAACAATTTCAGTTTGGCTGCAGGGTCATTAATTATCTAGACACAGCAACTTTTTTTTTTTTTAAAGCAATCTTATGTTTATTGATAACTTTTGTTTCTATATCACATTTCCAAATACATCATTCCCTTTTCTTATTCAATGATTCTTTACAGCAAATATTTTAAAAGATAGAGGGGGAAAGTAGTTTAGGAAAGGCAGTAAGAGATAGCAAATCTTAAAATTTAGAGAGAAATCCCCATCTGCACTCAAAGAGGGAGTGACCAGACTGGCAAAAATCCCAGCTCTTTGACGCATTGAAATATTTCCCTAAATTATGTAGATCAAATGTTTGTCTGTCTCTGACACACCAGACAAGCAATTTTTGGTAACATTTGATTTTGACCATACAACAAACAATACCATAGAAATTTATTGCTTACTGTACTGTATATGTGGAGTGCAGAGATATTTTGTACCTTTCTGCTTTTGAATTACTGGGCTTGAATTTTTAGTCACTGAATTATATTGCTTCTTAAATGTTCATTACCTTCATGTGTTTAGAGAAACTCCTTTTCAACTAGGATAAATAATGCATTAGAATAGAGCTCTTGCTAGTCACTATTAATGCAACCTTCTTTGGATGTTGCAAGAGATTTTATATTTCTTATGGCTATTGAAGATTTAATTCTTTTAGAAGGTTATAATTGCCATAAAATAACTAATATGTATGTTAGTTTTCACCTTAATTGTGTAGGTATTTATTTCTGTTTTTTACATTAGCCTATAGTTAAGCAATTACCTTGAGACGCCTTGTAGTTCTGCAGTTTAGCGGGATCTTCCTACATATGTTTCATTAAAAAAAAAAGGTGGCTGAATTTTGCTGTTTGTTAGAAAGTATTTTGGATTTTGTAATTTTTCATGGATATACTAATGATGTTACTTTTTGTAGTAGCAAAATTACAGTTAGCAAGCATGTTCAGGGAATGGCTAAATAAATTGAAGCACATAAATATAATGGAATGTTGTTGAACTGTAAGACAAGATGATTATGAAGAATTCTCAAGAAAAAAAAAAAGTAAAAAAAAAGCATGCTTCAATCTGTATTCAGATACCATCAGTTCTGTCTCTGCTTATGGATAGTATTTTTCATCCTAAGTCCTTCAGAGTTGTCTTTGATTGTTGTATTGCTCAGAAAAATTAAAATGATTTTTCTTGAAATTCACAGCTGATCATCTTCCAATATTGTTTTTACTTTATACCCAGTACATTTCACTTTGAGTCAGCTCATGGAAATCCTAGGTTTTTCTGAGAGCATCCTGCTCATCATTTCTTATAGCATAATAATTACATACTACAATTTGTTTAGCCATTCCTCAATTGATGGGCATTTCCTCAACTTCCAATTCTTTGCCTAAAGAAAATAGTTGTTATAAATATTTTTGTGCCTATAGGTCTTTTTTTTAAGCAATGGTATTGCTAAATGGAATGCATGGTTTTATAGCCTCTGAGCATTGTTCCAAATTACTCTACAGAATGGTTGAATTAATTCATAACTCTATCAACAATGCATTAATATCTCATTTTCCCCACATCCAACATTTTCCATTTTCCTTTTCTGTCCTGTTAACCAACCTAATAGGTACAAGGTGATATCTCAGAATTATTTTAATTTGCCTTTCTCCAATCAATAGTGAGAGGATTTTTTATATGGCTATTGATTACTTCAAGTGAAAACTGTTCATATTTTTTGATCATTTATCAATTAGGGAATGAATCTGATTTTTATATATTTGAATTAGTTCTCTATATATTTGAGAAAATAGGACTTTATCAAAGAAACTTGCTTCAAAGTTTTTTCATAATTTCTATTGCTGTTTTCTCCAGTTTATTCCACTTTCTCTCCTTTCACTCTGTCTCTCCTCAAAAGTATTTTGCTTCCAACTATCTCATCTCCAATCTGTCCCCCCTTCTATCACCTTTCTTTATTTTATTTTATTTTATTTTATTTTATTTTATTTTATTTTATTTTATTTTATTTTATTTTATTTTATTTTATTTTATTTTTTTTGCTGAGGCAATTGGGGTTAAATGGCTTGCCTAGGGTCACACAATTAGGAAATATTAAGTGTTGGAGACCAGATATGAACTAAAGTCCTCCTGATTTCAGGGCTGGTGCCCCATCCACTGGGCCACCTAGCTGCCCCCACCCTATCTTTCTTTTATCTGCTTCTATTCCCACTTTCCTGTAACATAAATTTCTATACCTAAATGAGTGTGCATATTATTCCATCTTTGGACCAATTCTGTTGAAAATAAGGTCAAAAAATAAAAATTTTTAAAAATTTTAAAAAGAGGGTAAGGTTCATTCATTCTTCCTCCCCTTCCCCCTCTCTTCCATTATAAAAGCTTTTTTTTTTGCCTTTTTAATGTGAGATAATTTATCCCATTCTACTTCCCCCTTTCTCTTTTCCCCAATACATTCCTCTGTCACCCCTTGATGTTATTATTTTTAGATATCATCCCTTCCTATTCAACTCAAACCTGTGTCCTCTGTCTATATATACTCTTTCTAAATGCCCTAATGATGAGAAAGTTCTTATGAATTATAAGAATGTTTTTACATATAGGAATGTAAATAGTTTAACCTTATTTAGTCCCTTATGATTTTCTTTTCCTGATTCCCTTTTTATGCTTCCCTTGCGTCTTGTATTTGAAAGTTAAATTTTCTTTTCAGCTGTGGTCTTTTCACCAAATTTTTGAAAATCCTCTATTTCATTGATTATTTATCTCCCATTTCCCACTTGCCCAGGAAGATTACATTCAGTTTTGCTGGGGAGGTGATTCTTGGTTGCAATTCTAACTCCTTTGCCCTCTAGAATATCATATTCCAAGCCCGCTGATCCTTTAATGTACAAGCTGCTAAATTTTGTGTTATACTGACTGTAGTTCCCTAATACTTGAATTGTTTCATTCTGGCTGCTTGCAATATTTTTCCCTTGATCTGGAAAGTCTGAAATTTGGCTATAATATTCCCTAGAGTTTTCATTTCAGGAATCTCAGGAGGTGATTGATGAATTTTTTCAATTTTTATTTTTACCCTTTAGTTCCAGAATATTAGGGCAGTTTTCCTTTTTAATTTCTTGAAAGATGATATCTAGGCTTTTTTTTTTTTAAATCATAGCTTTCAGGTAGTTTAATAATTTTTAAATTTTCTCTCCTAGATCTCTTTTCCAGGTCAGTTGTTTTTTCTAATAAGTTATTCCATATTGTTTTGTTTTTTTCTTCTTTTGCTTTTGTTTTATTATTTCTTGATTTCTCATAAAGTTATTAACTTCCATTTGCTCAATTATAATTTTTAAGGAATTATTTTCTTCAGTGATCTTTTGTACCTCCTTTTTCAAGGAGGCCAATTCTATTTTTCAAGGAATATTATTTTCTTCAGTAAATTTTTGTACCTCTCTTTCCATTTGGCTAATTTTATTTTTTAAGGCATTCTTCTCCTCCTTTACTTTTTTGTACTTTCTTTACCATTTGGCCTATTCTATTTTTAAGGTGTAATTTTCTTCAGCACTTTTTTTGGTGTGTTTACCAAACTGTTGGCTTTTTTTTTTTTTTAATGCTTTTCTTGCATTACTCTCATTTTTGTTCCAATTTTTCTTTTACCTCTCTTATTTGATTTTTAGAATCCCTTTTGAGCTCTTCCTTGGCCTGAAACCAATTCATGTTTTTTAGGGGTTTTGGATCTAGGAGTTTTTGACTTTGTTTTCTTCTGTGTTTTGATCTCCTTTATCACCAAAATAAATTTCTGTGATCAGAAATTTTTTTTCCTTTTGCTTATTCATTTCCCCAGCCTATTACTTGACTTTTAACTCTTAGTTAAAGTAAGATTTTGCTTTTAGGGTGGAGGGTACATTGTCCCAAGTTTGTGCAGTTGTTTTCAGGGATCCTTCTAGGCACCTATAGGTTTTCAGATTTTCCTAAGTGGTATGATCTAAGGAGAGATGTGTTTATTCCTCTCCTGATCTGTGAGTGACTACAAATACTCTTTTCTGTCCTGAAATTGTGAAAAGGATCCCTATTTCACCAAGGCCATAAGTTCTGATGTGTTAGTGTTTCTCTTTGCTTTGGAATTGCCACCCAGGACTGCTGCCCAGATTAAGTAGGGGCAAAGCAATAGCGTTCTGCTTCAATGCTAGCAATGAAATACATATAATCTCCTTCTGATCAAATAGTTGTTTGATACTCCCTCCACCCTCATCTTACCCCTCTCCCCCCGCCCCTTATCGTCTGGGGGCTCAAAGCTCCAGAAGCTGCTGCTGTGGTTGCCACTGCTAATTCAATGATTCCCAAGGCCTGTTCTTGGGCTGTTGAGACTGTGTCTGCACTGAACTGAACTTTTTTCTCAACCTGCTGCAACAGACCATGTCAAATCTCTAAATTGTTTTGGGCTGGAAAATTATTTTGTTCCATCTTTTTGTGAGTTCTGCCAGTTTAAAATTTGTTGGGAATCATTATTTAAGGGTATTTGGAAAGACTTGGGAGAAGAGTTCAGGGGAGCCCCTATTTTTATTCTGTTATCTCCTCCACATAATATATTCAAATAAGCTTTAAATATGTTTATTTGTTTTAATTTTGAATCTATGGATTTCTGTACTTTATATTAGCCCTTAATTGGGCAATCACTTTGAGACTGTTTGAAGTTCTGTGGTTTAGCTGGATCTTATATATTTTTCCTTTCATTTGGTCAATAAAGCCAAGGAACAGCAAAGGAAAGAGCTTATGCTAATTTCTATTCATGCCCCATTTAAAAAAAAAAAAAGGTGTTGGGGGGGAGGTACCTGTATTTCAGCATTGTGTTTTAAAGTTCTTTGGATTTTGCAATATGTCATAAGTATGTGCGATTGAAAACTAATGATGCTACTCTTTGTGTTACCAAAATAACTAGAAAAAATGACAAATTACTGATCATTTGTTGGTAATGCTGGAGAAAGGATTTTTGCTCAGAAAATGATAATATCTACTAGATAGCTTTCAAGTTGCCTCCCAACACAGAGATTCTATGATTCTTAATTACCATAACAATATAAATACATTTATGCATTTTCCCATGAAAAAACTCAAGTCATCAGCTGGTATTCAAATAGAAGTCCTAAAATTTGTGAAATTATAATATGGAATGCAGGAGAAGAGATAAAGGAATTCAAATTTTACCACTGATTCTCATTTCTTAAATGACTGTCAACAAGTTAAGATGGTCAACAAGTCTTAATTTACTCATCTGCAAAATAAGAGATTAGACTAGATAAATTCTGATGTTCCTGAACTAGACCTATTATCTTCTAACTTTTTAGTGACTGAAAAAAAAAAAAAACCTCAGTAAATGTAAGTACAAAAGATCTATAAAAGTTTTAAACTTTTTTTCTTTCATCATAGACTCCTTTGGCAGTCTGATAATAATCTATACCTTTTCTTAGAATTATGTTTTAAAATGCATAAAATAAAACACATAGTAATATAAAGAAAACCAATCAGTTTATAGACCCCAGATTAAGACCCCTGCCATAAAGGAGTGAAACAAGTCATGGAAAACCTTATGAATTAACAGTTGCAACAACAAGAGGGAAAATCCAGCAAGTATTTTGCTGGAAGTATTAAATATCTTTGAACATAATAGCTGCAAAATAGAAAGACAGACCTTTGAAAATTCATACCTGCTGATGCTTATAACACATTGCATATTTTGAAGGTCAAGCAATATAATAGGTACAGAATTAAATTATTGTAGTATTAAATTCAAGAAGAAATAAAGATATAGATGAAAATTTCAGAATCATTCTCATTCTGTCTCTTCTCCTAAGTTGTGAGCAAGATATCTGAATTATGTGATTGATGTGTGATATGAATTGATATAGGAGCACTAGCACACTCAATCTCAGTGTAATGGGGACCCTTTTCACAGTTTCAGAGCAGAAAAGAGTGCTTATGGTCACTCACAGACCAGACCAAAACAAACAACTCAGAATTTACAATGACTTCAAGGTCAGTAGCATTCTCTGAAGAATAAAGAGAATTGTCACTGAAGGAAACTACCACCAGTGACACCTGAGACCTCTGCTTTGGAAAAAATCAATCAATAGCATCTTGGTTTTATGTTTTATCTGTGTTAAGTTTAAGAACATTTGAAGGCAACTGTGATTGAGTATCACACAGATAATTTTGTAAAACACCAAACAACTTTATGCAATCTGCTCGAAGTGAAAATTATATAAAAGCATTGTCAGCACATATATGACATTGAGCTGCATAATATTATCCAATGAAAGAACATAAATGTGAAACAAAATACAATCTCCATTGACAAACCGGGACCAAGCTGGGGTAATCATTCCCCAGGGCTGCAAATTTAGTGTATTGAAACAAATAAGATCTAAACCAATTGAAAAAAGAGTATCTGATGAACTGGTTGAGAATTAGAATAAAAATAAAAGGAGGTCATTGTTGAAAGGTCCAACAACAAAGACATGTCCTGGTCAGCAAATATATGTATGTTGTTCCAAAGTCATAACTGAGTTCATAAAGTTAAAAAACAAGCTAACAAGATATAATAAGATATGATAATGAATGTAAAATGCACAAAGAAGGCCCAATAGCTAGTAGATTCCATGCCTCCTTGAAACTAGAGGGAAGGTCAACTGTAAAGAATAGGAGAATTGCTCCCAATTCATTTTCACCATTCCTTAGAAAGGTAAGGACATATTGGCAGATTATCAAATGAAATCCAAAGTCCTCTTCTGTTTCCCTCAAACCTAGAACTCATGTCATTTTGACAACTGAATTCTATTAGTGATGTAAATTATCTGGAATTTTACTAGATAAAGTAAAATGCTCTTTAATTGAACATACGTATCAGTTGCAACACTAATAATACACTGTAATTACAATGGAAGCAAGTTACAATGTCACTGCAATAAATGGTAACACATCATCTACTTTGTCTGTTTATTCATCCCAGTACCAAAAACAGCCCCTGAAATTTCTCAGACTCAATTTAGAAAATCTTAAACAGGGAGAGAAAGATTTAGACAAGCCTAGCAAATGGTTTTTAGTAAGTCATTAATCCTGTAAAATTTCTAGTTAGCTCTTTAAAATTTCAAGAACTCCATCATTTTAGCCAGTAATACTCTCTTCCTTTTCAAACTTCTTTCTGCAGCTCCACAAAGCAACATATGTAGAAAAATTATTCTATGTTCCCTGTCAACAACAATTCCTATGTTTCACACACACACACACACACACACACACACACACACACACATACACACACACAAAGTTAGAGGTTATTAGCTTTCAGAATTGGAAGAAATCTCAGAAGTCATCTAGTTTAATTTATACCTAAATAGGAATCTTTTTTAACACCATGTCAACCAAACCAGTTATCCTTTCTTCATTTGAAAGAAAGGAGAAAAGAATAAACATTTATTAAGCACTCATGATGTACCAGGCACATATTAAACACTTTACAGCTATTCTTTCATTTGATTCTCTCAACAGCCCTGGCAAATGCATGCTATTGTAAGCTCCATTTTATAGTAAAAGACACTATGGTAAACAGAAATGAAGTGACTTGCTCAGTGTCACAAGGTTACTAAGTGTCTGAGGCTGGATTTAAACTCAGGTCTTGCTCACTCAAGATCACTACTCCATCCACTGAATGATATATTTACTTCCAAGGAAGGAGAACTCAATACCATGGTGGCCAGTTTCATATTTAGATAGCTTCAAATGTTAGTAAGTTTTCGCTTGCATTGAATTTAAATCAACCTCTCAGCAACTTTTTTGCAGCACAAATAGAATTATAAAATTAAGGGATGTCTTAATACCATCCCATATCAAGACCATTTATAGTGTTTCCAACAAATATATTTGTGTCAGTAGAAAGATTGTTGGACTTGGAAGCAGAGAAACTGGTTTCAAATCCCAGGTCTGCTAATTAATACTGTTTCTGAGACTTTGGAAGAATCACTTAATCTCTCGATGTCAGTTTCCTCAACTGAAAATTGTGAAGTTGAACTAGATGATCCCTGAGATCTCTGATATCTCTAAATCTATGATCCCATGATCTCAAAGGATAGCCCATATCTGGCTACACATCCCTTTCACAGCATCCTCAATAAATACTGAATAAAGAGTACCGGTTCTGGAGCCAAAAGACTAGGTTTAGGCTTCTTACTCTACATTTTACTATTTGTAATTTTGGATTGATCATTTAACTTCTCTAGAACAAAATTCTCTAAGTGATAAAATGAGGAAATAGAAACAGGTCCTTTCGAGTTCTAAGTATTATGAGGCTAAATATTTTCATTCCGTATAATTTGTTGGCTTACTATGTCCTCTTTTTGGTTCTGATTGCAATCCTGATATGAAAATTAACAACAATAGCATTTATATAATGGCTTCCAGGTCTGTGAGATGTTTTATATCTCAGTTGATTCTCCCCACAAGATTGAGATAGTTCTTATAGGTATTGGGAAACCCATTTTATAGATGAGTAAACTGAGCCTTATTAAAGTTATGTAACTTGCCCACAGTAATATAATTCTAAGTATTGGAAGTGACATAAAATATTACTCTCACATGATTAATTTTTAGCATGCTTTTCACATCACCATCTTAGTTTTATTTAACTAATACAATTCTCAACAGGAAGGTACTAGGTATGTCGGATGATGTAAAGATCTAAAAGACCACAAGAAATTTTTTCACAAACAAAGCTAATAAAGCTAAAAATTAGAAAGAAAAAGTTAACTAGGAAAAAATACTCTTTGGCACAGGTTTCTCTGACAAAGTTCTCATTTCTAAGATATATAAGAAGTTGATTTAAATTTATAGGACTAAAAACCACTCCCCAAATTGCTAAATGATCCAAGATAATGAATGGACAGTTCTCAAAGGAAGAGATTCATTCTATCAATAGTCATTTGAAAAACATGATTCAAAATCATTCATAACTTGAGAAATTCAAGTCGTCAGCTCTTTAATTCCATCTCACACTTATCAAATTGCCAAAGTTGGAAAAAGAAGCATGGTAGATTTGGGAGGATGTGTGGAAAAACAGGCACCTTAACATGCTACTGATGGAACTGTGAATTAGTCCAGCCACTCTGGAAAAACACTTGGAACTCTGTCCCCCAAATTATTAATCTCTACAAATCCTCTGACTTAGCAATGCCACTGTTAAGCCTATACCTGAAATATTTTATTATAGAAGTTCATAATTTGAGGACAGTGTAATGGCATTTTTTATTTTTTTAATAAATTTTTTAAACCTTTCCTAGGTTTCTCTAATGCTTATCCTTTAAACATTTGTTATAGCACAATAATATTGCTCATCTGTAAAACGAGCTGGAAAAGAAAATGGCAAATCATTCCTGTATCTTTGCCAAGGAAACATCAAATGGAGTCACAAAGAATCATATATAGCTGAAGTGACTCAATAACAATAGTAGCAACAATTCCTTTATTCTCATATATTCTAAATTGATGGCCACTCCAATTATTGGCTGACAAAAAGAGCTACTATAAATATTTTTGTACATATTGAACCTTTTTGCATACCTCAAGTCTTTCTCTGCTTCAAGTATATTCTCCATTCAGTTGACAAAATGATGTTTCCTAAAGTGTAGATACAAACATATCCTACACACAAACCCCCATTCAGTACAGTTCACTAACTCTCTGTCACTTCTAAGATCAAGTAACAAATCCTCTATTGGCATTTAAAGCCCTCACCCCCTACCTTCCTTATCTTCTTATACCCCACATGTAGAGTATGGATTGAAGTGAAGAGAGACTTGAGGCACACAAAAAGGATCAATATATACAAAAATATTTATAGTAGCTCTTTTTGGAAGAAGGTGGGGTATAAAGCCTAAATAAATAGATTAGGACAAATAGACAAATGAACAGGTAGATAGAAATTTAGGTTAAATCAGAAGTTTACTATGTAGAGAAACAGAGCATTTCTATCACTCCCACATAGTGAGGTGAGTGAATTTGCATATACTTTGTCAAGATCATTTTTCATCCAGCCTTATTTATTGTGCATAAATTTAACAATAACAGAGTGAATTGGTCTTATTCTAAGGAACCACAGTGGGTAGAAATACTGGGATTCCTTTTCTGGTTCTTTATCACTATTTGAGCTCCCTTTATTCATCACTATTTAGAACATTGAAATTGAAGTGAAGAAGCTCTCAGTTCAAATCTGGACTCAGATATTTTACTATCCACGTGACTATGACAAGAGTCTTAATCTATGTCTGTTTCAGTTTCCCGAAGTGTAAAATGGAGATAATAGCACCTGTATGTTATGAGGATTAAATGAGATAATACTTATAAGGCACTTAGCACAATGCCTGGAATAGTGCTTAATAAATCGTTTACACTCTTTTCCTCCCCTTGTGGAAAAGTGCGGGCCTTAGTCCTTTATTTCCTAATGCACCCATAGTGAGTGTTTACAAATCCTCATCCTCTCCCCTATGAAAACTTGCTTTGATTTATTCATCATGCTGGAAAGTGACAAATACATTCACATTAAAAAGTCAATGGTTTAATAATGGTTAATCCAATCCCTTCACTGGGAAATTATTTGTTTTTGAATTGACGATTATGATTGTTGCATATATGATGAGAATTTGACCCAGGATAGGAATTTTTCTTGTTATTATGTATGTTAAAGGAGATATGACTTCTAATTAGTCACATTTGAATAATAATGTGAAACACTGGGCTCTTATTAAGATTGGAATTAGTTGATAGAAAGAGAGACATAAAGAAACAGAGAGACTTTGGAAGCCACAGCCACGTAGGGGAAATTGGCTCCTCAATATGTCTCTGATTTTCAATCTTTTTTTCTCTGTCTTTGTCTCTCAGTCTCTCTTCTCTTCATCATTTCTTCTGTCTTTCTTCTTTCCTCTGTCTCTGTCCCTGTCTATCTCTGTCGCTGTATCTTTCTGAGTGTTTCTGTCTCTGTCTTCCTCTATTTGTCTTTCTCTTTTTCTTTGTGTGATCTGTCTCTTTCAGCATAAGTCTCTTCAGAAACTCTATTAATTCTACCATTTACATAGGTCCACAGAATTGAATCACAACTTACTTAGGAATCAAGTCTCCTGCATACACAGAAGAATGCAAAACATCTCAAACCTGGGTGAAAAATCCAGTTAAATTTTAGGTTTTGAACTGTTAACTAACTCTCCCATTACCTTTACTCTTCACTGACACTACCTAGAAAACTTTAGAGTACCTTCTCACCAAAGTGTTGGTCATATTTTTCCTCTTCTTTCCATAGGAACTCATAAAGATCATCTATTAATAGGGAGGGTACATAGATCTAGTCCTAAAAAGGATCTTAGGAGCCATTTCGTAAAAGCCCTAATTTGATAGATGAAGAAACCAAGGTCCATTGAAATTAAGTGACTTGGCTAAGGTCACATAGGTAGTAGAGATTTGAAGCCAAGTTCTAATCCAGGAGTCAATATTCTTTATATCACCATACTGCCAATTACAATCTGTATTAGTGGAATGATATACTTCATCAATAAAATTAAGGATATTTGGGAAGAAGGAAAAGAAAAACAGTAATTTTTTCCTCGTGTATCAGCTATACATTTGCTAGTTTATTAGTTAAATAAAAACATTTTAAAGGTAAGATTTTTTTTCAATCTACCAGTCAAATGACAAGCATTTAATAAATGTTATTTTGTATCTAAGCATAACTTTACTCTGAGGTCAACTTGTTGATTGGTGAATTCTTGATTGGTGAATTCTTGCCAGATCTACCATATCATCAGAAATCTCAACCACACTGCTCCCTTCCCAGCTCTACACTGAATGACTTGTACCATAAATATATACTCTTCTTCCTCTGCTTTTCATCTTTCTTTTATGTGCTTTCTTCTTTCAGTAAAATGTAAAGTTTTCGAGAATAGGAAACATCCTGCTTTCTTGTTTGGGGGAGAAGGGGATTTTTTTTAATCTCCAATACTTAGTACAGTTCCTAGCACACTGAGCTTCAGTACTTTATCTAAGCAAGTAGTAATAAAAATTACTTTATAACCTAATTGGCAATGCTCCAGGAATTGCACTCCGTGCTGATGAAAAAATCTGAAACAATGCCTATTTTAAAGGAAGATGACAAATGCATATATATATTTATATATGAAATAAATATAAAGAAAATAAGTAAAACATATTTTAGATAACTATATGGTAGTTAAGAAAAAAGAGAGCAGGAAAGGCTTCATGTAAAAGATGCTTGGAAGGAAGAGAGATTCTGTGAGGTGGATGGATATAAGGAGAGAGTGAATTTCAAATGTGGCAAAAAGTCCGTGCAAAGGCATGGAGATAGGACACGAAATATGACATTTCACAGAGTATATCGGGGAGTAATAGAATGGCTCTGAATACAATGGGACTGAAAAGATAGGATGGAGCCAGATTATGGAGGACTTTTAAAGACCATCAAAGGATTTTATAGTATATTCTAGAAGCTATAGGAAGCCACCAGAATTTGCTTAGTAGGGGAACCGTGGTTAGCTCTGAATTTAAAGAAAATCACTTAGATAACTGTGTGGAATATGGATTGGAATGAGGAGACACATGAGTTAGGTAGAACAATTAAAAGGCCATTACAATAATCTCCTCAAGTGATGAGGACCTGAATCTGTGTAACTGCCTTCTATTTTTAGGGCTTCAGTTTACCCAAGTGTTATCAGATGAGTACTGTAGACAGGGTATCTCAAAAGTCTCTATATAGTTTGAAATTATTAAAGCTTTTTTATTGCTATTTTAAGCTATTACTTTTTAAATTTATTATCTACTTTTTCTTTATATATAAATATAAATTCATATAAAAATATGTACTTAAATTTATTATTTCCTTTTTTATTTTATCATTGCTATTAAAATTTAGAAATGTCCTAAGATTTTTGGGACACATTAAACAAAGGACTTGCAAATCTTATTACATCGTATCAATATTGTTATCATTATTGTCATATGTGACAGAAGGGAGTCCTGTTTGACATTCTGAACCTTGAAAAAAATCCCACTAAGAGTTCAGCAGTTTTCTAAGCACCCCAGTGTGTCTGTTGGTGATGTGATAGTTTTAGGGCATCACTGAGTGAGAACCTGACAGCAATACCACTGAAAATAAAACAGTTTGACATACTGGGCAGCAGACATGGAAAGTATATAGAAAACAATGTTGATTCTCAGTGCATAAAACAATATCCCAAGGAAGCCAACTGCCTGTTGGTGGGACACAGATGGGCAAAAGCAAATTGCCGACTGTGGAAAAATATGCTTCAATTCAAAATGCTGGCAGATGGATGTAAAAAAAAAATTGTGCTCTGGAATCTTACAAATAGCCCCATCCAGAGTCCTTGAAACCTTGAAACATGAAGCCTCCAGCTACTATCAACAATCTGAAAACAGTTTTATAACATAGCCATCCTATCCACCACCTGGCTTTGTAGTAGTTCTTAAACCTGGCTTCCACATCTCACCTTTCCTTCTAGACTAGATTACTTAGATAATAGATAATATTGTTGGGGGGGGCAGTCTAAGAAATGTAGGCTTCAACTATGGTGTGTCCCTTGAAAGGAAGCCTACAGACTTGCCTTGGTTATCTTTTGGGAAGAGATGTTAGAGATAGCTAAATGGTGCATTGAATATAGCACCATTTTGGAGTGAAGAGGACTTGAGTTCAAATCTAGCCTTAGCCACTTACTAGCTGTGTGATTGTGGGAAAGTCACATCACCATGTTTGCTTCAAATTCTTAATCTATAAAAAGAACTGGAAAAGGAAATGGTAAATCACTTCAGTATCTTTGCCAAGAAAAACTCAAAATGGGATCACAGAGTGTCAGATTGAAATGATCCAATACCAATAACAAAGTTAAATCTTACTTCAAATTTCTCTTTCAGTCAGACTGAATGTGAGAAAAAGTACTTAGAAGAGAAGGTTTGATTTAGCTTCAAGTGCTACAGCAGTCTCATATTCTAGACAGTAAGCTTTGTCCTCTAGCACTATGATCATTTTATGGACCTGCACATTCACAAAATCTTATCCACGAGAGGGAAGGAACCTTAAGAGCTATCTAGTCCAATTCTCTTATTCAAAAATGGGGAAAGTGAGAATCAGAGTCAGAATTCAAACCTCTAGCCCTTTCCACTGTATGGCCATGCCTACTCAACTGTGGTCTCTGAAATGGTTTGGAGTCCTTGTCTATAGAACATCTGCACCAGATACAGTTTTCACAAAATAGATGACTGTACTTTTCCATTAAATTATATCTATGATATTTCTGTGGAAATCCAAAGGAAGATAAATGATTAAAGTTGCTTTTACAAAAGTAACATACCAATTGTTCATCATTTCAATATATTTTTTAAAGTTTAAAGGGATAGCGTTAGGAACAACCAATTTCTTCACCGATTGGCCAGATCTGCAATCAAAACAAAATCTTCCATATCCTACAACCTGAAAGAACCCTGCTGTGACTACAAACAGGCCTGAGAAGTGAGTAGCTATCCCAGCACTGCTTCACAGTTTTCTAACATCCCTTTTATTTCAGTTAATGTTACAAGGGTATAATTTATTTGGCTAGCCAGCATACTTACTTTACCAGGGTCTGTTTTACATTTAGGCAATAATTTTAAATGTTTGGAAAGGTTTATCTGCAATCCTTCCCACTCCTTTCCTTGAATGTTAAATATTTCTAGAGGTAACTAACTGTAGTGAAAAAAGGAAGGTTACAATATATAGAGAAACTGAGAGTAACCATCAATAGCTCCTAGAAAAAAAATCAGGGCATAAGTGATTTCATTGGCTTAGGAAACATAAAAAGATGGTTACTACACATTTGTATAATATATCCTCATCTTGAAAGAGAATACGATAGATGCTGCACTCACATTAGCAGTTTAAAATGTACCAGAAGTACCTCTAGACCATTTAAAGATACTGCTAATGGTATTCCAACACATCAGAAGAAATACTCAAATCTGTTTAATTACAAAAGCAGGAAAATGTAGGCTAAATATTGAACAAGTAATCATTTAAATTCAATGCATGTAAAATCTTGTATATGTTTTTATGTAATAACTAGTTCAACCCAACAAATACTAAATATTTGTCAGTCCACTATAAAAATGCACATTCCCATATACAAATGGATATACTCATCCAAAGCAGTCCAATTTCTGCCTTCTTTTCTATTCACAAAGAATTAATTGTTACTTACCATATATAGCAAGTGATTCAGCAAGAGTAGACTTAGAAATAGCTCTCTTTAGGAAATTGTTTTCTACTCCAAAGGGACATTCCCAATTCCCCCTTATTGTTTGTTATAGATTCATAATATTAAGGATGGAAGGTCCCTTAGAAATTTTCTATACAACTCCTTCACGTGAGAGAGGAGGAAACTGAGACCTAGAGAAGATGAATAATTTTTCCTGTTATACAGCTTAGAAGCTGCAGAGTTAGCTCTCACTACAGTTCCTTCAACTCTAATCCAAATACCACTCTGTCCTACAAACTTGAAGTCGCTCTCAAGACCTTAAAAATAGAGAGCAAGTGAATTGCAATTAGTTCTTAATGTAAAAAAGGCAAGGAAATAAGAGATGATAAAAACTATGGAGATTTAAAAATCACAAAGCATTTGAAAGTGTCTGTGGAGTCTGAAAGATGTCCTCTGGCTCCTAATCTCTTCATATAGGTAGTATAGTACATACTGTATTTATTACTGGGCTTGAACTTCAGATTCTTCTTGGCTCCTAATATTCTTTGGCTGTGAGGCCTCTAGCAAGTCACTCAATCACTGAATCTCAGACAACTCCTTAGTTGCTGGTGATTAATATTCTGAATTTGTGTAAAGAGTCTTCCCATCCCCATGATATAGAATTCATGACATCTTTGAGTCAAGTCTAGGTCTAAAAATGTAGTTCCTATTAGCCCATCACTAAAGAAACTTTATATTTGAGTAAAAAGAAAATGAGTTTCCATTTCTCTGGGAACAAGGCTATGTATAGCATATGAATTTCCTTCTTAGTTCTTTGAAGCAAATGCAGCTTCTATAAAATATCTTATGGCTAATATCTGGCATAACCTATTTAGTCCATTGGAATGATCAATATAGATTATTATGGGACAATGAATATTGCAGCAATCTGCATGGATCACTAAGATGTGAAACAAATATGTTGTTGTGGGTATCACAGTGTTTTCATTTCATAGATCTGGCCACTTAAAAGAAGACAAATTTCACCTGGTTGACTAAGACTAGGCTAAGTGGAGGCAGTAGTCATTCATGTGTATACTATCCAGTTTGTCACCATATTCAATTAGATACAGCCAGGTTTATTTTGTTCAAATCAATTGACACCTAGCAGTCAGGGAAGGCTATCAGGAGACAGTACAGACACTACAGACAGACAGATTGCCTAATACTGCTAATTGGTTCTGCAAATTTAGATAAACATCACAGGGGCCAGTTAATTCCATGGGAATTTTATACATGCTATAAAGTGGAGATAGGGTGAGCAATGTAGAAATGGGGTTTCATCACCTGATGCCAAGATTTAGTTATAATGTATTAATGATGTTAAACTAAGTTGGGACAACTTTATTTAAGATTATATTTATTTGGGTTGTTGGGTTAAGTCTGGAATGATACTTTCATATCAGGACAAACTAGTTTGAATTTGTTTTTACTTGAGTATTGAGTCCTATTGGGCTTTCCCTGTATTATTAAAAATGAGGCCAAATTAGACCAACAGGATTATGGATAGAACAAAAGGTGACTTCATGAATCATTTAGGTCAACCCCTCCCCAGTTTTACAGATAAAGAAAACTGAGACCAGAAAGATGACAGAATTTATCCCAAAGCCATAGACAAAGCAAACAGAAGAGCTGGACTAAGGAACTCTGGTCTTCTGTCCATTACATCCCACTTTTTCACTGAGGCAAGTTTGTGAGGTATCTAGTTAAATTTTGAAAACTACCAATGCAGACTTTAATGACCATCTATAGAAATGCATTTATTTAGGCCAGAGATTTATGGCCAACAGAGCTGGAATACATCTACAAAATCCTTTTAGCATAAAGACCATGATGGAGCTTGAAACTGTGTACTGGGACAAGGAGTAGGGATGGAGTGCAAAGGGAAATAAATCTGTTTTTGATGTTTTGAGTTTAAAATGTATATAATCATAGAGTAGCAAGCAGTAGGTAATATTAGGGAGAGGGAAAGAGAACTGACAAAATGGCAGGAAAGAATTTTTAAAAAGTGGAAATATTAGAATATCAAGAAATTATACCATTTAAAGTGAATAAAAAGAAAACACTGAATAACTTATAAATAGGAAGACAAAACAATTTGAGAGAGTACAAATAATCTGAGAGTATAGTGAATAATGATATTTTTGGGACTTCAAGTCATCTAAAATATGCTTAAATCATGGAGAATGGATCTATAATAAAGTATTAAGATATGGAGAAAACCTTTAAGAATGATGATCTATTTGTTATCTAATCGACCTAAGTTCATTGATAAAATTTTGGTTAGCATATAATCTTCATATGAAAAGCGATGACTTCTATATTTAGAAAACTTTCTGTTGAGCTAGTGGGTCCCAAAAATGTACGAAATCTTTGTTGCTCTTGCTTTTCAATTTTATGAAATTCAAAAGTTGTCTTTTGTTAGCAATTAATTTTCTTTTTGCTATATAATAAATATTTAGCCCAGTTTCTTAAAGGAATAATATTAATGAAAAATTAGAACTGTTTATTAGACTGCTCCTCAGTCACTTACATCAAAAATTAAATATCTGATGTAAGTGACTGAGGAAGTCTAATAAACAATTCTAATAGAGGACTTTTAAAAATATTAAACTGAGGTTATTTGAAATAATATTTTGTAAAATATTCAGTAAAATATCAAATGTGAAAAATATGTATAAGTTATATATGAAAAGAACTTATTCTTGAAATGTCCTTGAGGCCATCTGAGGAAACAGAATCAATGTGCAACTTGTGAACTCTGCTATAGAATTTGGTAGACCACTGCATCACTTTTCCAAAGAACTGGAAAGCATAAAGAAAATATAATAGCAATTTTAAAAAATTTAGAACAAACCTCACAAACATGTTTATTCTCTTACTCTGGGGAAAAAAGGAACATTTTTTAAATTGTAAAATTGCCATATTCTTCCTCAATGATGTGAAATGAGGATAATTGATTAGATTAAATTAAACTGATCCACAGAATTGCTTTAATATTGTCACTTTTGTAGGCTAAAAGAAAAGCAAATGAAATGGAAACAGTTTGTCTTTTCTACTGGATCAGAAGATCTGTCAACAGGAAAAAAAAAACAAAACAGATGATCAGGAAATACATTCATTTCCTGGGTCTAAGAAATTATTCATCTAAAAATGTAGGTATGGGTGTATTTAATCCTACTGAAAAGAAAATAAATGAAAAGGAGACTATATCAGGGATGATTGCTGGATGTCAAAGGAGGAGCTCATAATTAATTCTCTGTTTAAAAAAAAAGACACTTTCAGATACAGACTGTGCATTCTACTTTAAAAAAAATGATCAGGTTTTTATAAGGTCAATTCATGAGGCAAATTTTAAAGGACCATCCATATGTTCACAAACAATTCCCTTTGGAACTCTTGAAATGAAATATTTATTTTACCATGTTTGCATCATTTACACTGAGAGACTTTTAAGGATTTGATTATGTTCCTGAAACATGACTTGATAAAGACTTGCGAATCATTTTTAAAAATTTAATAACATAAAAGCTTTTCACATAAATGTCCACTTACATCAGTGTCTTCTCTCACATTCTCCATTTTTGTCTCCCACTTCTCTCCCAACAATTTTTCTTTCCCCTTACAGATGCTGATATTTAGGAAAATATTTGAGTTGAATAATAATAGATGTAACAAGAGGAATCTATTTCAAAGTATATTCTGTTCTCTTTTCCCATGTATTACAAACCACTCCCCTCCTCCAAGACAAAACTCAAAACATTCATTCATGTTTGCAAATAATTATGTATAGTAAAATCAGACATCATTTTTTATAAAAAAAAGTTTGGGTTAAATATTTTAATAAGAAAGAACAAGCAGTAATTAAAATAATAGTTGCCTTGAATTAGGTAGTATTTTGACTAAATGGACATCAGCTTAACATTTTACTGTACAAGTAGTTGTGCATACAATATATGTGTGGAAAATGGAACCATTTCTTATAGGCTCTTTTCTAATAGAAAATGCATTTTATTTTTTGACTTGTCTTGATTTAATCTATCATTAGTATTGAACTTTTGGTGAAAACCCTAATTTAAAAAAAAATACAAATAAACACATCTGTCATGATTCAAAAATGTTGCCAACATTATCCTCTGAAATAAACTTCACATATATGCAGTCAAAAAATATTTTTGAGCAACCACTTATATGTGTTCTAGCCATTCATGTGGGAAGTGCTACCAGATACATACTTTTTGGAGTAAATAAAGGTATATCTTTTGCATTCCAGAATTTCACAGCTGGAAGAGGCCTAGAGATCATCTAAATCCAACACGCATAAGAAGAAATTCAGTCCCAAAGAGAGTAAGTTGAATACAACTAATTATTTAGTCATAGAATTGGTTAGAGGCCATGTGTCCTGACTCCCATAGGATCCAGTGTGCTTTTTGTTTTCTTAAAACTCTATCATACTCGAGTGAGTATGTCAGTCTGTTACTGGTATCTATCGCTAAGCTCATTTATCTAAGTCAGTAACATTAAATAAAAGAGTAGTTAGAAAATGTAACATATTATGGGTTTTATTATTTTGACTGCCTCCTCTCCCCAGTGACAATCAGCAAAGTTAAATTATTAGGGAGTCTTCTTTTCTAAGGGAAATGAAAAAGAAAAGGGAAATTCCAATTAGCCTTCAGAGTTGTTAACAGTAATTTTAAAATCTTTTCTAGACACTAAATTTGGACATACTTGAAAATCAGCAAATGGATTAAAACCTGGTTGGGTGCTTTTTGAGCTACTTCATTCCTTCCCCATGAAGCACCATGTTGTAAGGAACTTTTCTAAAGGAATAAATAATCTCTCCGTTCCTCACTCAGAAATAGCAATTAGCAAATGAGCACTGGGCCTTGACACAAAGGATAGTGGATGAATAGCATATACAGGTTGGTTAGTGCACTTGTGAAAGACTGGGCACAGAACTGATTACACAGGATGGATCATTATCATTCTTTTTTCAAGCATATACTAGAGGAGAAAAATTAAAGGTTTGACTTCGGTGGCAATAGAAAAAGTGTCAAAATAAAAGAGTATTTTGAAGTTGGTTAGGTTGGAAATGGAAATGCAGCACAATAATAAAAGAAATGCTAATGTTTGCTGTGGCTTTGTAAAAAAAAAAAAAAACACACACAAAACAAAACAAGGAAGATCAATGGAACGGCTGCTAAATATCGAGGCAACACAGGTAGTGGGAAACCCTGCATTTTTAAGCTTCTGTAGGGATAAAATTAAACAGCAGAGAGTTTAAAACAATTGGTGGAAGGCCCTTTAGTAGTATCTCTTAATTAGTTTTAAGTGTTAATAGCTCTTATAATGAACTTAGAAGAGGAATGTGTGTGTATATGTTTATATGTATATACACACCGACATAGCTAGTATGTGCATTTGCACATATACTATATAATGTACACAAACATTATTTGTACATGTATATATAATTTGTGCATATATGTGTGTACATATGTGTATTGTATGTGTGAGTATGTAAATAAATTATTGGGATTATCAGCCTTTACCATTCTTTTTGTTTATATTATCTTCTACTTGACATCAGAAGGAACTATGCATCAAGACTGATTTGGAAATAGAAGTTCAGAAACATTTTTTATGTTTTCTCTGTATCTTTTAATTTATTTTAATTTCTTAAAGTGCTCATGAAAATCTTTACTATTCCCTGAGAGAACTTTTCCTTTTTTTTTACAGATTCTCTTTATATTGTATCCTTTCATATTTGGTTATTTCTACTTTTTATGATTTGAATATTTGGAAAATTAATGTATTCAACTTTTAAAAATTTTGTAACAATGACAAATAGAATGTCAATTTACCTATGATTAATTGTCCAAATAGTTAGTACTCTTATTAGCTTTTCAGAATCTGAAACAAGTTCAAGTTCCTGAAATAAAAACTATATTAAATTCTGTGAGCATAGGAAAAGAGGAAAATTGTATGTGTGTGTATTTCTTTTCTTTTATTAGAGAACTTGAAAGAGATTATTATTTTAAAATCTAAATGCCAGTAGATCATGAAAATTCTGAGGATTGTCAAATGTAATTTTCAAAACAGTATGAATTTTAACATAAAAAATACTTTTTTTTTTTTGAGGAAACAGATGTGAGACCTTGATGGGAATGAAGTCTCAGTGATGTCTGTTGTTTTTGTTCAGTTTTGCTAGCAAATTTGTTTCCTATGATTTGATCATCATCTAATTGTTGAAATGATCAGAGGGGCAATATTTTTCACTTGATGCAGATAATTGAGAGATGTTTCAGAATATAGTTGACCTTTGGAAACTGCCAACACTTTCAAATATTTAAACTTTTTCTACCACATCTTCTTTTATTGCAGATACATAATACACATTTAGGAGGCTGCATTTTCTTCTTAGAAAAAAAGCTTTTTTAATAGCTGAAGTGTAATCAAGATACATTTAAATATTGCTTAGGCCTAAAGTTGCCAACTCTATGTTGACATTCACGTATGAAGGTTAGAGAAAAATCATTGATGTACATCCACCACAAATGACCATAAGCTCAGCTCTCACTTTTCCATCAGAATAATCAAGGAACGCAATTCAGAAATAATATTACATCCTGCATTTTATTCAATTCCATATGACAAAAATAGTAACCTAGACTAAGACATCCATTTCAATCAGTAGATGTGTCAAGCCAACAAGATTTAATCATAAAAAATATTGGATCTAGGTAACAATTCCCAGCTGGTTCAGGGAGGCTCCTAGCCCTACATGGTATCGCAGTATAAAAATAGTGTCTCTCTTCACCATGCAGAGAGGAGTGACCTAACCCTGAATACAAAATGGGGTCAGTCTTACTGTACCTTCATCAACCATCTTATTTACAACACTTTACATCTCTCTTTTGTTAAGTTATACACATCCTTTAGGGAGAAGAGATAACACTACATGGTACCAAATACTAACAAAAAAATTCACACCAAAAATGACACATATAAATAAAAACATTCAACTGCTGAATTACAGCAACATTAAGCCACCTCAGTTTTCTTTTTTCCAATGCTTGGAAAACCTCCAGATCCCCCACATTCTGTGGTAAAAGATGGCATAACATGGGGAAGTTTTATTTCACCACTGTAGAATACAGAGCTGTATAGTTCATTGTTCATTTCCAATAGAAATAAACAGCTAGCAAGTCTTCAAAACTCTTTTTGTTCATTTACATGATGGCAGAAATAGTCCATCTTCTTACAGTAATATTTTTTTTTTTGTTGAATGAGATTGTCCTATTTTTTTTTTCAGTCTTAATTGAGAAGACCTCACTGTCTGATTCTTCCTTCAGGGGTATACAACTCCTTGCACTGTTACCCAGCTACCCATGATGTCCCTTGAACAATTCTGTTGGACGGAAGTTCATAGTGTCAGACTCCACCATGCTTGTAATGCACAAAAATGAGGTAGTACACAAAACATTTACTGTTCAAGTTTTGATTAAGCCCCAGCCTCACCAGCATCCTAGCTTAAGAGGAGTGGAACCAGTCTCTTTAGCTATTGATGTCATTTAAACAAAGTAATCAGCATAAAATGATATTAGAATAATCAGAGGACATTGTGCTTTATTGTAATCTGAGACGATTATCAGTAGATTGGGAATTTGAAATATTTTACAGTTATGACTTATTATACTGCCAGACACTTAATATATCTTCCCAGTTTATTGTACATAATACCAGTGCTGTGAGGCAGTCCACATCTTATTTGTGGGTGTGTGAGAAAGAGACAGAACAGATTACAGTAAAATTAAACCTACACAATGTTCTCTTTACTGTTTCCTGGGCTTGCATTGATGTCACAGTCCTAAGATTAATTCATCAAAGTTTTGTTAGGGGTGGTCACAGTTTTTAATGGGCTTTGTAGAAAAGTTAAATAAATCATTTCAATTTTTGAAATGGCAGGCCCTATTGTACTGAGGATCTGAAAAATCTTGGTGGCTTTTCTATTTAAGTAGCATAGATCTCTCATATTATTTGACCTTAAGACAAAACAAGAAACTGTAACAGGTTTTTTTTTTTTTTCTTCATTTTCCTTAAACCAAAGTACTATTTATAAAATAGTTTACATCTTTTTTTTTTATTTTCAAATTATAGACAAACCTCCCTAATACAAAATACTAAAAGTGCAATAGTATAAATTAAGAGTTTGCAACCACATTATACAAACATTACCTTTTTATTGTACAACTTTGATAACATGAAATATTTATTCACAACTGTTTATAATGTTGTGAATAATTTATGGTGATAAGGTTTGTCTGTAACTTGTTTTCCAATCATTGAGCTACAGACCACACTACATTTTTCATTTAATAGAACAACTGTCCACATAGCAGCTACAAATATTTAAATAAAAAAAGATTTGTTACTGACAGGTACTTGCACATGAAAAGCATGCTATCTTTCCCAATAAAACTTCCACAATTTTGCCTGCATTGAAATAAACCACTTACTTAGAGTAAAACAAATCTTGCTTTAAAAAAAAATCACATAGCCAGATGTATTTTGCGGTACAAAAATTTCATTTAAGGATGGGGCTAGTATATTGTCTGTTACCCGCATAATCTTAACATTATAAATACTACAGACAAGGATACTGTAATAATACACAGCATGGGGGTACTAAATCACTTATTTAAGATTAAGATTTCTAAAAACATAGTTCAAGTTTCTAACTAATTTGAACAGAACCAGCAAATAAGTTTGACCAGAATGCCGCAGTGAAGCCCCCCTTCTTTTTTTTTTTTTTTTCTTTTTTCCTTCTTAGGTGATCATTAAATTTTATAAGAAACAAAGTGGATGTGGTCTAACCTCTTTCAGTTGCTAATGCAGTTTCCATTGACTCCTTGTTAACTAAAATTTTAAAGGTTTCAGAGTTCTCAATAACAGTCAAACTCACTGTTAAAAGAAGTACCATGCAGCTCTTGCAAGACAACTTTTCAGCAGCCACACAGTTAATGTATTTTCGACTATGGATAAAATTTTAAAGGGAACCTAGGCATTAAGATCATAAGACTAATGCTTTAAACTTTCAAATTTGTACATGAAATAGAACAAATATGTTGATTAAAAGTCCCAAGAGTTATTCACATTTCTCGAATTTAATTTATACCAATCTCCTTGTTATCCTCAATAAACCGTGTGAATGGACGACTGGCTCCTGTTTCTGAACTTGCTTTGTCCAGGCCACCAATAGGAGGGCTGCTGCCTGTGCGAGCTTTGTCCATACCACTTGTAATGTTACTTAAGGGTGGAATGGCACTTCCACCTAAACTTACTGGGAGTTGTGGAATGCCTCCATTCTGTATGACTGAAATCTCATTGTTCTTCATAGCAAGTCCATTTGTGATCGCTGCAGCATACTGGTTCCAAAAATTGGGGTCAACATTCATTGCCCGAGCTGCCAAATCCTTTTGGAACATTTCAGAGAACTTCAGTGCATCACCACCTAACAATGCCATGGGATTTTCCACAGATAGTCGGCGGCCACGTCTCGCAGGGGCATTATTCCACATGTGAGTTCCCATATGAACCTGCATATAAAATATGAGAAAAGAAAAAAAAAAACTACAAATAAGCAAATTCTCATATCTTAAATTCTTGCTCTGCTGATGTAGCCATTTTCATAGAATCTGAGTGTACAAACCTTTAGACATTGGCCATTTTTCTCTTTCTCCCAAGCAATTTGGAGTGACAGAAAATGGTTCATGCGAACATTCTGGGGAATAGTTTATGATCAAATATGCACATTATTTTCATTAAAGACACAAAGTATTCTTTAACATTAGGACTGTGTGTTCTTTGAGATGACAAAAATTTAAATAACAAAACAAAATTACCCCAGATACACAAAACACAGAGGCCGCCAAGAGAATATGTGAGAATATGTGAGAATAAAGACCTGTGCTCTCTTACTGTGCTTAGCCTAACCCCTTGACTTCTATTTCCTTCTTCTAAACCATCTAGTAATTTTTGCCCTATTTTTCTGCTATACTTTTGCTTCACTGCTTCCCTTCAAATAAGAACCCCCCCCAAATTAGTTTTAAAACATTGTATGAACTTTTTATGATCAGAAGATGGTTCCCATTCACCTTTATCCCATCCATGCATATCTGAGATATGGGAACAATTGGAATATTGATTTCTGAAATGTCCTCTAAAAGCCTACTGAAACCCAACTTTCCTGGATATGCAGGTTATAGAGAACAAAAATCTGGATGCACAAGAGGAAACATAGAACACAGCTCTACTGGCAATGAGTAAAAACTGTGCTTTTTTCACATAGGTGAGCTTTGTCAGAAAATACGCTCTGGGAGGGTCTGAAGTGAGTTTACCAATAGTTCTTTTTTCCCCGAATTCCTTTTATACCCTTCTATACCCCAGAACTTGTACATTGCTCTCCTTCAGCTACACACCCACCCCATCAGCTCCTCTTGGTGGCCACATAGAACAATAGAACACATCTTTTTTATTTGCTTTTTTAATTGCTTAGCAAACCTCCCCGTTGCTGTGGTATTCTTTCTTTTTGAGAATGACTGTTTTACTTTGTGACAGCTCTTTAAATGTCGGTTTCTTTTCATACCAATGTTCCACTGGGTGTTGGGCCTGCCTTGCCAAGGTGCAAAGTGCATTCACCACCTAGCTCATAGAACAGACTATAAACACGCATCCGGCCTCAGTCTCACAAGATCAAGTTTGAAGAACAGGCCTTGATACGCACCCACACATCAGAAGGCAGGACTGAACCCTTGCATGTTACCATGCTCGACAGGAACACATGACAACATACAACAAGCTTCCTTAGCTTCTTATTTCTCCTGACCAGGAACACAGCAAAATTACAGCCTGTAAAGCCTAAGAGAGATGCCTTTCAATAACCCTGATTTCTTTACGGGTTGATTTTTGAGATTGGGAATTTTCCTTCTTACCTTGAGATTCCCCTTTGTGGTAAAAGCTCTACCACAGATTGTGCAACCAAATGGCTTTTCACCAGTATGGGTGCGCTCATGTATCTGGAGTGCACTTGCTGAGGAGAAGGTCTTCCCACACGATTGACAGTTGTGTTGCTTAGGCGTTCGCCGTGGTGGGGGTGCCAGCATAGGAGTGAGACCAGGACTCATCACTGTCTGTGGTGCAGCAGGAACCTGGATTCCAGCTGGAAGCGGAGGACCTTCCCCCAGTGAGATCGGCTTGCTGTGACCATTCACTTCCATTTTGATCATGGTAGGCGCAGTGCTGGTGACCAGGCTAGGAGTACTTTGGCTGGGACCTAGAGTAAAGTTGGGTTCAAATAACTGAGAAGGCAGCTCTTTTAATTTGTGTGTCAGTAAGTGCTGTTTTAAATTACCCATAGTGGAACACCCGCGACTGCAGATTGTACAAACAAATGGACGTTCTTTAGTATGGCTGCGGTAGTGAATTTCCAATGCACTCTTACAAGCAAAAGGCTTGCCACAGATATTACAAACAGTACTTTTAAACTTACCACGTTCTCTGTTGAGGAACAGCAGGCTAAAAGGAGCTTCCTCCTTGATGACTGGTCTGCCCGGGGTAGGAGCTGTCAGATCAAGTGCACCTCCATTTTCAGGAGCAGGTGGTGGACTGTCTGGTTTTTCTGTCTTTAGTGGTGTTTCTTGTGGGTCTTCTTGGTTGCTCAGACCTGGAGACTTAGACCGGAAACTTTCACTGTTGCTATTTACCGGAGACAATGCTTGCATGGATGAGGAGGACTCTGACATGGCAGGGCTGCCTGCACTCTGGCTTTCAAGATCACCTACAGCTGATGAGGAATCATTACTTAAATGGTCACTTTCCCCTGATCCATTTTCTATGGATTTCAAGCTGGTCAACTGTTGACAGTTCATGACAGAATCAATCATTTTCATCTGATTCTCCAGGGCAGCAATACTAGAGATTACAGAAGGTGGTGAAGGGGGGCATGACCCAGAGTAAGATATTAGTGGTTTAGATGAGTCGCTTGCTGTGTCTTTTAACTCTGGGTCTTCTTCCATAGAATTTTCATCAATGTCATCATCATAGTTGCTCAGGGTTTCAATATTTTTTTCATCATAAGAAAGTTCTGAGTCCATCGCATCTTGGAAGCCCTCAGGTAATGGTGTGTTTGGGATTTGTCCCCCCATATGCATACGAATATGTTGCTGAAGAACAACAGCATTTGTAAATTTCTTTTGACAAATGGGACACGAATGCTGTACTCTTAGTGGTGGCTTCGCTCGATGAACTCCAAAATGTGTTTTTAGATTGCCTTTTGTAGTAAAGGCACGTCCACAAATTTTGCATTTAAATGGTCTTTCTCCTGTATGTGTTCTGTAATGCATCTTGAGAGCACTCTGACAACTAAGCACCCGGTGACAAATGACACATTGATTTGGATCCGTCATCTTCTTATCAATGTTCTCCACTAACTGTTGCAGCTTTGAGGTTTCTGATGTTTG